>NC_141164.1:30188871-30526566 GCF_053477565.2 Lygodium microphyllum
CACAAAGAAGGCGATGGTCCTCTTATTATGTTGACGATATGCTAATGCTGGGAGTGCTCATGATGGTCCTCTTATTATTTTGATACTTTATATATGACGATATGCTAATTATTGGGAGTGCTCATGATGAGGTTGTTAAATACGCGGATCTAGAGCATGGCAGGAGCTATGGAGGATGGAAGATGAAGACAAGAATTATGTTGACATAGACAAGGAGAGGCCAACTATTACACAAGTGAATTAGGTTCCAAGATGGAAGCTTGGACTCATAAAGACAATCTTGTGCAATGGATTAACAATGACAAAGACACTAAGTGAAAGTACAAAGCATCATGATATTGTATTCATTCCAGATGAAAAGTGGTAGTCAAGTACAATGCTTTATAGTTGTTGGATGGCTACAATTTTCCTCTTTGTGCATATGGGATTCAGTCTGCATGCATGTCCTAAGCCCAGAATTGCCTCATACAAAGAGGCTACAATAGGTGTGATTGCAAATATCTCAACACCCCTCCTCAATCACAATAAGAAAGTACAAAGTGTGTAGAGGCTTTAGTGAAAGTAACACCTGCAAAGTGTGGGCACACCATAAACATGGCAAAACACCAGAGGCTGTCGCAGAAAAGGCTAAGTGTGGGTACCACAAACATGATGGTCATCCAGAGGCTGTAGCAGGGGCCTTATAGAGGTTGTAGTACAAGGCTACACGAGGAGTTTACAAGCTTATGATAAAGACATTTGGGCTAGACAATACAAGGCTAAAAAAGTCAGTAAAAAATAGGATCAAGGACCATGAGGCCCTTGCGATTTTTAGCATTTCTTTTTACATAGATCTTTGATTCATTGTAGTTCTTCTTGTCTAGCTTCCTATACTTGTACTTCACTTTGTTTGCCACTTCAAAGTCTTCATGATTTTTATGCTTCTTCTTATTCTTTTTCTCTTTGATCTTTTGGTCCTCTTGATTTGCTTGTTCATTGACTTTACTTGCACCAGTTGTATCAGTCTTTATGTCCATGTCCCCCCAAGCAAAGGTATCATCATCTTTGAGGCAGTAGAAATGTCTTCAAAATCTTCAAATAAATTCATCGATTGCTCTTCAAAACACATAAATCCATCCATCTCTGCAAGCAGAATAAACAAGTCTTCCATGTAGTTGAATTGAGCAACAAGAGTAATGTTACTCTTCATGAGAAGCATCTTCATAAAAGACTTGATTTTCTTCATTCCCATGATGAAAATCAGCTTCAAATGAATGAGAATAACCAGCAATGAGTTGATCTTTGTATGTGTCAAAATACACAAGCAATGGCAATGAAGTATCAAAAGATACTAGTTTAAAATTTGATGTTTGTTGCTTGAGTTTGACTTGATGATCTTCAAAAAATCTTCATAGCTTCCCCTCCTTGCTGATTTGATGGTTGAATACTTGCTAAAAACTTCATATTAGAGTGGCCTTGGCTTGGTTTAAGTGGCAAGAGAGAGAAAATGAAGGAAAAATGAGCTTGAATGTAAGTGGCTATGGCTGTCCTGTCAAAACAGGCACCAGCGACGACTGGTAAATGGGCTCCCACGAGCTCCACAGGTCGAATATGCTCAAACCCTTTAAGATGGAGGACCTTCACTAATGGATCTAACTCCCCCTAAGAGGGTTTGTACTCATTTTGCCCGAGTTGAGAGATCTAAGTCTTCAAATTGATCACTTTCAAAACTGCACCTAGATTTGGAAAAACGCAAATGTCGGGCATGGTGTGCATCAATCTCCTTGATTTTTGTGCAAACAAGTTGCGACTTGACCTGAAGAACAACTCTTGAGAAGAAAGCTCGAAGAGATATGACCTGGTTGATGAGATATGGCTACTCCAACAGAGGTAGATAGGTGATGTCCACAGACACAATTATGGCAGCGACTCTGAAAAGAGGCAATGCTGAAGCTATAGTTGCCCAATATCAATGATTGAGGTGTCCGGGAGGAGCTCTAGAAGTAGATAGACACTTCTCCATAAGGAAGTTCGAGATATTTGTCTTGTGGAGAGAGATATGAAAGCTTCAAGCTGACATGGTGCTGCTAGCTATGGCTGCTATGGAAGCTTCATTGAAGGTAGGAATGCAAATGAAGTTGGAGATAGGGTCCAATACTCAAACTGAGCTGAGCAAAGATCGAAAGGAGCTGAGAGGAGTGAAAGGAGAGTTTGGTCCATGCTCAACTGAGCTCTGATACCATGTTAAATATGCAGATCTAGAGCATGGCAGGAGCTATGGAGGATGGAAGATGAAGACAAGAATCATGTTGACATAGACAAGGAGAGACCAACTGTTACACAAGTGAATTAGGTTCCAAGACGGAAGCTTGGACTCATAAAGACAATCTTGTGTAATGGACTGAAAATGACAAAGACACTAAGTGAAAGTACAAAGTATCATGATATTGTATTCATTCCATATGAAAAGTGGTAGTCAAGTACAATGCTTTATAGTTGTTAGATGGCTACAGTTTTCCTCTCTGTGCATATGGGATTCAGTCTGCCTCCATGTCCTAAGCCTAGAATTGCCTCATACAAAGAGGCTACAATAGGTGTGATTGCAAATATCTCAACAGAGGTGGATACTTTAAAGACTTAGCTCAAGAGGAGTTTTGAGATGAAGGACATGGGACATGCTTCTCATATATTTAATATACGTATTATACACAATCACTATAAGAGACTCCTCTACTTGTCATAGGAGTACATTCATATGATACTTGAGCGCTTCCATATGTAGGGTGATAAACCCATTGGCACCCCTTTACCTTCTCATGTAAAGGTCAATCAAGCTGATTATATCTGATCAAATGATGAGAAGGTTGAGATGTCCAAGTTTCCATATGCATTAACTTGATGTATGCCATGATAAAGCGATCAATAGATGTGGCATAGCATTTGCAGTGGTGGGAGTTATGCCTTATTACATAGGAAAGACTACCTTTGCCTAGCCACCTATATTTACCTTTTACTCAATATCCACCCACATGTACATTGTAGCAAGTGGAAAATTTACTCGCATACTCACTACCCCTTGAGCATCACTTGAGTATCCATCACTCGATTCTTCTTAGCCAAGCATTCAAGTGAACCACACTTTGCATGATATGCACTTTAGGTCATCTCACATCGAGCCCACTCACAACTCAAGTGCATCCCACTCAAGAACACACTCACTTGATTAGGAAGTACAATTGCGCCTTAGGGTAAGAGCATTAGAGCACTTGAGCTAGATCCAACCATTCAAGCCAACACTACTCAGAAACACTTGACTACACTTTAGGATCAATGCACACTAGAGACTCATTTGTTTGGGTCTTGCATTTGACTAGCCTTCGATTGCCATGTGCTCAATCGACCCATCTACCCTTGAGTTGGAGCACTCAAGATTGCACCTATTGAACTAATTTCCTTGTAAATCATACCCTTACCCTCAAGTGCTCATGTACTTGACTAACCATCCACCCCTCTAGATCCAAGCACTCCAACTTGCACATAGGACTAATTTTCCCTCAGATTTTATAAGGCTCCTTAGGCACTTCTAATAGCACTCAAATGACCACCACTAACCCCAAGACTTGAGTGACTAGGACATGTCATAGAGTCAGTTAGGAGACCTAAGAGGACTATAAAGTGGAAACCACACTAAAAAAGGATGGCCATGCATTTCACACTTGAATTGAAAAAAGAAGAAGCTTGCTTTAGTACTAAGTCTTTTATTGAAATTTTCTAGAACCCTAAACTAGAAAACACTTGTGGTGAAGAACAAAACCAACCCAAGGAAAGCCAAAGAAATTGTACCATGAAATGAGACCAACCCCCATACATAGGCAATACATGACCAAACTAGTGCTAACCTGAAGGAACCTCACATAGAATACACTAATAACACAACAACAAGATATAATGCCACTAAAGACCATGTTGCACAAGTGTACATGCTTGTGAGCTAGACATGGAATCGCTCCCCTTATCACTAGTACACATCTACACCCCACATGCTAGGACACCTAATGCTCACAATGGATAAGGAATGACTCTTGAGGGACATGCCCAAGGGACTATGCAAAGTCCTTAGGTAGCTTCTGTCCTATATCTCAAAAGATGCCAACAAAATGATCGCACTAGATTCAACAAAATAGTGCCAAATATTGATAGGTCAAATTAAAGATATGCTTGACAAGCTCATGGACTTAAACCATAAATGCCAAACAGAATAAGGAAAGTATGTAGTGGGAAATGAATGATACATGAAGATTGCCACTAAACACTAGGCCCATATGATCTTCCAATGACTCAATCATTGATTTGATGCAAAGGAGATTGCTTGACAATCCCATTTTTGTACAAATTGGGACCTATATGACCAACTTGCTACTCACTAGACTAGGTGTTACAATTAGTACCAAAGATCAAGTGAAATTTTCCTTAATGGCCAAGAAAATAGACAAGTATAGAGTAGGAGATGTCCCTTATAGACTCTCAGAGAAATTTGGACAAGTTTAGAAGGTTAAGAACCTCATCTTAGACTTTAAGAAGGCATAAGCCTTTGGTTATGCCTAGGTGATAAGGGGGGAACATAATTCACTAGGACTTGACTAAGAAAATATCATTTATCCACTCTCAAGAACACATTCATCATATGTTTTGCAAAAGTTGAGTATGGGGATAACCTCGTTGTATGGCTCGTGAACTTACAAGAATAAGAGGGAGAGAATATGTGAGACTATGGCTCCAAGGTTTGGATCCTAAAGACTTGATGCCAAGGAAATTTCCAAGGCCTTCATTAAGGAAATTTGAGGAAAATGAATCTATGAATCCATGGCCAACAACTCAATTTTAGATAGGTCCAATTGAGGCCATGTGTATTTATGACCTAAACCAAGAAAGGAATTGAGACAAGAGAGAAAGGCTAGGAAGTGATATTGCATTTGCAAGAAATAGCTCATAGCTTAGCAAGTCCCAAGACTTGCTTGCCACTTTTAAGAAGTAGAAATCAAAGATAGGTAAACTTACCCACAAAAATGAAGTAGCCATCACGACCCTATTAGCAAAACACCTAGCTTGTACATTACAAGGTGACCGCTTACCCTTAGAGTGCTCATGTTGAGATGACAAGCTCAACACATGCAGACATTAATGATGGACCGCCTGGTTAGATGGGTCCACACATCTACACTTAGCACGTCGGTGGTCATTATGACTCTCACATGGCCACTAACTCATTACTTATTATATTCAGGTTGTTACACCTATTTACAACTGGCATAGTTATAGTGCTAGTCGACTAGTGTAGTCGGTTATGCATTGTTTGACTTAGTAGGCCACTTTCCTTTATGTTGTATCTTATCTATACTTTGTCTATATTGTAAAGTGTGTAGAAGAAAAGGAAGAAACCAGCAAGAAAACGTTTTGGGCTCCATCTCTCTTCTTGTCTCTTGAGTGAGCTTCTCCTTGTGCATTCCGTGTGTGTTCGGTGTAGCATCTTGAGCAAGTCCCCCCACCATGCGATTCTTGACATGGTATCAGAGCTGCACCACTGATTGAGGCTGGTTTTGAAGGCTAAAGCAAAGGAGAGGAGTGAAGGAGAGGAGCAAAGGATTAGAGCAAGCAAGCAACGAGTAAGAAGCTCTTCCATTCTCTACTTCTTCTCTTGGACAGTGCCTGTGGAGGCACTGGAAGCAGGGCAGAGCAAAAATCTCAGATTGCAGTGAGATTTGCTGTGCACGAAGAGCGCTGTGTATTTTGTAGATAAGCCCTTCGAGGTCTTCTCGCTACTATTTTGGACATTCGAGGTCATTTCAAGCCCTGTTTTAGACTCGCAAGGTTGTGGATAGCATTTTGAGGTATCCTGTAATTTTAGCTATGTCTGCCGTATACAGGTGCACAGGTTATAGATTTCAGATCTGTAAGTTCAAAGGTGTTTACCAGAGAATAAACACAAGGTTTATCTGCAAACTGGTTGCAGATTGCATGTATTGTTGAGTAGACAGTGAAAAAGGCTCTCTGGTGTATTGCTATGCACTACAGGTCGAGGGTTGTAGAAGATTTGCTTGTTGTTTGGTATTAGTTTTGTGATAATGGCAGAGAACGGTGGAAACCCCATCATTGAGAAGCTCGACAAGAACAACTACCCTTCATGGAAGTTCTGTGTCACGAACTTCCTTATTGGAAAAGGCCTCTACAAGTTTGTTTCAGGTGAAGAAAAGAAGCCGGAGGTGAGTGATCCTCCAACTGCAGAAGAGACTAAGGCACGGAAGGAATGGAATGCAAAAGACAAAAATGTCATATATTTGCTGTCTGCAGTAATTGACAATAATATGCTGGGACATATTAGAAATGTAGAGAATTCATATGCATCTTGGACCATACTTGAAAGTATGTTTTCTGTAAATACAAAGGCACGAAAGATTCAACTCAAGCAAGAGTTGAATACATTGAAGAAATGGAAGATGTCTATCAATGAGTATGCACTGAAGGTAAGGAGCATTGCAGATGCCTTGGTAGCAATTGATGTAATGCCCAATGATGATGATTTGGTGTCATCTACCTTGGGTGGACTTAACAATGAAAAGGCTTGGAAGTCTTTTGTAACTTCCGTATATGTCAGAAATCCATTTCCAGATTTCGATGAGTTGGTCTCCCTTATGATCACTAAGAAGATCAGTGAGACATCTGAAAAAATTGGTGAACAGGTCCAAGCTTTCTACTCCAGTGCAGGAAGGGGACGTGGCATGTCCTCTTCAAGAGGCCGTGGTACAGGACGTGGTAGTGACAATTAGCAAAACTGATTGAATCAGCAATTTGGCGATATGCAGGTTTCAAGAGGTCGTGGTAACTTTAGAGGTAGGGGGAGCTTTAGAGGAAGAGGTGGATGGAAGAACAGAGGTTCTGACAACTCTGGTATTGTGTGTCACTACTGTGGCAAAACAGGTCATATTGCAGCCCAATGTTATGCTAAGAAAGATGATATTCGCAACGGTAAGTTACAGCAAGGAAACTATGCATCATCTTCACGACAGAATGAATACAAAAATGAACGTCTATTTGTTATACAGCATATGCTAAATCCTGTTACAGGAAAGGGAACACATGATGATGTTTGGTATGTTGATTTAGGTGCATCCAATCATATGACTAGCCATGCAGAATGGTTTGGAGAGATGCAGGATTTGCAAAATACAGGTTATATGCAGACGGGTGATGATTCATGCCACCCAATTTCACACATTGAAAAAGTTCCCTTGTCCTTGCATGATGGTAAGACAAAGAGTCTTTCAGATGTATTACATGTGCCATCTATTACAAAGAACTTGGTGTCAGTCGGTCAGATGGTAGAGCAAGGGCTGCAAGTCAAATTTAATGCAAAGGGTTGCTTTGTAGAAGACTTCAATGACAAGTGCAGGTTGGTTGCAAAGGGAAGTAGAGTTGGACGTATGTTTACTCTAGATGCTGGAATTCCTACTATGAATGCTATTATGTATGCTAAAGGAAAAGGTGTTGTTGCAGATATTGAAATTTAGCACAAATGCATTGGACATGCAAATGTACAAAGGCTGAAATTAATGCAGTCCAAAGGGTTGGTTACAGGTTTGCCTACATTTAGAATTGCAGAATTTCATAAGGTATGCGAAGCATGTTAGTTTGGTAAGCAGGCAAGACAACCCTTTTCACATGACAGAGATGTAAGTAGAAATATCCTTGATGTTGTGCATATAGATATTTGGGGGCCTGCACAAAATGTATCTCTTGGAGGTAGTTCATACTTTATCACTGATTGTTCTAGAAAGCTGTGGGTATATTTTATGAAGGAAAAGAGTGAAGCGTTTGAGCACTTTAGAACTTTCAAGCCTGCATTTGAAAGAGAAACATGCTTGAAAGTAAAGTGCTTGAGGTCAGATGGAGGGGGAGAGTACCTCTCGAATGAGTTCAGTGATTTTCTGAGGTCTCATGGGATAAAGAGACAGTTCACATGCAGGTATACCCCATGGCAAAATGGGGTTGCAGAAAGGAAAAATAGGCATATTGCAGAAGTTGCATGCGCTTTATGGCTGAAAAGAATATGCCTAAGCATGGAAATGGCCCATATAGCCATGGATGGTAGCAGCATGGGAGACTCATGCCACATGTGAGCTAACAGGTAGTACTTCTTGATTAAACTTCCATTAACAAAGCCTATTCCTTTGTTGTCCAAGGTTTCGAGCTCCACATTTCTGGTCCTACTTATTTAACAAACTCTAAAGGGTCTAAGTCCTTTGATTTTGTTTTCTTTCTTGTATTCTTTGATGGAATATAGCAACACTAAGTTCCTTTTCTCAAACTCATGTTGTTTATCATGTTTTTCAAACAAGGCTTTTCTCCTAGATTTCTCAAAGATCAGTGCATGTGTGGCAATGAGTTATGTTTCAGAGAGTCGTTCCAACTCTACAAGGCAATTAGTCCATGCATCCTGTCCTTCCCATTTTTCTTGAGTGGCAAATCCTCATGCTTGGGATGAAGAAGATGAAGAATTCGACTTGTAAGATTGCTTTTGTCCCATAGGTCAACTTGAAAGGCATTTGTCTGATGGCTATCTTGTAGGTCATCCGATATGCCCATAATGTTGCCATCAACTTGCTATCCTAGTCACTACATGAATCTGAGATCATCTTCATCCAACACATTTATGAGGACCTTGTTTGTTGCTTCCCTTGAATGTTAGCCTAGGGATAATATGGAGATGATTTTCGATGTAACACAAGGAAGGTGGATACAAATGAGCAATGAGGGTCTTGTTAGCACTAGGCTACAAGGATAATGGGACCTATGAAGTTAATGCCCCATTTTTTAAATGGTTGGCGTTCTATCAATAGTGATCCAATGATCATGCATTAAAATATTAGAGTTAGCTCCCTCATCAATTAGTGTATCAAAGGTGTATGCCTTTTGAGTGGTCAATCACTATTATACACAAGTAGGCTGATGCTACTACTCCCTCATTTTCATCCTCTATTTAAAAATTCATTGGTGGTTCTATCATAGGAGGTACATGGAGTGGATGTGATAGAGGGTATTGCTTTTTTATGCAAATTCCATTGAAAAATCCTATGCCCTCCCTCTCTAGGTTGTTATCAAGACTGATAGCATACCCATCAACTTTTATGTACTACCTAACAAACAAAGTGTTGGTAGGGAATCACTGTTGGGTCATGTGTTTAAAAAAAAAGTTCACTATAATGTTGACTATGACTTGTAGTGTATCCACCTTGCCATAGGCAATGTTAGAATAGTAACAACTTTTAGCAACAAGTGCACCATGCCACCCAAGAGCATGTAGTGCCATTAGTAGTTGACCCTAGTGTCAACCCTAAGGAGGGGGTAGTGCACGACAACATACACCCATTATGAAGTCTCACCAGCATCTAGAAACCTCATCCAAAGCTATGGATCAAACAATCAAGTGGGCTCCCAAGCATAGACCACAACCTCACAAAAGCCAATCATTAGTAGGAACTCATAGTTTTCATGCCTCACACTCTAGACCTAAATAAATAAGTTGGTGCTCCTATGTGATACATAGGTGACTAGGCCGTGCTAGGTCCCAAAAGCCCTATTGCATGGCCAAGGTTACTATGAAGGTAGCACCTTGGTATGGCTGCCCAAATTCACAAGTGACATGTATGTTCTTCAATCTCAAGCTCTAAAAAATAACACCTAGAAACGTAAATCAAAATAGGGTAAGAGAAAAGCCGAGAGATAGGACGCTTAATCCATGAGTGCTCCAATGGTCTATCGACTAAAAGCTTAACCAATCATCAATGAGCTCCCATCTAATAACTCTGATTTGATTACCACTACACAATCCAACAACAAAGTGTCAATCAAAATTCAAACCCCATCAACTTCTCAAACCATGCTCACCAAACCCAATGAGAATCCCAAAGTAGAAACACCACGTACCAACATGTCCAGTCCAATTAAACCAAAGCCACTAGTAGACCTTACGCCATCACAGTAATGACGATCTATTCTTGAATTGGCTTCCAATATTGCCATGGACATAGGAGATGATTTAGTAACGTGCATCCGATGATTGGACTCACTTTTAGATTATTTGCCTAGAAGTTATGAATGCTTGGACCTAGGCCTACTTGACGAACACATAGCAAATGAGGTTTGTTTCTTGCTATGTTCTTGGAAAGAATGTAAATTCATCTTCACAAAGGCCTCCACCATTGCAAAAGAGTTGATTGCTAATGAAATTTAAAGAGAATAGGCCTTAATCCAACGCTTAATCAAATATCCTTCAAGAAGAACAAAATTCCCATGCCACCACAAGAACTTTTTGAGCTCCAATGGCTAGTTGAGATCTAAGTCTGATTTCTTATGCCAGTGGTATACTGTATGCATTCAATGGAAACAAGAGGGTTATCAAATCATGACCAATGCAGAGTAACGATGTGCTATCAAGACTTTCGAGTATGACCAAACATATATGGCCCCAACTTCATTTAGGGTATTATCAATGACAAAAAATTGACAATTAGAAGACAGTATCCTATTATATCCATACTTGGATAGGATACTAATAGAGGATGAACTCCACATTGCAAGTAGAATCAAGTCAAGTGACCTCTTGACCAACATATTGACTTGTATCACACAAGTGGAAATTTTTCCATAGGATATGGACTATCATGCGACATTAGAGTATAAACCAACCTTTTACGACTGGCTCTTGAAATAATGAGGCACACTAAGGATGCGTTGAAGGCCCTTACACCTTGATTTCCACAATCCTAGAAAGAATTTTCATCATTTCCAAGGGGGATGGGGTAAAGTGGAAGGTGAATGAAAAATCAAAACATGAATTGAACTTCAAAAGAAAAGGATGAATTGAATTTTCTTCTTCTTTCAGTAAAAATTCTCCATGAAGTTCTTGCATGGAGTGTATGGAGTGATTGATGTGCAAAATTTCATTTCTGGTTTATACATTTCACCATATAATAGTGCTTTTTTCCAATCACTTTACCCTTTTAGGAAGGAAACATCCTTCGAAGAGAACTCATTGTGAGCTATTGTGCAGTGACATGAACCTAAATGGCAGGGAAGTAGGCTAAAACCAACAAGATTTCATTCTCAGAGGAAGAACACAAAAAATACTACTTAGCCATCGAGATACGTCTCTTCAATCAACTAAAATACCACAACATCCATAACCTAGAGAAGCTGGTGACATCGGAAGAAGGGGCAGTTAGACAAATAATATAATAGTGCAATCTTGCTAAGTAACTAGAGAAGGTGGTCTAGTACATAGATCATAGCAAATGCACTACAATTTTGAAAACTTTTTATGTCTAAAAGAATAGTGGCACAGTGAGAATCCGATAGCGAGATGCTGCTAGGAGGGTGGAAGTCAAAGGAAGTCACGGAGAAGGCCTTGGGGTTAGTGAACAAGTTTGAAAAGAGGCCAAAAGAGATGTCTATGGGATGTTAGGAATGGATAAGAAGAAATTTTACATGAATGACAAAATTAACTTGGTTGATATTTCCAAGCCCACCATCAAACTGCAAGTGAAGATGGTCCACACACTCTTCTCCAATCAAATATATAATGCCCTTACAAATAGAATAGGAGTGCCCTTACTTGAAAGCCTTGCAGCAAATGCATTGCAGGAGGTGAACTAGAATGCTTATATCTAAAAAACAATCCATGCATCGGCAATGGTGCTAGCAATAGCTCCAAGGGCGATAAGAGGAGAGTCTCCAACTACAATAGCAAAATCAAAGAGGAAAAAACCAGCATCCAAGGTGTCGATTGTAGGGTTCAAAGGAGTGCTAGCCATAATATAGGAAGCCTTTGGGGGAGTCCCTGATGCCTATCATGTCTAATGCGCATACCAAGTATGTGAGCGGCCTGTCCCAGATCTTTCATCTCAAAGCTCTTCTTGAGCTGAGCCTTAAGAGCATCTAGCTCATTATGAGCTTTCCATGCTATCAGCATTATCATCCACATAGAGTACCAAAATCAATAAAGAACCATCACTGGCTTTCTTCGTGTAAAGTCACGGATCCATAGCACTCCTGCTGTAGCCCTGTGACTGCATAAAGGCATCAAACTTATGATACCACTCCCTAGGTGCCTGCTTCAAGCCATAAAGACTTTTCTTCAATTTGCACACTAGGTGCTCCCTGCTAGGTTCTGCAAAGCCCTTAGGCTACTCCATATAAATCTCATCATGCAAGTCCCTATGTAAGAAAGTCGTCTTGATATCCATCTGGTATAAATCCAAGTCAAGCTAAGCAACCAAAGCCAAGACTAAGCGCAGGGTGGTCATCTTAACCATAAGAGAAAAGACCTCATCAAACTCCACACCATGCTCCTGCTTAAAACCCTTTGCTACCAATCTAGCCTTGTATGCTGGCTTGGGGTGTCCAGGGGTACTTTTTAGCTTGTACACCCACTTGCATGGCAAAGCCTTCTTGCCCTGAGGTAAGGAAACTGAATCCCAAGTTTCATTCTTATGCAAGGAGTCTATCTCAGGCTGCATAGCCCTCTCCCAGGAGTGACTGTCACCCCTGCGCATAGCCTCATCATAAGTGAAAGGCTCTCCTACATCTGTAACCAAGACATAATGCATTGAGGGCTGAAATCTATCATGTGGATATCTGTCTCTAGTAGACGGTAGGCTTTGTTGCCTACCCAGCTACCTGTCCAACACCCTGACCATGAGCATCTGCTGCAGATGTAGGTTGTCTAATTGGCTGTGCGGGAGCTCTCGGCTCCTCCTGAAATATGACCCTGCGGATCTCAACAACTCTCTTAGGAGGCTGTCGATGCATCTTGTCTTCATGGAAGACTACATCATGACTGTGGATGACTTTTTGCGCATGCGGATCCTAGAGACGGTAACCCATCTCGCATGCATCCCCATAACCAAGGAAAATGCATTTGACACTCTTAGGATCCAGCTTACTTCTCTTGTTCTTGGGCACATGGCAAAATGCCTCACATCCAAAGACACGGAGATGCGTATAAGAGGGAGGTTTTCTAGTTCATACCTTCTCTGCAACTTGGAAATCCAAACCACTAGAAGGCGATCTGTTTATGACATGCACAGCTGTACTAGCTGCCTCAGCCCAAAAGCTCTATGGTAGGCCTGCATGGCTAAGCATACTGCGTACATGCTCTTGGATGGTTCTATTCATCCGCTCAGCCAAACCATTATAGGGGGGTGTAGGAGGCAGTCAACTGATGCTTAATACCCCTCTCATCACATAACTGCTCAAAAGCACGTGAGACATACTCACCCCCATTATCTGTCCTCAGGCATTTTAGCCTATACCCAGAATGGTTCTCAACCAATGCAAACCATCTCTGAAACACAGCCAAGACATCGGATTTCAGCTTAATGGGATAAGCCCAAACTTTTCGTGAAAAATCATCTATGAAAGTAACAAAATATTTTGCACCACCCATAGACTGACAAGGCATGGGCCCACAAACATCCGAATGTACCAATGCTAAGGGCTCGCTCATGCCTGGCCTACCAGACTTATTATGCATAGACATAGTCTGCCTGCCATAAAGACAATGCTCACATGAATCAAAACATGCATAATCAAGGGGCTGTAAGTATTGCAAACCAGAAAGCATTTTCATTCCCTGCGAAGACATATGGCCCAAACGGGCATGCCAAAGAGATACATGTGGGATAGAACCCACAGACAAAACACGATCAAGGGAAGAAGCGAATACAATCAAGGGATAGAGGCTACCAGCCTTGACATCTCTCGCAATCACAAGTCTTCCACGAGTGATCTTCCATGCAGAGTCTCCAAAAGATACATGATAACCTGCGTCATCAAGCTGTCTAGTTGATAGGAGACTGCGTGTCAAAGCAGGTACATGATGTACATCCTGCATAACAAATCTGCTGCCAAAAGGAAACTGTAGCCTAACATCACCAATGCCCACAATATCAAGAGAGCTGTCATCACCCAAGCGCACAGAACCCGAAATAGTATGATATGAATGAAATCACTCTCGGCAAGGTGTCACATGAAAGGACGCACCTGAGTCCAAGAGCCAACACTGTGCATACATAGAGTGTATCTCTGTCATTTGCGAAGCACTAGAAGAAGTTGCAAGGATATAATCATCATCATCATCATCAACATCCTCAAGCTACATAATATTGATCTCTTCAATTTTAACACTGGACTTTGTAGGCCTAATATGGCCCTTTTTTCCACAATGGTGACAAGTAACATTTGCATTCTTGCCACGGGATTTGCTACGTGACTTCCCATGAGACTTGGACTGAGATTTCTAAGAATCCCGTCCATGGCCACTGCCACTACCATGCTTTCCATATCCATCATTCCTGCCTCTAGCTGTCATAACATGCGACACACGAGAGGCATCCAAATTCTTACGGTTAACCTCTTCCTGCAGAGGAGCATTCTCAACATTAGATAATTTCAAGGTAGCAGTAGAGGCACATAATGTAGTGCGGAATACATCCCATGACTCATTAAGAGTACCAAGCAAGAAAAGAGGAGTGACATCCTCTGCAAAAGTGATGTACTGTGAAGTCAATTTCTTGAGTATAGCATGGAACTGACTCAAGTGAGCAGACATAGTCACATTCTCCTTCATGTGCATATCCATAAGCTGCTTAAGCCAATACATGTGACTCGCTGGACTTTTCTTGTCATAGAGATTCTTGATTTTATCCCACAACTGCCATGCACTCTGTTCTTTCTCAAATATATTGTAATGAACCTGTTCTGTGAGAGATAATACAATAGTGGACTTGCATAACTCATCAAGCTCAAGCCATTCCTCATTTGGTATAGTTGCAGGCGGATGCCCGCTCAACCTCAATGGTTTGATCTGCGATTTCTGCACCAACACCTACCAAATCTGGCTCTTCCAATAAGAGTAATTCGTACCATCAATCTTAATGATGCTGAAAATAGCATGATCAGTGGATGAACTTGCCATAATGCAGGCTGGAAGACTGTAGATAGTTCGAAACTGCTTGCTGTTTATTGCAAAAAATGACAAAAAAATCACCAAAATCGAGAGAAAATGGCGAGAAAAGTGTAACCAAAGCTGCTACCTACCAAGTACTAGTGAAAGTACATCATTTCAGAATATCAAACCCAAATCAAGCTCTAATCTTAGTTCAAAAGCATTCCGGAGCATAAACAAGACATGTGGCATAGTCCAAATACATCATGACATCATACCGAGTAGCCGGGAGCACCCTATGACCAATAGGCATAACCCAACTGTAGCATAAATAGCTTCAGCCCTAAAGTTTCCAGTAGCATATAACCTCTATAAACTGAGCAAATTAGTGCTCAATCCAAGCTCAAATCCATAGGCAAACCATAGGCATACATTCTCGTATGTATAGGCACCAACCAGGCATAATCGGGCATCAAATGCCAAGACCTGTAAGCATAAAATTGAAGTAACAAGTGGCTGCCCTGTTTTATACAAATCTGGGATTACTCAAAACAGTAAATAGTTGAGCTAAATTAGCTTCAAATGCATCTCACATAAGAGGCATAACATCCACAAGTGATCCGGTATCAATAGACATCAGTAGAAGCATCACATAAGCCATAGGCATACAAATACATGTTGTCTCAGACATGAAATCTATTACAAAATATTTTGTCATCAGAATTTGGCAAATTCGACATCACCATCGCGTCCGGAGTGTGCCAAAACCCCAACTTAGATTCTTACCTTGCTTGAATAAGGTTCCGAATGCCCGAGATATGATAAAAAGAGTGATTTTTGGGCCAGATTTTGAAACAGGCGCAAAAAAAACGTGAGCTGGCTAGGGGGTCTGATGTCTTACGTATCAACAATGGGGCTCAAAGGGGGCACAAATGGGGGCCAAAGAAGGCCTACACCAAGCCTCAGCAAGCCTTCATAGGCTGGAAGCAAGATCGAGGTGAAGGAAGCTCCAAGAGGTGTGAGCTATGGCTGCCCACAACCTGTGAAAAACTTGTTTACCTAAACCTGTGGACTGAGATAAATCTCTGAAATAATGAAGCAATATCTCAATGTCAATGCCCTGATGGTGCCTCAATAGGTCGGGAAGAAGCTGGGAAGCCAGGGAGTGATGGGAGCTCAAGAGAATGAGCTATGGTTGCCGAGAAGGAGACCCAATGCGAGTGGGGGGTCAATGGGAAGCTGAGAATGCCACAAGCCAAGCTCAAGAGTCGGGAAGCCATGCTCTGATACCAATTGAAAGAAGAGAAGGATCGAAGCTTGCACTCGAGAGCTATGGCGGGAGAGCAAGAGCAAGAAAGAGAGAGACAAGAAATGGGAACTCCAACAGTGACAATGTGTGACCGGGCCTTCCTTTATTCAAACTGTCACTAAAAGAATAAAGAATAAAGTGATGGTGACGGGCGCCCGCCACTTGCAGTGTGTAGTGGCGGTGACTGTCAGTATAGTAATACACAGGCGGCTAGGCAGAGGAGCCTTTACCCCCAACACCAAGTCTTTGAATATGTGAACTTGAAGCAAATCCTTTGTTAAGATGAACTTGAAGCAAATCCTTTGGCAAGTCTTTGAAGATGAACTTGAAGAAAATTCTTTGTCAAGATGATTGCTTCATTCTTCTATGTTGGAAAGTAGACAATATTTATTATCCCATACTTGATCAAGTCATACACATAGTGATATAGGATCTCAATGTTTTGGTGCATGTATGAAAAACTAGATTTTTTACAATGGCAATGCAACTGTTATTATGACATCAATCAATCAACAAAAAAAAAAAGTCCTGCATATCGATATGCCATAGGATTCTCCTTAATTGTACTACTTTACATGCAATAAAATGAGCTACCTTGTACTCTACTTTGAATATCGCTATTGGTTGATTCTACTTATTGAAGAGAAGATTCCTAAATCCAAAGAGAAACAATATCTAGAAATTGATTTCTGCTTTGAATGCCACTATTGGTTGCTTCTACTGATTAAAGAAAATATTCCTGAATCTAAAGAGAAATAATATCTAGAAATTTATTTCTTCGAATTACAAGTATGATCATAGGACTTTCTAGTGGTTTATTTGAGAACTTGCTAATTGATATCTAGCTTGATGTTGCATGAGTAAATGAGATTGTCAACCAAACTTTTGTACTTGCCAATGTTTGCTAGTGTTGATGTATGTCTCAATGGATAACTCCACATTAACCTCCATAGATATAGCTATCTCCTTACACTCAATTATGATAAATACTTTCAAGATCTCCCATGCATACTTCTTCTCAGAGAGATGAAGATTTTGCTAGGCTTCAATCCCCAAACAAATGTACAACAAGCCCAAGTGTATCATTTCAAACTCCAAGCTCAAAGCCTTTTGCATTTTATGGATTGTATCTTTATAGTCACTTGTAATAAGATGGTAATCCACATATAGGACAATTACTATATAATTTTTGCCCATTCCTCTAAATATACAAGTTAGCATCTAAGGTATATCTATTGAATTTCAAGCCTTAAAAAATTAATTATCTACTAATAACATACTCTAGGGGCTTGTTTTAGCCCATATAATACATTCTTTAGCTTAAAACTTTGTTTTAAAAATGGGGGGATCAAACCTTGTGGCTGAGCCACATACACTCCTCCTTGAGGTCATCATTCAAGAATGCTAGTTTAATATCCATTTGGTAAACTAGCCACTTCCTATGAGCAGCCATTGCAAGTACTATCCAAATAGTAGTCATTCTACTAGTTGGAGTGAATGATCCTTGAAAATAAAATCCTTCAACATGTGAAAATCCTTGTGCAAATAATCTGGCTTTGTACTTTTCTAAGCTACTATCAACCTTAAAATTTATCTTCTAGACCTAATTGGTGCCAATAATCCTCCTCTTTTTTGGCCAATCCACTAGCTCCCAAGTATCATTCTTTATTATGTTGTCATACTTAGCTTGCATAGTTGCTCTCCATGCTAGATCAAAAAGTGCTTATTCCAATTCTACTTGCTCCTTTACTTCTCTCATAATCTTAGCCATCGAGGCCATATGGACTATGTGAGTGGAAGCCTCTCTTTGCTCCTCTATTCTTTGAGATATCCTTGGTTCATTTGCATTTTCCTCGATAGTTCTTTGGTATCCAAAAGTTCTAAAGTGTGAGATAAATGGTTTCTTACTAGTATAGGTCTCATGAGGAGTTTTCCCCTTGAGAGCCTTTGTGTAACTCTGATTAAGAATATAGACTACAATATTAAAGGCTTTCATCCAAAATTGGTTAGGCAATCTCTTTTCCTTAAGCATATACCTTGCCATTTCTAGAATGATGTGATTTTGACATTCAACAATGACATTCTATTGAGGTGCATGAGACATTGTCAATTGATGCTTTATCCCTTTGCTCTTGCAAAAGTCTTCAAAATCCTTTGAGTGAACTTACCATCGCCACCTATTCTAAACTTCATAGTTTTTCCTATTCAATTCCACATGTCTCAATAATTTTTTAAAGTACCAAAAGCTTGAGCCTTTTCATAAAGAAAGTACACCCACATCTTCCTACCATAGTCATCAACAATCAATATAAAATAATATGATCTTTTGCTCTATTCTTGCTTTCTTGTGGAAATAACTTTCCCTATTGCTTGCCCATCATACAAGCTTCACATGGTTCCTTCATTTCAGTTATTGTAGGTAGGTGAGCAACCATATCTTGCTTATGTATCTCCTTTAATACTGCATATCCAATATGACCAAATATTTCATGCCAAAGTTTACTTGTGCCCATACTAGTGGTGGTTTTTAAGAGCATTTAGATCATACCTATAATTCTTTCCTTCTTCTAAGATAATTTAGCCAATAACTTTTTCCAACACTATCAAGAATTTCTACATTTATCTTAGTAAATTTCAAATCATGGACAATATCACTTATGGAAGTAACTAATAATAGATTTCCCTCAATCTTTGGAATATGAAATACATTTGAAGGCTTTTTGAGTTCACCATTTATAGCAACAAAGGAAATAATATCTAAACTCTTAGCAAATCATTTTGCATTATTTCTAATTGTCATAGTAATGGATCTTACAAAGGTTTCTTACAACTGTATAAACCTTTCTTACTAGTCACATGATGGGAGGTGACACTGTCCAATATCCATGAGTCAATGGTAGATACTTCTTGTACCAAGGAACACACTTTCTCTTTGGTCTCCATGAGTAACTCCAACTCAGCTTTAGCCGTATTGGTTATCTCATTCCCTTTAGTTTTTAGGTGCCATTCTTTGCTTCTACCTTCTTAAGACAAGAATTTGCAATTGCATGTCCTTTCTTTTTGTAGTAGAAGCACCATCCTTAACACTTTTTCTGAACACCCTTCTTCTTTTTGTCATCATTGGTAGAGGAACCACCTTTGCCTTTCACATTAACAAAGAATGTAGCATCTCCATTAGTGCTACCTTCTTAGGCTTTAAGCCATAACTCCTCCTCCATTAGTACCACAAAAAATTCCTTAAACATCAAAGCATAGGGTCTCAGCTGAGTGTTTAGGATAGTTACCAATGTATCAAAATTTTATGGAAGAATCCGAAGGCACCTCTCTGAGCTAGCTCCTCACTAGTCTTTTATATATCAGAGCTACCCATATGGTCGTGCAAATTCTTGACTCGAGTGATAAACACTTTATTTATCTCTCCTTCAAAAAATTTCTCCATTGCTAGTTCATTCTCCAGGTTCTAAATCCTTGTTTGATTTCATGTTTCTAATTATACCTTAGTATGTTCCAAGCATCTTATGGTTGGTTGTATGCTAAATCAAGATCAAAACACTATTAAAATAGATTGCAACTAAGGTACACAATGCATTTTCTTTCCTTTATTTTCAAGCCCATAGAAGATTTGCATTTGGAGGAATCAAAAGACTTAAATTTAATGGGTTGTGGTTTTGGGTTAGTCCCTAGCACCATCTCTAGAAGCTCATGAGAATCAAGAATAGTTGTAATTTTAAACTTCACAAATGTGTAATTTGTATCATCTGACATGTCTTCACTGAAGGTTGCAGAAAAATCTCGAATGTTTTAACTACCAATATAGCAACACCACTACCTAATAGACCTAGAGGACCACTACTTGATGCACAGATGGAATTACTCTTCTTTTCTGTTGAAGCCCTTGCCTCTTCTTATAATCTTTATTTACTAGAGACCCTTAGGATCTAATATCATATAAAAATCACATGGTGCAATGGATAGAATCTAATCAAGAAGTGGAGAATACATAGAAAATATGAGAAAAATATAAGCTTACTTTAATTTCAAACAAACTAATACAAAGGTGGCTCTATCCACCTATGTGCTTTCATGTAAAGATTAGAGGGTGATCAAGAAAGATGATAGGAAAAGAGCTTAAGGCTAGTTGGAAGAACTCTAACTAGGTGAAAGCTAGATTGATGATGGATTGGGAGGGTTCTTCCTTTATAACTTGGGAAGATAGTATGGCCAACCTATTCAAACATTATTATGAACCTTCCCTAGTCAGATGGGAAATATTCTCTTTACTGTTAGATTGGGGTCACTACCCCCAAACCCTGTTAGGGGGGTCACTAGTCCCCTTGAGACCCCCTAATCCCCTTGATGAAGAACTTGAGTTGTAGCATCAACACAAAACAACCCTTGCCCTTAATAACAGGATTATGAATGTATATGAGAATATCAAAACATATCATGAACATATCTCTATTGCATCAACATTATTTCTTGATATTATCTCTGTCAATTTAGACAAAGAGCTTGTGATTTGAAAAATACAATCAAATTTGGCTATGGAAACTAATAGGGGATGGGGATAACATCACAATTTATCTAATAAAGAGAGAACCTTATTGCAAGAACTCTAACACATAGTTGCACATCAATGGAATTGCACATGAGCATCTTTTTCTACAAGGTGTCTTCTTTGCCCTTTGACTATGTCGTGTACCTATTTCCTAAATATACAATTTTTGCCTTCCATGTTAACATTAAAGCACTCAAAGATATTCCATAGGATACAAATATGATATCCTCAATAGGATGTATGCTTTGGATGCAATAAAGGTAGTTTTCACATAACACTTTTTTAATTTCCTAAGAGAAAATGAACTCTTCTTGGGATGAACCCTTAGAATCCTTCCTTAAAGGTTAAGTTTGTCCTTTTTGTGTCCATATGGGCTTTTTCTCTATCTTGGGATATCTTTATGTCTTAATGGATTGCCTTAACATAATCTTGCATAATTCCTATCATCCTTTTGGAGGCTTCAACCTTTATGGTAGGATTAGAGAAATCGAGAGGAGATAAACACTATTGCACATATAACACTTGACATGGAGTCATTCCTATGCTTTGCTAGAATGAAACATTTTAGGTGTATTGCACCCATGGAAGGTATCCAATCCACCTTTTTGGTTCCTTGCTATAGTAGGCTCTCATAATATCCTCCAAGCCTTCATTAACTCTTTAAGCTAGTTCATCGGTTTGGGTATGATAGGTCATACTAAAACATAGTTGCATTCAGATGGCCATGTGATTAGAACATCTCCTTCATGGATATGCTAGTGATATGTGAAGCTTTATGAGGTAATTCGACATGATAACATGAGCTAATTTGTTAGCATATCTAGAGTTAGTATAATCAAATCATATCCTCCTTACATAGTGGGCATGCTCATTGTAAAATCTATGCTAATATACTCCTATTTTATTTGATGGGTAGCAATAGTGTAGTTCACCAAATAGTTTGACCCTTTCAGTTGTCTTGACCCTTTGGCAGCTTAACCATTGGGTCATATACTCAACTTTCATTTTTGACTAGCAATAGCTCCTTTTTACAATGTTAAAGGTATTTGCATAGCTGGGATATCTGACTACTGGGTTGTCATGTGCTTCCCACAAGATCTTCTATTTCAACTCTCAATTTTTGGGTACATGTTGAGTGTTGAAATGACTTGTTTTTTGGCTAATTTTTGTTGTTTTTGAGAGCTGAATGGTTGATTTTATGAGATGATCGATTGGTTTAGAAGTGATTTGAGAGTGTTTGGGATGATATTGATTGTGTTTTGGAAGTTCATGATGTTTATTAGTGGTTCTGTGATGTTCTGATAGGTTCTGATTGGTTCTGTATACCTTCTGTTTTGTTCTGTTTTGGTCTGTTTTGTTCTGATTATCTTCTGTAAGGAGGGATGGAGTATTGATTGATGAAGATTGAGATATTATGAAAGCTTATTGAATGGTTTGTGAGAGTATGGAATGGTTTGAGTATGAGTTATGTGGTTTTGATGACCTTCTGTAACCTTCTGTAGGTCTTCTGTAGAGCCTCTGTCTCTGTTCTGTTATGTTCTGTTCTGTACTATACTGTAGTTGTTCTGGTACTGTTCAGTGACTGTTCTGTATGCTTCTGTATGTGTTCTGTTGGATGAGAGTGTAGCTTGGGAAAGTTTTCTAGACTTGGAAAGAGGTGAATACAAGTGCAAAAGAGCTGAAAGAAGAGGAAGAAGTAGCCACTGAAGACTCAAGTGAAGACTAGAGTGAAGTGACAGTAGTGAGCTATGAAAAGACACTGTAGTGGCTCTGGTGACTCTTCATATCAGACATACCTCTTGGGAAGGGTATCCACGACCTAAGAAGGATTATTGAGAGTGATTTTTGAGAGATTGTAGTGAGGATATGATGTATTATTGATAGAGAGAGAGAGAGAGAGTCAGATATAGCCAATTTTACTAAAACAGAGTGATTGTATATGAGAGATTGAGAGAGAAGACTATGAAGATATTGAAGATGAATACTATGTGATGTATTTCCATTCAAAGATGGTGTATTCCTTTTGCTTTCTTTGTTCTATTGATGGATTTTGTGAAGATATTGAAGAATATGGTTGATTCTATCAAATCCGTGGGAGATCTACATGATGTTGTATGAAGATTTGTTGTGCCTGGTGTTCTTTTCTTCATTGTGATCATATGAAACATAATAAACAAGCTTGTTGATGTTACAAGATAGATTTTCTTGCAAGAGAATTCCCTTTTCCTTGGTGTGCCTCTTGGGGCTCCATGTTTTTGGTGCGCAGCCGGGGAAACTTGCCATCAACAAGCACCAGAAGAGGCTGAAAATGAAGGAAATGGCATTGCCAAGAAGAGAAGAATTCAATGGATGTTTGTAAAGTTCCTTCTTCCACTGAGGAGTTGGAGTTTCTCATAATCAAAGCTACTTTCCACAAGAAGTTCATCCCACAATGGCGGAAACACATCACCATCATGATGCATGCTCTATGTGGTGGACAATTTCCTCTTCCTGTTGAAGCAGCAGAAACTTGCATCTTGGTGGCAAACTGTTTGGGAACAAACTGAAGAGTAGAAACAGAGAGAATGACCATCCATGGAAGATTTGGCATTCATTGAGAAGTTTCCAGACAACATCAAGTGGGAGATTGTGAAGAAGCTTCAGGAGTCTTGGTCTGTAGAGGTTCACAAGGACAAGAAGGAAAAGAGTTGGAATTTGTTCGTGGATGCTCAACAGCAAGATACATGGGATGCTTGGTGCACTGATAACCTTCAGTTCGTTCAATTAGCAACCCACTGGAAGTTGGTAGATAGAGTGTTTTTCACAACATACACTGTTGAAACCATCAGAAGCTGGCATTACTATGATGATGGCACCACCACAATGCTTAGACGTATGCATTTTGACACCTTCAGAACCGAATACCTTCCTCTGTGCAGTGGCATGAAAGCAGAATTCAGAGACGTTGAAAAGGAAGAAGTAGAAGAAATGTTGGCAAGACAATCTTCCAGAGACTGAAGCCTTCTGTTAACCCTCTGTGGAGCACTAACAACATAGTGGAGCCAACCCCCTGATGAATGACGCAATAAAGAGGCAAGCGTTAGAATGAGTCCAGAGGTACGTGAGAAGAGAGAAAGCAAAAATCAAGGCTGAGAATGAGCTCGCAGCAGAAGCCGCCTTTGACGCCCTTGCAGAACTCTTTACAGAAGTCCCAATGGCACATTAATCCCTTCCTCCTCCTGCTGGAGGTCCACTTCCAAGCCAGATCCGTCCTGGAAATATTGATGATGACAGGCCAGTGAATGTAGTTCCATTGCCAGTTTTTAAGGGAGAGTACAATGAAGACCCCGATCTTCATGTAGCAGGGTTTATGGTAGCATGTGTAGCTAACAATGCCAGAACCCCTGAGCATTGGTTAGCAAT
The DNA here is from genome assembly GCF_053477565.2 of Lygodium microphyllum. NCBI lineage: Eukaryota > Viridiplantae > Streptophyta > Polypodiopsida > Schizaeales > Lygodiaceae > Lygodium > Lygodium microphyllum. The sequence goes on from NC_141164.1 coordinate 30,213,121, forward strand.
ATTCCCCGGCACTTTCAAGGGCGCGGCGTTTCAGTGGTATGAGAGACAAGTAGTAGGAACTTTTGGCACATGGGACGACCTGAAGTTGGCCTTCCTCACTAAATTCAGGCGTGAAGGTTTTGAAGAGCGGATGCGAGAGGAATTTATGAACCTAAGTCAATCCTCTGGAGAAAGAGTAGAAGCTTATGTCTCACGAATGGAATCCATCCTGAAGAGATGGACTAACCATAATCTAGATGATGGCATTCAGAAGGGGGTGTTTCTCAGAGGATTACAACCAGAAGTCCGTAAGTTTGTGGAGCTGCAAAGACCAGCCACACTGCAAGCTGCAACAGAAGGTGCAAGACTGTGCGATGAAGTGGAAGCTATATTGGCGATGAATCCAGGAAGAGGAGTCCTACCTCCTCTGATGCCAGGAATGATATACCCACCACATGCAGTCCCAAGGACTATTCCCTACCCCTACCAACAGATGCCCTCAGTATCACAATACAGTGCACCAAATCCACAGTGGCCACAATCCATGCCTCAAATGATGGTTCAACCACAACAACAATGGTCCCAACCAATTTCCTCAATGCCAAATCAGCAGCTCTCTGAAGGAGATGCATGATAGGAGAAGGAAGGAAGAAGATGCAAGATTCAACTTGCTGGAATCCAAAATGATAACACAGGATATTGGACCCAAGCCTAGAGAGTTTGGTCCTGATTTCGGACCTAGAAGATTTCCATCCCAAAGTTACAGAGGAAGACAGAGATCAGAAGTGGAGTGTTATAGATGTGGAGAAAAGGGACACATCTCACCAAATTGTCCAAATCCCAGAAGGTCAGTGGATTACAAGCCCTTATGCAGTCGATGCAAAGGAGAAGGCCACACTGCAAAAGATTGTCCAAGCCCAGCTCCAGTGAAAAACAGTGCTACTGATAGTCCGGCCAAGGCTCAAGAGCCTACCTCCAATTTAGTGGAATTGGAAGTTGCTGCCATCACACGTGCAAAGCAGAAGGAACCACCTATCCAGAAAGAAAATAATCCTCCTGCCAGAACAGTGAAGTTCAATCTTCCACCAGAAGAACAGAACAGAACAGAGCCTGACAGTGCCGTACAGAGCACTACAGTGCCACAGAGAGTTACAGAGACAGTTACAGAGACAGGACCAGAGGTCCAGGAGATAGAAGAGGAGGAAGTGCCACAAGTGACAGAAGAAGTTCCCATGATTCCCCTGTTGGAAGAAAGAGGGAAAATGAAAATGGGTGTTGCCCCATTCCCTAACCGGTTAGAGAAGCCAATGGATCCTATTAAGGAATACAATCTGGTTAGAGATCTGGATACCTTTAAACCAAACCTCACATTCCGACAATTATTGATGTTGTCTCCCAGTTGCCGAAAAAGGTTCAAAAGTATACTGACAAGAAGACGTGGCTTAAGGATTGCTCCCTCAACAGCAACAAAGTCCAATAAAGCTCCAGAGCCTGTCAAGGAAGTGGATGTGGCTAACGCCTTCCTAGATCCGGGTACCCCAGAGACTGGCGCGTGGATAGAAGGCTGTTTCATTGCAAATGCACTGATTGATGGAGGCTCATCAGTAAATATGATGACGGATGTAACAATGAAGGATCTAAGCCTACAAGGTGTGCAACCCACCCAATGGCTCATCAGACTGGCGGATCAGAGCAAAATCAAGCCTTTGGGCATTCTCCCATATGTGAAGACTACAGTGGCTGGAAAAGATTATTGGCTAACCTATCTGGTGGTGAAGCCAAACTCTTATGGTACATCCTACCCTCTGCTACTGGGCAAACCATGGCTTTTTGAAGCCCGAGCAAGGACGGATTGGTTCAAAGGAACCTTGACCTTGGGTAGAGGACCCAACAAAGTGGTGCTGAAACTGTATGGTTCTCAAAAAGGACATGGATCCACCTCCTTGGAATTATCTTCTGACTCCCCTAATGAGGCTACGGATGGAACATCAGCAGACGAAGATGCTGTCCAACAGATCCTTCCCAAGAAAACAGTGGCACGTTCCTTAACAGTGGATACTGTAAGCCGACTTCCAAAAGATGCAAAGCCATTATCAATGGGTGAATACTTCCTGCCTGAACCAGGAATGACTTCTGAAATCACTTCTGACAGTGAGATAGATGCATGGATGTACTGCTCTCCCTGTTACATGGCCATAGCAGAGACAGAGACAGAGGCAGAAAAGGAAACATAGAATCTGTTCTTCTGTTATGGAGCTCCTACAGAGACAGAAGCAGAAGCAGAAGTAGAGACAGAGACAGAAGAGGATGAATATGATATGGACGAAGAAGGTTATGAAAGTGAGCCAGAAGAATCTATCCCACGCAGAGGATACATTTGAAGAAGAAGTTCCAGAAGCATCAGAAGCAGACGAGCTCATGCTATGGGACAGAATGACGATGGTACCATTTGGTCTGGTAAATGGATCTTCTTATATGCAAAATCCTTATAAGACATGGGTTAAGAAGAACAAGCCGTCTTTCAGCAGTGGCTCATGCCGTCCTCACCCATCCTTGCCAAAGAAAGATGATGATGATGCACCGTGCCAACAAGCACCAGTCCCACAAACCCAACAGAAATCAGAGGGTCCCTGTTATGTGACGTTCCTGGATGCGTCATCAGAAGATGAGTCTTCAAGCCAAGAGGTAATTAATCTTGAAACCAAACCCGTAACGGCTCTAATCCCATTCCAACATCTCAAGGAGCAATTTCCTTCTTATTTCCTATCATTTTGGCGAACGGTTCGTCCGATATTAATTTTCGATCCTATTTTCGGGTTTGTTTTTGGGTTTTTCCTACGTGAACACGTCTTATCTCAGTCGGAACTATGTTTTGATGTGATAGGATTGTCGGGCACGTCTTTCTGCACATTTTTCCTTTTTCCTGCACCTTGTTCCGATGCACGGATCTTTTGATATTAAATTTTAATTGCATTTTTGACCCATTTTTTGTGTTTTTTGCACGTGACCGCCCTTTACCCCTCCCGGAACCTCCGTTGCATATTTTTCCTGTCTTCCTCCTGTTGTCTTGCCCACTTTTTGTTTTTACGTCATTTTGTTTTGACGTCCGGATTGGGAGTTATTAATTTTTCTTTATTTTTATGTGTTTTACGCGCTCCGTCCCGCGCGTGAACACACCCTTTTTCAATCTTACGCGTCTTAACGCGCCCCGGTCGCATCCGCGTGGCCTGTATCACCCTCTCAGTGCTTTTTCGATCTCGTCACGGCAAATTTTTTTACCCCGCCCCACGCACGCGCGCGGGACGGAGGGTACGCCTCTCTTGCCTGGGCACCCCGCCCATTTTCCCCCTTTGGGCCCCTGCCTATCTTCCTCCCCTACCCCCCTTTCCACCCCTTGGGCACCCTGCCCATGGACCCCACCCATCCCCCCAATGGACACCCTCTCCCCCCCCCCGAATCTCAACCACCCTCCCCCTCTTTCTCTCTCTCTCTCTCTCTTCTTCTTCCTCTCCCCTCTTTCTCTCTCCTACCCCTCTTTCTCTCTCCCCGACCCTCCCCCTCATCTCTCCACCAGTGGCGCCCTCTTTTGCCCCCATCGCCCCTCCACCCTCCCGCGTCGCCCTCTGCCTACTCCAGCCCTTCCACGCCCGTCGCTGGCTCCCCCGGCCACCTACTCCGCCTTCGCCCGCCCGTCGCTGGCTCCAACGCCGCCACGATTCAACGAAGCAGCCGCCGTCGAAGCCGCCAGCAGCCGCCTCGACGCAGCCGACGCCGTCGTTCGCAGAGCCCGCCCGCCTTCCTCCCATTCCGCCGTCGAAGCCGCCAGCAGCCGCCGTCGAAGCCGCCAGCAGCCGCCGTAGAAGCCTCCAGCGCCGCCGTCGAAGCCACCAACAGCCGCCTCGACGCAGCCGACGCCGTCGTCCGCAGAGCCCCCCGCCTCCACGTCCTCCCGAGTCGCCATTTCCGCCGCCGCCTCCGCCCTTTCCTCCTCCCTCCTCCCCCTCCTTCTCCTCCCTAACTGCAATCAGAGGTTAGTTCAACTAACCTTACATTAGTTCAACTAACCTTCCATTAGTTAATCTAACCTTAAGTTGGTTAATCTAACTTTAATTAGGTTAACCCTAACCCTAACCCTAATCCTTACCCTAACCCTAACCTAACTGGACTTAGGTTAACCCTAACCCTAAACTAACTAGACTTGGGTCTCCTAACCTAACTCTAGTTAGTTCACTAACCTACCTCAGGTTAGTCTCCACCCTCCTAACTAACCCTAGGTTAGTTAGCCTATCCTAGGTTAGTTAAATTTGCCTTAACCTAACCTAACTTGAACTTACTTAGCCTAACTTAACTAACCTAACTATAAAAAATTATAAAAAATTCCACTCACCCCCCTTGCCCTTTTTCCATTTATTTTTCACTTTAAAATATTTTCATACATGGAACCTCTATTTTTTTAAAAAAACCAACAAACAAAAATTAACCATAAACATCCCCATCTTATTTTCATACCCTAAATTGTGGATATTTCCTCCATGGATGAATTTTCATTTTTTCCCTTCCTCACATATTCATGTGCTATATATCTTGATTTCATTATTATTCTTATTATTATTTAAAAAAAACAAAACCAAACAAAAAAAAACCACAAAAACAAAAACCAACCATACATAATAACCAATTAAAATTAAAAAAAACAAATAAACAAAACCACACAATAAAACCACCACAACCACACCTAAAATATAACCCCACTCCCATCCAAAATAACAAATTAAAAATACATTCAAAATCACCAAACCCACTAAGGTGTTGTCTTTGTTGTTTCGTCAGTGGTCTTTACTTTTCTTTTACTGGATTCATTCCTCTTGGGGGACTCTTCCGTGCGTATTTAGGCATTACATACACACCCCTTCCAGGTATTTATTTTATGTGCTTTATTTATTTTTATTTTCCCCTTAATCACAAATTAATTGTTAAAATGACCTATTTATTCACCCACAGTTTCCACGCACATTCGCGCTAAACACACAATTTTTTTAATTAAAATGAACTCGCCGTTCACTTAGCACGCGCTACATGCGCTATAGAGGCACTTTAATTTTTAATTAAAATGAACCAGCCGTCACAAGAGCACGCGCTGGCAAATAAGCGCTCCACATCACCTTAATTTGTAATCAATGAACTTGCATTTAGAGACCCAGTCTGGGTATCGAAGTCCGGGATTCGAATTAAAGCACCGTTTTCACCTAATAATTGGTAATTTAATTTTTAAGAAGGAACTGCCGTTTTCTTGTTAAGGTTTATCACTTAATAAAAATTCACCCATTCTTAATAATTTCTTAAAATAAACCCTTCATTAAATTAATTTTCCTCTCACTGCACTTAATTCCACTTTTTAATGAACCGTTTCGTGGGCTAGGTATGCGCAGTCATTAGAGTTATTTCCATAGTCAAACACTGGTTTATCCACGATGTAGTCTTGATATGTGTTGGATGTGGTGATGTTTTGGTATACTGTCTTTGCTACGGTTAAGGGTACGGTATGTAGTTTTTTCTTTTCTTGCCTGATACGGGGTTCTGGGTGTTTGTCTAATGCATAGCATGAAGCTTTCGGTCGCATATGTCTCAAGGTCATGTCGAATTTTTTTTCTAGGTTGTGGTTTGCTTGGGGTTAGTTGGTCAAGTCACGTTTTATTGTTTTGGTTGTTCTCTTATCCTTGGTTTTTTGTCTGTTGCTTTGCAGGCATTCTCCTTGATTGTCTGTGTTTGTGGTGTGTGTGTAACCATCTGAATGGCGCCTTCTCACGCTCCTCCCCCTATCCAGTACGTCCCATTAGTTAGTAGGGATTACTCTTCCCTACTCACTTTTGAGCCTCTCACGAAGGCGGGACTCGGTGCTTTTGTGGCTACTTTCTTTCCATTGCTTCCTGAGGATTCGTCGTTATGTGATGAGTTTCTGGCCTCCTACAGCAAGAAGACGGGACTAGTCCAAGAATTTCTATGACTTTGACACCTCGAGGCTTAGGGAAGGCTCTGTCTCTACCCTCCAAAGGTAAACCTTTTGTTACTACTCGTCAGCTTTTCTCTAATGAAGAGATTCTGAAGCTGTTGCAAAAGTAGACAAGGGAAATGTTGGATGTTAAGAAGGTGATCAACTCTTCAGGAGTTTCCTTTTCTATGATCACTGATCTCGTATGGAAGATGGTCTGCCAGTTTCTCCAGGACAGGTTTATGCCTGCCAAAACGCCATCCCAGTACTTGTCCAAAGAGCTTTTCACAGCTTCCAGGATGGTGTTGAAAGGAGTTGCTATTGATTGGAGCACTTATCTCCTCACTAAAATGGATCAACATTTCGTCAAAGTCACCAGGGGTAATGTTACCAATGTCACATATGGATCATATTTGTCTGCCTTCTTAACCTATTCAGGTTTACAGAAGAGTGTACCTCCACCTCCTCCATCATATCCAGTACCTCCTCCTCCACCTTCAGATGAGTCAGAACCTATTGACATAGAGGATAATGATTCTTCGCCTCCCCTGGTCATACAACGCAAACGCTTGAAGTGGGTAGCGGATAAAGCTCCTTCAGTACTTCCTTTAGTGTCCATTCCTGCTACCTCTGGCAGTGATCTCCCTGGGTATCTCACTTGTAATAACTTGTTCAGAGCACATCGAGAAGGATCATTGGACATATCAGTTCCCTCACTGAACAGTCTCGTCTCAGGAGATGCAATTCCCTTCCTCTGTAAAGATATTCAAAGTTCCATTGTATTGTCAGTGACAGCCTGTGTTCAACAGCTGTACACGTCTTTTTATGAAGAACTCATGCAGTCTAAGGACCAGTTGTATAAGGCAACATCCGAGTTAGCTTCTGCTAAGGATACCCTAGCAGATTTGTTTAAGCAAATGGAACAACAAATCCAACTGGTTGCCACCCAAAGCGATGAGATCTCTTCTTTGAAGCTCCAGTTCCTAGAGGCTCAATCCCAGGTTACTAGCCTTTCAGAGGAGAAGGAGAGGATGTCTTGAGAAGCGCAGGAGTTCCAAGCTCTCTTAGATGACAAACTTTCAACTTTACAGATTGCTAATGACACAGTGGCATCCCAAGCCTCCCAAATCCAGCAGTTGCAAGATCAACTGGCAAAATCCCGGTCTGTTCCTCTAAGCCCTAATGTTCCATTGATTCCTTCTCTTTCACAGCAGGACTTGGCTGCTCTTCAAAGGCAGACTACTTTGTGTCCTCTATTCTAAGATAAAGTGGAAAGATTGCAATCCAGAATGGACTTGTTATGGTCTATATTTGAGCAGTTTCAGGAATATGTTCCACCAGACCATTCTTTCTTTGTCCACTACCACTTACAGAAGTTGGTTTTCTACATGAAGCTTTCCATGATGGATTTACCTCTTCCAGAGGATGGATGGAGTGGGGCTTGGTCTGCTGAGTTGTTGACAGAGGTAGTAAGGATGGTGTTTGAAGATTCTGTCACGCCAGATACTATGTTGATGTCCTACATGTATCTACGAGGAGACTTGTTAATTCCAGATGAGGTGGATATGGCATGGTATGTAGGGGATGTGGCTCTACAAGCTATTTTGTATGTCAACCATTTGGAGTTGCGCATAGCTGACATGTTCTAGAGTTACTCCTCCAAAGTGGCTGATTGTCATGATAATTCCTGGCATCCCATGATTGATTCTGTGGTTCTGAATCAAAAACAAAACACAGCTCCTACCTCTGCCCAGAGTACTAATCAACTGAGGATGGATCTCTTAGCCTATCTTTCAAAACATAATCCGTTTGATTCTACCTTCTTTGATGCCTATCATAGACGATCTCTCTTAGGACCTTCTGTTCCTACCCTCCTATATTACCAACAAATGGCTCACCGATATGCTCTATATCTTTCCCTTTGTCAATCTAATTCCACCACTACTTTACCCCTTCTTTTCCAACCTTCATCTTTCCCTCAAATTCCAATTTTTACATATTGCTCCTTTATTGAGGATAGGGTATTTTCCCCTTCTCCACCCTGTCCTTCTCCATCCATTCATGTACCCTCCACATTTCCTATTTATTAGTTAACACCCTTCCTTAGTGATTCCCTCCAAATTTCTACCACTCCTTCTTTAAACTTTTCTTCCTTTTATGATTTTGCCTATCCCTCACTTCATCCACTTTTCCTTATTCCATTACCCTCTCCTAACACTTCTATATCTCAACCACCTCAGTTGGTTAGTGACTGTGACGGGTTTGATAATCAGATTTCTAGAAGAAGGGGATGGAGCTCGGATGATTCCCTTACAGGACCTCAGATCAATTGGCTAGTAATTCCAGGAGAATGGACAGCTGCCAGTCAGGCTTATCAGAACTATGTTCATTTTGCTCAGCAGTATTCACAGTCTGCAGATCCTTCAGTGAGATTAACTGCTCACTTTGCTTGGTACCTAGCGTATATGCATAGGCACTCTCATAATGATTCCAAGCCTATTCCAAAGTTGTGCATGAATGTCAATGTGAGCATTGATTCCCAGCAGTTGGATATATTGTATTTTCATGCCCTTTGTTTGCCTAGCAGATACCTTATCCTGTTGGAAAGGATGTGTTGTCTTCAGTTTTTTCAAAATCCTCCCAAAACCTTTGTAGATGAATCCTTGTCTATGGATCGTTTCCGACAACATCAATCTTTCAAGAGGGATCATCTTCATTGATATCCTTTCCAATGTATGGTGGATGATTTTTAATGAAAATCTCTCTTTTTGGAGGAGTCATTTAGATGGTTGTGTTGTGTGTAGTGTTTGTATTGTGAGTTCATTTATGTAAAACGAACGTGGTGGTTTTCTATTGGATTGGCTTTCGTGCGAGCTACATTTTGGATAATTATGGTGTTGAGGTCGTGGTTGGAGAGTTGAAGCTGATGCTGATGAAGAAGAAGAAAACTCTTATATCCTTTACAAATTTGTTGTGATTTTCTAGTTTGATAAGAAGTGTTCTTGTAAAACGGGTTTTCCTTTCTTTGTATTTTTATATCAGATACAGGTTATAAGTTGGGGTCGTGGTGGATGGATTCTTTTTGAAGAGATATTGAAGATCAAAGTTGAGCTTTTCCTTGAACTTGTATTCCCTTTTTCCTGGGTCGCGAGGACGCTTCCTTATTAAGTGTGGGGATATGTTGAGTGTTGAAATGACTTGTTTTTTGGCTGATTTTTGTTGTTTTTGAGAGCTGAATGGTTGATTTTATGAGATGATTGATTGGTTTAGAAGTGGTTTGAGAGTGTTTGGGATGATATTGATTGTGTTTTGGAAGTTCATGATGTTTATTAGTGGTTCTGTGATGTTTTGATAGGTTCTGATTGGTTCTGTATACCTTCTGTTTTGTTCTGTTTTGGTCTATTTTGTTCTGATTGTCTTCTGTAAGGAGGGATGGAGTATTGATTGATGAAGATTGAGATATTATGAAAGCTTATTGAATGGTTTGTGAGAGTATGGAATGGTTTGAGTATGAGTTATGTGGTTTTGATGACCTTCTGTAACCTTCTTCTGTAGAGCCTCTGTCTCTGTTCTGTTCTGTTCTGTTCTGTACTGTACTGTACTGTAGCTGTTCTGGTACTGTTCTGTGACTGTTCTGTATGCTTCTGTATGTGTTCTGTTAGATGAGAGTGTAGCTTGGAAAAGTTTTCTAGACTTGGAAAGAGGTGAATATAAGTGCAAAAGAGCTGAAAGAAGAGGAAGAAGTAGCTGCTGAAGACTCAAGTGAAGACTAGAGTGAAGTGATAGTAGTGAGCTATGAAAAGACACTGTAGTGGCTCTGGTGACTCTTCATATCAGACATACCTCTTGGGAGGGGTATCCACGACCTAGGAAGGATTATTAAGAGTGATTTTTGAGAGATTGTAGTGAGGATATGATGTATTATTGATAGAGAGAGAGAGAGAGAGTCAGAGATAGCCAATTTTACTAAAACAGAGTGATTGTATATGAGAGATTGAGAGAGAAGACTATGAAGATATTGAAGATGAATACTATGTGATGTATTTCCATTCAAAGATGGTGTATTCCTTTGCTTTCTTTGTTCTATTGATGGATTTTGTGAAGATATTGAAGAATATGGTTGATTCTATCAAATCCGTGGGAGATCTACATGATGCTGTATGAAGATTTGTTGTGCCTGGTGTTCTTTTCTTCATTGTGATCATATAAAACATAATAAACAAGCTTGTTGATGTTACAAGATAGATTTTCTTGCAAGAGAATTCCCTTTTCCTTGGTGTTCTTCTTGGGGCTCCAGTACATATAGCCTCAATAATAATACAAAAGTTCATCTCAAAGGAGATAATTCTTGAACTTGGCTCCATCCCTTAGGATATTCTTCTCTAGTTGGGTAATCTTATTTATCTCTAGGTGTTGTAGATCATTAGGGGACTTCAGTGGCATCACCAATGAGGTTATTGGGCATAGAAATAAGACTTGTAAGGATTTCTTGCCTTGAAGGGACTTCGATTATTAGGGCATTTAGGATGGCGTTTTAACTGAGAGTATCAGCAACAACATTATCCTTGCTAGGGAGTACTTAATCTCAAAGTCAAATTCTTGTATTACTTTGATTCATCTTCTTTGTCTCATGTTGAGATTTGACTGAGTGAAAATCCACTTGAGGCTCTTATGATCAGTGGTGAGAGTGAATCTTCAACCAAGTAGATAATAGCACTAGAGTTTGAGAGCATAAATAATTGCTAGTAACTCCAAATCATATGTAGCATAATTCATCTCATATGGTTTGAGGTTCTAAGAAGAGTAGTCTATGGGTCAACCTTGTTGTAAAAGTACACATCCCAATGCTACAATACTTGCATCTATGTGACAACTTCAAATTCATGGGAGAATTTGGGAAGCTTTAGTACTAGAGATGTAATGAGACATTCCTCAAGCATATCAGATCTCTCTTGCTCCGTAAGAGTCCACACTATTTCATTTTGATTCTTAACTTGAATCTTAGTCAAGGGGATGGCAATGAGAGCATAATCTTTGATAAAGATGTGGTACCATCTTGTAAGTCCTGAAATTCCTAGATTTCTCAGACACTTTGTGGTGGTGGCCGCAAAGCCTAAATATCCTTCACTTTGGCTATGTCAACTGAGATACCTTTGGTTGAGATAATGAAGCATATGTATTTAATCTTCTTTTTGAAGCATGAATATTTACTCCGTTTTTCCTAGAGCTTGTTTATCCTTAAGGTCTCAAGGACAATTCAGAGGTAGTCTACATGGTTTTTTTCTTCTTTGAAATTGATGCCAAGAGGCATATTCCACGGTGGATTCTGTGAGGTTTTACGGTGGATTCCATAAAATTATATTTATTTTTCGGGGCTCGTGGATTCCTTGTGCGAAAAGTCGATGGGGATGCCTGTCCTTTTCGGGCATCACATTAATTTAATGTGCAAGTGGGTGATTCCATAGCGGGTGATTCCGCAAAATACATATTTAAATTAATGGATGTTTATGAGTTTAGAGTGCGCATTCGTATTAAATTAAGGATATGACAGAGTTTCAACCTATTTATTTATTTTGTAGCTTAAAACTCCTAGGTATTCACTTTTGTCAGTTTAATTTTATTATTTTCTAGCAATTGTAAATGCTTCAGTTAATGTGTAGAGCAGGTGGCAGTGGCATTGGGAAGCATTGGGCAATAGTGTGTATTCAAGTTATTTAGAAGAAATTATCATTTTTGATGGGCGCACGTCTTAGGCGTGGTGCCAATATTTATTTTGACGCACTTATTTATTAAAGCACTTGACATATATTTATTATTTTGTATGCGCATGGGTGTATGATTTAAATATTCATTATTGGTCATTGTATTTGGGCATAACGCGACTCTTGGGGCACCCAATGGCTTTATTCTTTATTTGGACAAAAGAAAACACAAAAGGTAAAGCATGCTAATTGTAAATTTGGGCTATTTTTGAGTTTGGAGATGAATAATATATTAAATACATGCTTTGTGGAGTGCTCACATAAGGCATGGGGGGAGATTGTACCCAATTGGCCTTCTTGCTTCATGTCGTGCAAGTCTAATCTCTTGGATTTTGAGCAAAAAGTAGAGTTCTTTGTTCTTGGGGACCTTCCGGCGCTTGCTACATATGCATACGGCATTCGATTTGCGCACCAAAAATAAGCCAGGATGTCATCAAAGAATACAAGAGAAATTTTATTGAGGTAAGGCCTAAAAACGTTATGTACTAACCTTTTGAAAGTAGCTGGGGCATAGAGGTTTTTGTATCTGCTACAAAAAATGTTTTTCATGAACACTATACAGGATCTCATTCGCCGAGCATGGGTGTGTGCCTCATTAGTGAGCGTGGTGGCTATGTGCCTCATTAGTTTCATAACAAAGGAGCGACTTACTTAAAACTATTAGTGAGCTTATTTCACTATTAGCAGTGATGAAGAGCTAATGAGGTGATGGAAGCGAGTTGGACCGTAGGGGACATTTTGACCCTGGAGTTGCTGAAATTTTTCAGCAGAAGCAACAAGCACAAGAAGCCAAAGGGGGGAGAAATGGTAGTTGGAGAGAACTAAGCAGGAAGAGGAAAAGTTAATAATTATGGCCGGTTGGAGAGCCTACGCCCTAACGCCCCCCCAGATGCTGCAGCTCCCGTGTTTTCTCAAGAAGATCCCCGACCATGCAGCCGGCGATGCCACAGAGAGCATCGACAAATGCTAAGTATTTATCGTTAGTTTTCTGGATTGGCCTGCGTATAATCTGGCGCAGCTACTACTCGTTATTGCCGATATCCATATTATGCTTTCAATCAATGTATGTTAATCAATCTCTCTCTCTCTCTATCTCTCTCTCTCTCTCTCGATTGTCTAATTAGCATAGATAGCCTCGTGTTTAACACCATGAAATCCCCCCCCACCCCTTCTCATGCAGAGAGCCCACTCTGCAGCACTATTTATCGATATCTAACCTACCCATTCGCCTAATTTCTGTTTCTGAGTGATTCCTACTTCATTCTCCGGCTTCATCGTCTGAGCTAGAGTTTAATGGTTCAGAAAGAACAACATGCAGGCAAATAACTATCTCTGTAGTTTGCTGCTGATCATACAAAACGGCCTAATTAACATGCAAAGCCTGATCGGAGGCTAATGAAGCTGGATACTGCAGGTGAGGCATCAACCGTTTTTACTAATTGAGATCCTGATCAAGATTACAATACAGTGCTCTGCTTATCTTAATTATCTTCCATCTTTCTCTTAGGTGAAAGATTCACGAGGTTCTTCCTTAATCTTTAATAGCTTCTGGGGTGATTTGAGTATAATTCGGCAGAAAGTATAACACCAGATTCTGCATGTGTCACCCAAATAAGAAAGGACTGAATCGTATCAGCCGCCTTGAACCTGATAGCCTGTAGGTGATCATAGAGGGTCACAACTCGCATGGTTGACAGGGCCTCGTACATAAGCTGTAGCTTCCCCCACAATTTTGAGGTCATGTTGTAGGAGGTAACCACCGGAAGGACCTCTTTAGAGATGCATTTGAAAAGAGCAGAGTAGGCACAAGCATCATTTGTCTCCCACGTAAAAATTGCTTTGTCATAGTTGTCTCAATCTCAAGGTTTTGGAATAGAAGAGAATGCTATAATAGTCATGCAAGTGAGCCAATCTCGACCATTACAGTCAGATATCAATGAGTTGATCGATGAAGTTTATCTGCTCTCAGGAAGGCATCAATATTACATGCTAAAAATGGAGTAACAGTACTGCCTCTAATTCCTGCTGCAACTGCTGAACCCTTTGTTTTATCATATCAGAAGCTCTGGGGGGATGCAATTGCCAGGGATTTTAAGGTCTGGGAGGCATTGCCGAGGATACTAAGGTCTGAGAGGCAATTGCCAGGGATACCAAGCTCTGGCAGGCAGAATTCATCAGAAGGCTGAACCAATGTCCCTGGGAGCAGCAGTATCTTCTGGGATCAAGGGGGAGAACATTCACGAGGTACAGGAGGCTGCAAAGGCCGGCCTGAAGAGCGCACATCACCTGATACGCATTTTATCACAGCAGCAAGATCAACAGCTGGTGCATGCAGTGGCACAGCAGAAGCAGCACAGATTAAAGCAACTCATGTCAGAAGATGGCAGCTTAGTAGCCAGTGAAACCCTCTCAAAATTTCGCACAATGGTGAGCTTGTTGGGCAGGCAGGGTCATGCCAGGGTGCGGCGGGGGCCGAGAATTAGCCCTAAGGACACTCACCTTGAGGATGTTGCTTTGCTTAATGGCTGCTCAGGCAAGCTTGATTCTGGGCCGACGCCTTGTGGGCCTACAGCATCCATATCTGATTTGCAGTCTAAGGAAGTCATGGGTAAAGAAGCACATAACAAGGGTCAAGGTCTCTCACATCATAGTTCTTCAGGAGGAGTAGCCAGTAGTCGCAGCATTTCAGCCCTCATTCGCTACCACAATCAACTTCTGCGGCAGCAGGCTTTGCATCATCATGGCAGCACCCATGGTGGCCAAGCTTCTTCACATGGTGGAGGGGAGTTGCAGCCCTCCTCAATGTCTCAGTCAGATTTCTTGTCATCATCCCGGCCTAGTTCTGCCAGCTTAACTCCGCATTCGACATCAAGCAAATCTTTCTTATCTTCACTGAGTCTAGATGGTAGTGTGAGCAATGGCAAGGATCAGAAACTCCTTCTCCATCAATCACTTCAGCATTTGAAAGAGCGGCTTGTTGAATCATCAAAGTGGCAATGCCCTTCTAATAACAGTGATGAGTTTGAGAGCAGATGTAGTTTTCTTGGGAGATGCCATTGTTCAAAGAGAAGGTATTGATCTAGCATTGGAATTTCTGAGACGTTAAGCTTGTCTTTCTGCTATCAATGTCTTTTAGAAGCACATTAACCTTCTAACCTTTAACATCACACATTGTAGAAAATTTTGTTTTGTGTTGCGGATATCAACGTGCTTACATACATCATGCAGGAAAGTTAGAAGCAAACAAACAATTAAAGTTCCTGCAGTTAGCAGTAAACTAGCTGACATCCCACCTGATGACTACTCGTGGAGAAAGTATGGACAAAAACCCATAAAAGGGTCCCCTCATCCCAGGTAGCTTCTCCCAAGTGGTTTTCTAATGAGTTAACTACATTCAAAGAGAACCATAAATGATTGTTTGAGAATTGGCATGTAAACAAGCCCATCTTAACTCCAATCTTCTTATTATAGGGGATACTACAAGTGTAGTAGCATGAGGGGTTGTCCTGCCAGAAAGCATGTCGAGAGGTCATTAGATGATCCAACCATGTTGATTGTGACATATGAAGGGGATCATAGCCACCCACGCATTATGTCTGGTGGCGGAGTTTTAGCTCTCCATCCATAGCAAACAAGTGATGCCAACATTAGTTTTAGCTCTCCAGACATAGCAAACAAGTCATGGCAAGTTTAGTGTTCGCAATTGCAATTACAAGGGGAGCTACAATACAAAGCCTCGATTGGCCTGAAAAGGGAAAAAGAAGACTCAGCCCTCAGCAATTCTATATGGGTAATGCCATTTATACTTATAAGTTGTTTAGAAGGATGATAAGCAACTTGGAGCTCACCAAAATGGTTCACTATGTTATAAATATGTGTTGCAACAATTCTATCTTCCTTCAACATGGCACCCTTGTCATACAAAATTGATTGCTTTGATACCTCAAAAGACTACCATTGATTCATCATTGGTATGTATTCAAGTGAGGTATTGCGATAGCAATATCAAGATAACATCATTTGCACTTCACATATGGCAATTACCTCGTATTGCTCAATTCAAAGGAGTCATATACTTTAGAAGAACCACATTGTACTAAATGAGCACTTGACCAATTATTTAAAACCATTTTAACCTTCTCTTGTGGACCTTAATGGTGGCTTGCATGAAATCTTATTTGATGGATTTTGTTTTAGGAAAAAATACTCAAATCATGTGATTGATGTAAATATTTTGATTATTTGCAAGCAAACATGTGGTGAACTAAGAAGAAATGTGTTTTGTGACATCTTTCAAGAGTTCTTTTGTCATGACAAGCTTCATGTTTTGGACATTTGGTCCTTTCAAGCCATGCATGAATAAGTGGAGGTATCATTATCAATGCAAAACCTTGAAGTACTTAGAAAATATGACATTCAATGAGTTTGACATATGAAATAGCTCTACATATACAAGGCTTGATTAGACCTTTTTGTACCTTGTTTTTGTTGCTCCTACAAAAAAGTCAACTATAAAGGTAATGTTGTGTGAGACAATTTTTTGAAAAATCCTTATTTATGGTATTGACTTAGATTTCCAATAGTACCTCTATATTTTGTTAAACTAAATATGTTTTTTCTTCATTAGTAACATTTGGATAAATGTAACGTATCTTCATTGGTGGTTGTTAACGAGAGTCATATTAGTATAATACACTATAGCATTCCGCGCGCGTGAACGCGCACGAAACGTTAGGTCGCTTCGCGACAACTTCGCTGCCTCGAAGCGGCAAGCAAAGTTGCCGCACGGCAACTTCGCTCAACGATCCATTTCTCATATTTCTCTCTCCTCTTGGTTCTCTCTCTCTCTCTCTCTCTATCCCCGCTTTTCTTCTCTCTCTCTCTCTCCTCTTTTTTCCTTCTCTTCCTCTCTTTTTTCCTTTTTTTTTCTTCTTCTCTCTCACTCCCTTTATTCTCTTTTTAATTTTTTTATTCTCTCTCTCTCTCTCTCTCTCTCTCTCTCTCTCTCTCCTTTTATTTCTTTCGCCCCTCCCTCAATCTCTCTTAAAGTATGTAAATTTATATTTTTCCTATATGCAATTCTCTCTTTATGTTTATATTCTCTCTCTTTTTTTCCTCTATTTCTCTCTCCTTTTATTCTCTCTCTCCGTCCCTTTTTCTTCTCCTCTCCTTTCTCCTAATTTTTCTTTTTTTCTTCTCTTCCTCTCTTTTAAGTTCTCTCTCTCTCTCTCTCTCTCTCTCTCTCTCTCTTTGTGTGTGTGTGTGTGTGTGTGTGTGTGTGTGTGTGTGTGTGTGTGTTTATATTCTCTCTTTTAAATTTTGTATGTAAGAGGAGGGAGGGAGGGGGAGAAGAAAAATATTTAATTTAAAAAAGAATATTCTCTTTCCTCTTTTCTTTTTTCCTCCCCCTCCTCTCACCTTCTTCTTTTTCTTTTTCTTCTTTTCTCTCTCTCTCTCTCTCTCTCTCTCTCTCTCTAAGTGTATGAAAAATTATGTTCGAAAAACTTTAAATTATAAAAACTTTTAAAAATATTTAATTTAAAAAAATTGTAAATTAAAAAGTTTAATATAACTCTGAGAGAGAGAGAGAGAGAGAGAGAGAACTTAGGTCCTACACATGAGAGAGGGGGAGGGGGGAGGAATTTAATTTAATAGAGTAGGGGAAAAAGAAAGAGAGAGATTATAAGTGAGAGAGAGGGGAGGGGGTTTTAATTTTAAAAATGGAGGTTGGGAGGGGGGGACTTTAATGAAAAAAGGGAGGGGAAGAGAAAATGAGATATTACACCTGAGAAAGAGGGGAGGAGAGGGGGTTTTGATTGAAAAATAGAGGTTTGAAAAAGGGGGTAGGTTTGGGAAGCCTTCTGGAGGTTCAGGGCTTTCCAAACTATAGCAAAAATAATGTAGTAGTAAGATGTTGTATTAAGTCTGTAAAACATGATTTAATGTATGTGGGAAACATGTACAAGGTCTTATTACATTTGACAAGAAACTCATTGTTGTTTTTCATTAGAGCATAGCAAAACTACTATTGAAATTGAGACAAATTGAACTCTCTTTGGAGAGGCATCTATGGTAGTGGGAATATAATTAATATATTATACGGATAGAGTTAGAACAACAAAAAGTTGAAATGGGAAATAAGGTAGTGAAAAAGTTTAGAACACTAATAAAGATGTCATATAATAAAAGATTGGATGCTACCTATACCAAAAGAGGCTCCTACATTAATGGACATATTCATGATCTAGCTACTACTATATGAGTCATCGTCATCATGATCTCAATTATCCAACGAGTGATTGTTGGAGCTAGCACTTGAATTACATTGGTTCCTTATGTTGAGTAATTTATATGCTATACAACTAGTTGGTGTTATAGATATCATTTTTGAATCAAATATCAATAAAATATGAAGCATATCTATTGTACATGAGTTGAAAGAATTGAATGTAATGATACATGGTAAAAGCACGAATAGACACTACAAGGATATGGAGGTATAGCGATGGCGGTTTTCGATGCATAATAGCTATGTCGCTATTTGCGTTGCTATTAGCGTCACATTTGCAACACTAATAGCGATGCAAATAGCGATGATACTCGGACGAAAAAAACGCGGGTCGAAATCCGAGTGTGTTATTTTGCGCGCATACACGAAAGAGAGCGAAAGGAAGAGCGAGTATCTTGCATTTGAGAGGGAGAGGAAGAGAAAAAGAGAAAGAGGGAGAAAGAAAGCTTCTCACCGCCGCTGCCGCCATTCACGAAAAAGAGGAGGAAGTGTACGGGGGCAAAGAGGAGCCGCCATTGCGAAGAGGAGCCGCCAAACCCTTCTTCGAGCCTTTACGGTGAGTGCATTGTTCCTTCTTGCTTTGTTTTTGTGTTTTCTCTTTCTCTTTTACTTGTTTTTGTTAAAATTCATGTGTATTGAGAGAGGGAAAGGAAATGAGAGGGAGAGGGAGAGGGAGAGGGAGAGGGAGGAAGAGAGGGAAACATTAAACATAATAGGGAAAGAGAAAGAGAGAGGGAGAGGGAGAGGGAGGGAGAGGAAATGAGAGGGAGAGAGAGAGGAGAGAGATGGAAACATTAAACATAATAGGGAAAGAGAGAAAGAGAGGGAGAGGGAGAGGGAGGGAGAGAAAATGAGAGAAGGAGAGAAAATGAGAGAGGACGAGGAAGAGGAAAAGAGAAAAAACATTAAACATAATAGAGAAAAACATTAAACATAATAGGGAAAGGGAGAAAGAGAGGGAGAGGAATAGAGAAAAAGAAATGAGAGAGGGAGAGGAAGAGAGAACAAACAGTAAACATAATAGGGAAAGAGAGAAAGAGAGGGTGAGGGTGAGGGAGGGAGAGAAAATGAGAGAGGGAGAGGAAGAGAGAAAATGAAAAGAAGAAACGAGAGAAAGAGGGAAAAAACATTAAACATAATAGGAAAAGAGAGAAAGAGAGGGAGAGGGAGAGAGAGGAAATGAGACAGGGAGAGGAAGAGAGAAAAGGAAATGAGAGAGGGAGAGGAGAGAGAAAAAACATTAAACATAATAGGGAAAGAGAGAAAGAGAGGGTGAGGGTGAGGGAGGGAGAAGAAATGAGACAGGGAGAGGAGAGGGAAAAGGAAATGAGAGAGGGAGAGGAGAGAGAAAAAACATTAAACATAATAGGGAAAGAGAGAAAGAGAGGGAGAGGGTGAGGGAGGGAGAGGAAGAGAGAAAAGAAAAGAAAGAACGAGAGAGAGAGGGAGAAAACATTAAATATAATAGGGAAAGAGAGAAAGAGAGGGAGAGAGAGAGGGAGAGGGAGGGAGAGGTTGTTGTTTTCTTGTTTGTTGTTGTAGTAGTAGTAGTTTTTTTTTTCTTTTCTTGTTTATTGTTGTTTAGTTTTTTTTGTTTTTTGTAGTAGTAGCAGTAGTAGTAGTAGTAGTAGTAGTTGTTGTTGTTGTTGTTGTTGTTGCTATTGTAGTAGAGAGAGATATATGTTTTGTTAAAGAAAATGACAGAGGGGGAGGAAGAGAAAAAAGAAGAAGGAACGAGAGAGAGGGAATAAACATACATCATAATAAAAAAAGAGAAAAAGAAAGAGATGGAATGAGAGGAGATAATGAATGGATAAAAAACAAAGAGAGAGTGGTGGCGAGGTCTGGTGAGGTCCAATGCAATACCACGGGACGCAAAATACTCCGATATACGTTAATTTGTGGACGGGTGGGTGGAAACTTTACATACGTTAATTTTTGTTGAGTTACAATAAAACAATTTAAGAAAGAAAAAAAGAATGATAAAAAAAACAAATTGTTTGTTGTAACGTAGATAAAATGAAAAACGATGAAGGTCTTGATGTTCAAGACCGCGAGGCGTATCTTAATCAGCGTGTCCCATGTCCTTGCTCTCAATGCAAGCTGGCAATTCGATGAAAACGTCGATTGTCTATAGAACACGTACGACGCTTCGGCGAGTTTCAATCTGAGATCATTGATCACATGATCTTGGATTTTCAAGAAACGGTAAGAAAAGTTAATATCAATAATGTATTGTACTCGCAAGCTAATTGAATACCATATACGAAAAGATTAGGTGTGGCTAGCAAATTTTCTATCCAGGGAGGTGACGTTCGTCCCAAGGAGGAGTGCATCCTTTATGGCCAATTAGAAGAGTTCGTGGACATGCGATGGATGGAGTGCCTGAGCCAATCCACCACTTGGAAAGTACTACCCAATCTATACTGTCAATACCAGAGGAGACAGACAGCCTTCGAGACTTACAATCTTGGAGGCAATGATTGATGCATTGATTCCCATGGATATTGAAACTTTTGATCCGCTTAGAGAGGAAGCATCCATACCATTATATGATGGGTGCCGAGTATCTCACCTGAAGACACTGCTTGCACTCCTAAGTGTGCAAGCAAAATATGGGTGGAACGATGCAAGTGTGTCCGATTTGATCAGGTACCTTATACGTACACTTCGTTGATTTCTTTTTGGCACTATCATTAAAAACATTTGTGCTTTTTCAAGGTGTTTTATGATTTTTTTCAGGTTACTGAAGTATCATATATTACCACCTGCAAATACTATGCCTGAGTCTCATGATGATGTACGACATGTTTTACGAAAGCTTGGCATTAACTACAACAGCATCCATGCATGTATTAACGATTGCATACTGTTTCAAGGAAAATATGAGACTATGGAGATATGTCCAAAGTGTGGTTCTCATAGGTATCGGCAAGACTTGCAAGGGCAAACCATCCCTCAAAAAGTTATTAGACACTTTCTGCTTATCCCCCGCATAAACCACATGTTTCATACGTCCAGCATGGCGAGCTTGACAACGTGGCATACGCAGAATAGGTCCACATATGGAGTTCAATGAATATCAGCGGATTCATGCGCATAGAGCCACATTGACTCTACCTTCCCAGGCTTTGCCCGAGAGCCAAGGAATCTTCAGCTCGGTCTTGCAATGGATAGCATGAACCCATTCAGTCTACGCTCAATTTCTTACAGTGTATGGCCTATAGTTCTTGTCAACTACAATATCCCTCCATAGCTTTCTATGAAGAAAGGATATCTCATACTTAGCTTACTCATCCTCGGCCGTTACAAAGTCAAAAATATGGACGTGTATCTTTGTCCATTGGTCGATGATCTTAAGATTTTGTAGGAGGAGGGGGTCACCGTGCAAGATATGAGCAAGTGTGATGGTTAACGGTCCGCCAATATTTGAGCCATTCTCATGTGAACGATGCATGACTTTCCGGGATTCGGAGAGTGCTCAGGTAAATAGACTTCCATTGTCGTTGGTAATATCTATCATAGCTTGTTCAAGTTTGTATTCACTAGATAGAGGTGTTAGGACAGGTCTAGTTACCTCAGATTATCATGCATGTCCATTATGCAGGCCACAGCTAGACTCCCGAAGGTCACGAACCATGAAGAAGATGGTATATCAAGGACAAACCGCTTTCTTGCTAGAGAGTCATGAACTTAGGGAATGTTTTCTTGGACGACCTTCAACACATATGAATGCCCAAAGCTGGTACAAGTTGAAAATGGTCTATGCAGAGTCACATCCAAATGGAATACGATAGTTCTCAGTTTTCTACGAGTTGCCATATTGGACCCACTTACAGATCAACCACTTGTTAGATCCCATGCATATTTTTATGAACGTGGGCAGCTTGCTATGGGACCACATCATAGGAAAGAGAAACACTATAGGGGCACGAATGGATTTGAAGGAGATATGCAAGATGGAGGCACTTTGGCCGCAGTCGAGTGTTGATGGTTGTGTGTAACTACCTCGCGCTACTTGGGTTTTGTCCACTAAAGAAGTGCGCATTGTGAAGCAAATAGTCAAGTCTATCCGCACTTCGACAGGTATGATGCGTTCTCTCAAGTCTACATTTTTTAAAGACGACCAATTATCAGGGCTAAAATCCCATGATTGGCATAAGATATGTCAGGTTTGTACTATGAATGGATTATAAGTGGTCTGCGTATTTTGCTATTTGGAGTGTAGTCGTTGTTCATAATGCTTTCTCATTTGTGGCACTTTGTACTACCAATCACGATCGTAAGATGTCTTACTTCAAAAATACACGAGGCCATTTACAGATTGTCGACTTTAGTGCAATGGATCTCACAGAAGGAGATTAAGATGTCCTCTATTGAATCCGTGAGGGGGGGAGCAGTGGAGACAGTATGTCGCTTTGAGAAATAACTGCCTACCAGCATGCTCACGATACAAATCTACCTTCTTGTGCATCTTGTAGATGAAGTGGAGATTATTGGATCTGTCCATATGCGATGGATGTTCTTCTTGGAGTGCTTCATGAAAACCCTGAAAGGCTTTATGCGACAAGCTCGGCCAGAAGGTAGCATGGCTGAAGGTTGATTGGTGTTTGAGGCGCTAGTGCATATTTCACAATGGCTACTAACTGTGGATCCAGACAACAGTATGCTATGGTCGCTGAAGGATGATGATAGACTGATTGGAGATGTGGTGGTTGAAAATGGGATAGAAAAAAAAATGGATGTTGCAATGGAGGAGAAAGTGAATCGCTTTTATATGTTGCACCATGCCTCTATGGAGACGTGGCTCGCCAGGTACCAGCAAGCTAGGCAAGATCGAGAGGAAGCGCGATCTGAATTTCGACGTAGTATGCGCCATCAACCAATTCAATATCCCGAGGGCATGGAGGAGATGCCGCGGTTAATGTCAACACGATGGTTGCATGGAGCTTTGACTGCAGCATCTCACGAAATGGCAAAGGTCTCAATCGAGGAGTGATAATTCTCGAGGGGATGTAGTCCAAAGGTGATGGCGTGTTTATGATTTGTCGTATCTATATTTTATATGCAACAACTAATTGAGTGTTTCAATGTACAGTACAAAATATATAGTGCAGCGTGGTCACGCGACCGACATTTTCGCGTGGAGCGTATTGACAAAATGCGCTCCACAACAGAGTATGGTATCATGGCAAGGTTCGAGCAAGAGAGCCGACGACGAGCAACGGATCCAAACATGGTTATAGATAAGATGGAGTATTTTGGGAACTTGCAAAGTATTATTACGGTGGATTACCATCGCTTCTCCATGATACTATTTGATGTGCAATGGTTCAAAGTGGTACTTGAAGGAGCTGGAGTAACAGTTCGACGAGGTCCATTTAGATTTCTCGAAATAGATTCCGAAAAAAAATAGATAGATTTGCGTGACACCTTTGTGTTGCCGGTCCATTGTGAACAGATGCATGAACTCATTTGTTTGTTAATTGTATTACGATATGATACATGTCACAATAGTTAAATCTCTTTTGTACGTGTTTGTGAACAGATAATCTTCTATCCAAACCCCCGAAAAACCTTGATGGTGGTATGTTATACCTTCAGCTCCCCGAAGTGCGAGAGTATATGATCAAAGTGATGTTCCAAGCATAAATGAGGACAATATGCAAATAGAGGGATGTATATTGCAAGGGGTGGAGGCCACCAAAAGCTTGGAGCATGCAGAGGAGCTAGTATTGGGTAACAATGATGGAAATACAGGAGTCCAAGAATTCTTTGAGAACGAGGTAGACTCATCATTTTGTGGTGACATCTCGATCGACCTTCTAGTTTATGCCGATTTATGTTAGGAGATTGACATGGGACCATAGAATACTTCATACTTGGAGCATCCAATTACTCAATTCGTTGACTAATTGCTTATAAGGGTACATAAGATATGCATTTTAAGTAAGATCTTTTTTTTAAGATTTATATTACCGTGCTTTATATGATTTAAATTGATTATGCTAACATCATTTTTTGTTTGTGCAGGTGACCTTTGTGAATACTTAGATCATCAGGATGAGTTGAGGGATGAGTAATGAGGAGTTGCAGGATATATTCATGTACATGTCTCCAGATCAGATGGTGAGATTCAGAGACATGGCGAACCAGGAGCTATCACGGATATCGTCATGCCGCTCCATTAGATCTACTTCGGCGCGATCAGATGCTTCAACTTCGACCAGACGAGGTCGAGGCTCCAGACTTGGGCCAGACGGAGGAAGTGCTTTAGGGTTAGGGAGATGCTACAGAGATACGGATGCAGTGAGCCCGCGGTCGGATCGGGATATAGATACTACTTCTCGCTCTCATGGCGGTTCGAGAGAGCGTGGCTCAAGTGGTTGCTGTGGAGGTACGGACACGTTGTATCCGTCTCGTCGTTCTGTTGGAGTTGCATCACCTCCGGGATTTGTCACACCTGTGTGGACGTCTACTCCAATCACTCTGGCTTTTGCTCAGCCATCCGCAGGTGGCACCCCTATGGGTGTTACTCTGATAGATACTATCCCGGTCAGTATACCACATGTACAGGGGTCTCCTGGATATGCCCAAGAACGTGGTCACAGGTGGGAGAGGACCCATCTTAGGCATACCCGAGAGGGGTATGTCTATCTTGTAGATGATAGGTCAAGAGCCATCATCATGAATGATGAGGAGAGGAGGGTGATGGCTCACATGAGAGAGTTGTGCCAAGTTTTTCGGCACAACGTCTTGGATCATTGGAAAAACATACCGGAGGGGAGCAAAGACTACATATAGTAGCATCCTTGCATGAGAAGTTTTTGGTGTACCAACCACAGCAGATAGGTTTTCTACGGGCTGGATGATGAAGTGCATACGTGCATATATGTCACACAGACGATCGGATGTACGCAAGGTACTCAAGAGTGGAGCTGCAAAGCCCGAGTGGCTAGACGTGGACGATTAGCCGATTGAGGGAGGAGGCTACAGATTCTCCAGGACGTTGGAGTCAACAACACGAGGCACCGAGGGCACGACTAGAGGCTAAAGTGGTCCATCATCTTGGGAGTAGCGGTCACAAGACATATCTGGAGGACTTTGTAAGTTTTTCTTTTGTTTTGCTTGCTTATTTTTTTGCAATATCCTTTGTACTGACAATCGTATTTCTAACAGTTAGTATTTTGTTTCCTTTGCAGCACTCCATTACAAATCGCGATCTGACCGGCCTTGAGACTCGATATGCAGAGAGGCACAGTCTCACTGCATTGATCGATAGATTGTATGGACGCAGCAACCCTGTAAGTCACTTATCTTTCTTGTCAGTAGTTACCATGTTTAATGAGAATACATTATTGTATGGTGGACTGATGTGTAGTTTTTTCTTTTTTTGCAGAGTCCGTTCGATACTCCTTTATGGCGAGACGAGCTTTTGGATGGCAAGGATCTATAGCTCGCCCTTGGATCCCTAGAGCTCACACACCCTTCTTTTTTTGTCATGTGATCTGTGTAAACATTTTTTATGTACTAGTGATATCTTGCCATGATTGTACCAGCCGCTTTCATTATGCGATCATGTATTTATTTCATGTATCAATGTTATGATTTAAGTACACTTGTCTTTATTTATACAAGCATTGTACACAGTGCAGAAACTATTTTGTATGGCCTATCACAATTTTTTTTCCCTATTACCGTCACTATTAGCGTCGCAAATATACCTGTACATGTCGTTATTTGCATTCTCATTAACGTCGCAAAGCGTCTTATCATCATTGCTATTTGCATCGATATGATATCAACGCAAATAGCGACGCTGATAATGACACTAATATCGAATATTCTATGGTGTCGCCAATAACCACGCTTTTTGCGACGACGGGGGCAAATTTCTTTATTTACATTTTTATCACTTTTAACGTTGGTATAAGGCCTATATCTTGTAGTGAGGTGGCCTAGTTTTGGTACTAATAATATACGATTATTGGGGTTTAAAAAGTGGGTGATTTAGGCTTTTGATATATTGTATATAGAGATCCATTGAAATACAAATTTATTCCAAAAAGAGGATTAGATGTTAAACATTGGTGAAAAGTAAGGCCAAAATGGTCAATAATGGCTTCAAGTATCATAGCAATGCAATAAGTGGTATGACACAAAATAGGTAGTATGCTTCAACTTGCAGCATAGACGTGGAATGATGGGGACAATAGTGATATTGTTCTTCGGAGAAGTGATAGTAGTCAGTGACGAAAAGATTGGAGAATGTTATTTAGTATTCTCGATGGTTGGTGATCAAAGTTGTTGCTAGTGTCAACAAGTCTCAAGAACTGATTTAATATTGAAAAGACTCTAGAATGACTCAAAAATGCTATTGAGATCCCCACTCTACCTTGAGCAATAGGAGTTCCAAGTTTGAAGGTTGTGCACACATCTATGTAAAAATCGCATCTCAAAGACGATTTTCAGTTACTCAAAGAGATGTAGTGTGAGAATACTTGTGCTCCTATCATCAATAAGACCATTGTTGAAGTTGAGGTGCATCCCAAAGTTGAAGTACAACCAAGGAGGCCATGGAACCTCCACAATTTGAAATAGTAATGATTGCACACCAACTTGAAGCCATGGTGATTCCATGCAACAACAAACGGCCAAACAAGGATAACCAAGTTTGGGTAAATTATGATTAAATAATTTTACTTAAAATTTTAATTTATAATAATTTTTTTATTTTTATTAAAACATACAAGTGGTCATATGCTTGAAGCAAGATAATTAAAATGAACTTGAAAGTGCTTAAATAAGGTACGTAGAAGTTGGCTCTAATTATCACAATGATCGAGATTGGACTTGTTACAAACCTGAGGAACCTTGAAGCAAACTTTCTCATGGGGCTCACTCATAATATGTATGTATATCATGTCTTGGGGAGCTCACCATGGGCAACTCATAGAATCACATAAGTGTAAGAGAGGGGGTTTTTCCCAAAAAGTACATAAGCATGTACATTAGGGGTCCCCCCTTGAGCCATAAAAGTAAGGGGGGAGGGCGGAGGAGAAGAGGGGGGACAAGGGGGTCAGGAAAGGAGGGAAGAGGGGGTTCAATACATTCTATATAGCCATATACATTCCATAGTACTAGTAATGAATACATTGTGTGACTTCTAATGCACAGCTAACAAACTAATTTTCTTGTACATTTTGCAAGCAACATTGGTTGCTCATGTCTTTGGAAGATGTTCAAGGGCTTATGTGTCTTCCATGTTTTGGTTGTACTAACCTTTTTTTAAATTTACATTATCCATCCCAAATTGATTGCAATTACTTATTGATGTATTTGTTCAATGTAGCTAGAAAATTATAAGTTCCATGGAATATCCTTTGTTAGCTCTTGTTGTATTGTATTCGTGTAACTTTGTTGCTCATTGTGTGAGTTATGGTATCCCTTTCAGAGCAAAAAAAGAGAATAAGTTTTTTAATTAAAGAGTTGAAAAATGGATTTTCTATGATAAAGGTGCATTATTGTGCTTCCATGTATGTTTGCCATATAGGAGACACCTAGATTTAAAAGCCTAGGTACTAGGAGCAGAAGACATCTAGGGATGGAACTTATACACATCTTTTATAACAAGGTGGTTGAGAATCAAGATTACCAATTAGATGGGTTGGGTAGTGAGTGAAGATGACCATATTTCTTAGTACAAATAACTCTTAAATCCTTGTAAAATACATCCTTACGATGGGTATGGCTAGGTGAAATGCTATTTTCTTTAATATTGATAATGTTTTGATATAGTGTTTCTTATACAATTACTTTTTTCCCTCCTTGAAAGAAAGGAATAATATGTTTACTAAATTAAAGTGTAAGTTTAACCCATGTGAAACGTACATAACAGTGTGGTCCCCAAAGTGGAGGTTGGAGTTATAAGTAATTAGTGTTATAACCACACATTATGAGCTTGTTTTAGCCCCCTTGACACACCACTAGAGACATCTATGTTTTCTAGTGTTGTTTGAGGTATTTGACTCTTGCACTTGCAAGAAGAACTCTCATGACTTGGCATTAAGGACATTCTTTAAAGTGACTCCACAAGTAGATGTCCAACCAATCATGTGCACTATCATCAACTAGTAAGATTATTCTCATTGACCATAAACATGTGAGGATATTGTAGATAGCTTGTCAACAAATATTTAGCTCATTGTCTTGAATCCTAAGTGCATGATAGGTATGTTGACCACTATCATGTGTGCATCTTGGAGATAGCATGCTAGTGAATACTAAATCCTCTTGGCTTTGAGTTTAGGTCCATGGTACTTGTGACCAATACCAATTGAGGGATACAATGAGGCCATTTGTTGCACCTTCACTTAATTTCCTATAGCTAATTATAAATTAAAACCAAACTAAATGAGGGATACAATTATGAGTGGATGTTGAATGCCTTATCTTCTCTAGACGCATGATTAAAACTTCTTGTGATGTTTGTATTTGTTGGTAGACATCCAAGAGGATTTGGAAGACAAGATCACATAAGGAATCAGTGTACCAAACAAAGTTGATTGCAAGAAGAATATACCATGCATACCACCAAGTTTGTGGAATCTTATGAGCCCGAATTTCACATATTATAAGGCCCCACTAGGACTCAAAATATGTCACCCAGATTTAGGAAAAACTCTTCATATGGTACCAAGGAAAAATTGAGAGAGAGAGAGAGAGAGAGAGGTGGGAGTCTTTGCAATTACAAGGGAGCAAGGGCTTACCCTTAACCTTTTTTTCTTCTTCTTCTTCTTCTTCTTTTAAATGTTATTTTTTATTTTTTGAGAAACAAGCACCTTTCATCACAATGCAGGGGCTAACCCTAACAAATACCTTCTCCCTTGTTACCATTAGCTGCCCTGCAGACTGCACACCGTCCAATGGAAAGTAAACACCAGTTTGCACATTGAAGGCCAAGCCAACCATCACCACACCCTGGATCGCACGTTCTTGTGGCCGCCACTTGTTGCTAATCTCCCCTTCTACCTCGGTTGTGCAGGTTTGTGTAGTGCCGCCCAGCAACTCCACCTGGTTGCACAACCTTACCTCATGGCTGTTTATAAGTCTGGTAGCCCCACAGTAGCCTCGAGCCCATTTGTTTCTAAGTCCCTTTACAGGTAGTCTGCGTTTCAAGCTCCCATGTTTCCTTTACAGGTAGTCTGCGTTTCAAGCTCCCATGTTTCCACAGTCCATAAGGATTGCAGGTTGCTATTGACAGGGAGCATCAGGGGTGGTTTTCCAAGACCCAAGGAGAAGGTTCCCCCTATTGCTCAATTCCTCGCTTCCTTGTCGATGCTTGTAGAGTACCATTGCAAGCTAAATGGAATATTAAGGGAGATGCGCCCTCACGCCTCTTCTTCCCCTCCCTAAAGCTCAAGTGATGAGAGACACAATCTCTGCAATACAATATGAGGCTGAAAATATGGTAGCCCACAACTTCTCCATAGCAAGATGCTTTGCTAAGCACCTTGCTTCCATAGGTGGAACTGACCCCCAGTCTCAGATTGTACGAAGGGAAAGCTGAATACCTCCCTCAACCCATGTAATTGACCGGCCCCTCTTGCAACAGCCTTCCTGTTCTCTCAGCCGTTCACCCTTGAGGAGCTTAGCTTTGTGCTTTGCAGGATGAAGAATGGGGAGTCCCCAGCGAGAGATGGCCTCCCAACCTAATTCTTCAGATCAATACGACAGACATGCTATGGAGACACGTCTGTGATTTTGCCAATGAAGTTAGGGAAACAGGGATATTGTCTAAGCTCCCGAATGAGGGAAGGTCTCACAAGGCTAATCCCCAAAGGCCCTATAAGAGACTAACTATGGTAATGGAGACCCCTCCACCTGTTCTTGAATGTGTTATTCAAAATTGTGGCCAAAGCCCTCACCTTACATATCAAGTATCTCACTCCCAAGGTAGTATACCCCTTCCAATACCAATTTGTTCATGGCAAAATGGTATGCGACGCTATCCTCAAATTGATGTTGGCAATTAGCATTGGAGCATGATGGAAAATTCCTCCTTATCAACATGGAAGACTTCGAGTAAGAGAAAGCTTACCATAGAGTAAGCTAGGAATTCATCCTCACAGTCTTTGAAGCCTTGGGTTTTAGTTAAATTATGTTTTGTTGAATGGCTTGCAGATCTCTTATGTTGAGCTAAGAGGAAATACTTGAAGGAATACTAGCATTGCTTCAAGGAGCCATAACATTGTTAGTTGTGGATGTGGGAGGGTCAATTTCTTGATGATTTGGGATCCAAACACCTGGCAGTGACTAGCCTCATTGGTTTCTAAGGTCTCCCTAAGTTTCTTCTCCTATGCAGCATGTGAGATGAGCATTTTCCATGTAGGATGATGATTATTGGGTCCCCACTAGGAGTCATATTAGGCAAAGCACAACATCAGTGAGTCCTAAGATACTAGTTTTTGGAAGTGCTTCTAGGATAGCCGATGGGCTAAGGAAGGTATCCTTCTTCTTGTGTGTGGTGAGCTAGTGGCATACATATATAAAAGGGTGGATTTTGTAGGATTCTTCCCAACACAAGGGCAAGCTTGGGTGCATAGCTTGTGGTACTTTTTGTAGGCAATCAGTTAACCAAGGGCATCACTTACATGAGATGCAATCTCTTTTAATAGAGGCCATTTCCTATAGTCATTGGCTTAGAGGCCATTGCTAGTATGTAGGTCCTTGAGCCTTCAACATTGTCATCAAAAACACTAGGGACAAAACAAAAACTAATCATTGCAAAGGCAATCCCAATATGCAGAAGTTCCAAAGATCGATATTCCTATAGATGCCAACTCTTCTCTAGCCCAAAGATTGACCAATATGACTTATAAAGATGTAATACCTTAAACGTTCTCAATTGCTTTCTCCATAAATACCCTTGTATAATCTATTCTAAAGAGCCAAACCTACTAGCTCCTATTACTTTTTAGTGCATCTTCAAATATAGAAAATTTTCAGGTGGCGTATTAAAGCCATCCCAGTTATGGTGTATGTTTGAGGCATAATCAACAATTCAATTTTTAGATAATTTGACAGGGTACAACTTAAAGAAGATAGGGTATAACTTTTCCGTTAATGTCTTGTCTTTGTATGGTTTTAGATTGGTCATCAATAATTTTTAGAAGCTTTCTTGGTAAGATATAAGGCTTTCCTTATGCCTACACTAAGCATGGTGTCTGGGTTCCACATCCTCATGGCTTGGCACTGAAGGGACACTATGACTAGTGTAGTCATACATTTGACTTTAGTAGTTTGTAGCTTGTGCTTTTTACTTTGTGTTGGTGTCCCAATCTCTCTTGGCACACAAAGTTACAAGGCTTTCCTTATGGTTGCACTAAGAATGGTGTCTGGGTCTCACATCCTTGTGGGTTGGCACTAAAATGTCCCAAGTTTGCTGGGCATACAAAGATACAAGGCTTTTCTTATGCATGCACTAAGCATTATGTCTGGATCCTAGATCCTTGTGGCTTGGTACTAAAGGGACACCATGATTGGTGTAGTCATGTGTCTAACCTCAACAGTTTGTAGCTTGTGTTTTTTGCTTTGTGTTGGTGTCCCATGCTCCCTTGTCACACAAAGATACAAGGCTTTTCTTGTGTTTTCACTAAGCATAGTGTTTAGGTACCACATTCTTGTGGGTTGACACTAAAGGGATACCATAATTAGTGTAGTCATGCATTCGACTTAAGTGATTTGCAGCTTGTGCTTTTTGCTTTGTAAATTTAAAAATAATGTTAGATAGATTGAGTCAATTATTTATAGACATACATATATGTATGCTAAATTGAATACAAATTCTTATATCTAAACAAAATACACAATCTTATATCTAAAAAACAAGGTATATAATAAAATTTTGATACATTATATAAGTGTAAAAATGGGGGTCATATAACTCTTGCACAAATCATAGATAGGGGGTTTTCCAAGATTCTTCACTCGCAAGTGATGTGTCTCCTTTACAAAGAATAAACTCCTCGGGTATCATGTGGGTTCAATATAGAAGGGATGTTAACCACATACTAATGGAAGGCCCCTATTTTTGGGAAAATGAGTTGTAATCATTGTATGAAATGTTGTAAACTTGATCCAGTCTCCTTTTCGTGCAAGTTGTATTGATATTAAGTAATATCTAAGGCTAGATATGTGTGAAACCTTCTCACGACTTTAAAAGAGCAAAGGGACCAAAAGAAAAATGAAAGGAAGCAAGCAGTGTTAGCCTTGAAAAGGAAAAATGAATCTTATGTAATGCTCCAGTGGCAATACACTAGGGAGGTTTACACTCTTAGAACAGAGCTAGCCACCTTGGCTAGAAAAATGATGGATAATGATAGATATGATGAATTATTAATACAATATAGACACGAAAAAGAGAATAGGGAAATGGATCCCCAAGCGAAACACCATGAAAAACAAGAAAACTACTACATGAAAATCTATGTTGTCACACCAACAAGCGCGTTCTTTGTATTTTAATCAAGCACAAGAAGAGAACCGTACACCAATCTTTACAGATCTTTATGTAGCATTACATAGAAAGTCTCCCACGGATTTATAACAACAAATCTTCAATTTCTTCTTTATATTCTTCATAAAAACCACTAAATAACCCAATGACACAAAGAAAAGATCAACTTTGATTGGAATTCATCACATAGTATTCATATTTCATAATCTCCATACTCTTCATAGTCTTTTTCTCATGTAGATACAATGTTTCTCATAGAAAATTGGCTATCTTGCATACTCTCTCTCTCTCAGATATGCTCTCTCTCAATAGTGCATTGAAATAATCAAGAATAACTCTCAGTAATCCTCTCTTGGTCATGGATATCCCTCCCAAGAGGTATGTGTGATATGAAGAGTCACTAGAGCCACTACAATGCCCCTTGTGAGCTCACTACTATCATTGTCACTGTGAGGTCACTGTAGTCTTCACTTCAAGTCTTCTTCAGCTACTTCTTCAAGCTATTTTGAGCTTGTATTCTTTCTCTTCCAACATTGTAAAACATTCCCCAAGCTAAACATCCATCTATGAAAATAGATACATAAGCAAACATAGGCTTATAGAATAGAGACAAAAGCTCTACGAAACACTTCAAATGGTAAACAAAAGGCATGAACACCATACAGCTCAAACCAAAACCACTTTAAACCATCAAAAACCATTTAATACACTCTCAATCATTCCTCAAAAGACTCATTCACAATCCCAACCTCTTAAAAAGAAAGAAATCAGATCAAAACAAAGGCAAAACGAAACCTATCAGAACCAAACTGACACATTACATAACCTATTAGAACATCATATCTCAACTAGAAACCATCATGAGCTTCTTAAGCATACTCAACCTATCCCAACACATTCCAAAACACTTTTGACTCAATAACAATCAATCAAATAACCCTTAAAATCAACCATTCAGCTCACAGAAACAACAAAAAGTAGCCCAAAAAACAAGTCAAGTCCACTCTCAATATATCCACACACTTAATTAGGCAGCATCCTCATGACCTTGAAACAAGGAAGAATACTAAGCCCAAAAACTAGCTCAACATTGCTTTCTCGAACATTGATCAATCAATATCCACAAACAAATCACGACCCCATCAATCTCCAAAATAACCTAGATCTATCAAACAAATTGAGAAAAGGAGAACACCTTAAAACATAAACCAATCCTTAGTTTCCAAACTATGGCCAAACAAATTAGTAAAGGATATAAGAGGTTCTCCCATTCCTTCGCAAGTCTTCAAAACTTTAGCCAAATCCATAAATTAACATCTTCAAATCTTTTTCGTTTTCTTGAACCATATCTCCAAATAAACACAAATCAAACACACCCACACACTCACACATAACATAGAAAAATATAAATGACACCCTAGTAATGGAGAATGAAAAAGAGAGATTTCATTAAAGCTCCATCCACCAATTGTATCCATAAAGAAATCATCAATAAAGATGTTCTCTTTTAAAGGCCTAATGATTTCAAAACCTATCCATAGAAAGGGATTCATCTACAAATATCTTGGAAGGATTTTGAAAGAATTGCAAACAACACATCCTCTCCACAAGAACAAGATATATGCTTGAAAGACAAAGAGCATGAAAGTAAAAGATATCTAATTGACGGGGATCAATATCCACATTGGCATTCAAGCACAACTTTGAGACCTGCTTCTAATCATTATGAGAGTATCGATGCATGTACATTAGGTACCAAGAAAAATTAGTAGTTAATCTAACTAAAGGATCAGTAGATTGATGATGGATCTGGGAAACTACAAATAATTCTAATAAGCTCGGATAGGAGTCTGCCAATCCCCTAGAATTATAGGCCAATTAATCTTAGGAAGAATACTAAGCCCAAAAACTAGCTCAACATTGCTTTCTCAAACATTGATCAATCAATATCCACAAACAAATCACGACCCCATCAATCTCCAAAATAACCTAGACCTATCAAACAATTTGAGGAAAGGAAAACACCTTAAAACATAAACCAATCCTTAGTTTCCAAACTATGACCAAACAAATTAGTAAAGGATATAAGAGGTTCTCCCCATTCCTTTGCAAGTCTTCAAAAATTTAGCCAAATCCATAAATCATCTTCAAATCTTTTTCACTTTCTCGAACCATATCTCCAAATAAACACAAATCAAACACCCACACACTCACACATAACATAGAAAAATATAAATGACACCCTAATAAGGGAGAATGAAAAAGAGAGATTTCATTAAAGCTCCATCCACCAATTGCATCCATAAAGAAATCATCAATAAAGATGTTCTCTTTTAAAGGCCTGATAACCTATCCATAGAAAGGGATTCATCTACAAATATCTTGGAAGGATTTACGGTACATAAAATGAACTCGGACTTCGATCCCGACTCCATAGATCTCTAAATGCATATTTATTTTTTACCAATTATCGGGTGTATGTAGCAGTTTTTTGGTAGTGCATACAAGAGTGATGATTGGTTCATTTTATTACCAATTAAACTTGTGTGTATTTAGTGCATAAAGCATTATAATGTGAACTGTGGATTTATTTTATTTTATTTAAAATTGATATGCATTAAGCACAGATGCACATGGAAAAGTGATCAATTGGTTCCTTTTAACAATTCAATGTGGTTGGAGTGTACAAAAAAGAAAGTAAAATTTTGGGTATTTGTAGTGTGTACGAATGCATCCTAATCTGAATTGGCACACAAAAATCAACGCATGAAGAGAAAACCAGGATCTCGAAGTAATCCAAAAGACAATCCCACCAAGCTGAAAATTTACAGCATGAGAAAAAATACAAAAAATTCCATGTATTTCTTTTTTAAGGATTTATTTTGGATGTTTAGATATATTTTCTCTACTTTTTATTTACTTTTAATGGATCATTGGATTTTATATTTGTGCAAACAGTCATCAAAAGGTTGAAAATGGGTCATGGAATTTTTGGATTTTTTAATTTTTAGAAAATTTATCAATTACTTTTCAAAAATTTAAAGGATTTTTATTTTTAGTTTTTTTAATTTTTCTAATTTTTTGAATTCTTTTATTTACAATTTTTAACTTAGATTTATATGTAAAATTTTGAATAAAGTTCTTAAACTTTTTTATATTTTTTGAATTTTTTAGATTTTATTTAATTTTTTATTTAGATTTTTTAGTATTTTTTATATTTTTAACCATTTAAAATTGTAAAAAAAATACGTATACTAGGATCCACAAACTACGTGTGAACAATACCAATGCTTGGTGGACCTAGATCCCATTTGCATTCTTGTGTGTGAACGACTTCTTAAGGAACACACCTGTGTCTAAGAAAAGTCCCATACGCGAAACAGCTTACCAAACGAGAAAAAAACCACACAAGGGGGGCGGAGGCAAGGTGAGGCTAGTGGATGAGGGATAAAACCCCAACTATAAACGTGGTGAGGGCATGCGAAGGGGTTTTACAAGGGTTGGTTGAGGGTTATATGGGGGGGGGGGGGGGGGGGGGGCGCGATGGGCGAGTAGTAGGGGTGGTAATGGGGTGCGTAGGAGGGTTTGGGCAAGGGGTGATGGGCAAGTAGAGGTGGTATAGGATGGGTAGGAGGGTTTGGGCAGGGGGTGATGGGTGGGGGCGAGAAGGTGGCAGCGCAGGAGGTGGTTAGACAGGGTGGAAAAGGAAGGCCAGGAGAAAGGTGACAGGGCGGCAACGACTCCACGTGGCGCGACAACATATTAGATATGCTCAATGGCCTATCTTTGTAAGGTGCCACCAATTATCCATGGTGCTCAAAGCTGTAAGACCCCCATTATGAGGAGAAGCCATGTGTGAAAGTACAAATATTGGGTGGGTCTATGTGACCGAATGGCATAAAGGTGACCTTTGTGGATCTAGCCTTTGGGTTAGATAGAGTAGTTATGTTGGTTGCAACTCGAGGCATAATGCATCAAGTTGCAAGGTGTGGGAGTTATCAAGGACCCCTATTTTGGGGTTTGGGGGCAACCAAAGTGGTCCTAGCTAGGGGGGTCTTAAGGGGGCCACGATCCCCCTTGATGGGGTCCGAGAGGGTAGCACCCGTGGCCCAATGATAAAGGGAATATTCTAGGATTCCCTGGACTAGGGAAGATTCATAATATGGTCAAATATGCCAATTAGACTACCTTCTGTGTTATAAAAGGAAGACCCCTCTAAAGCCATCGTCAATCCATCTTTCACCCAGTCAGAGTTCTTCCAGCTACCTTAAGCTCTTCGTCTATCATCTCTCTGGATTGCCATTTGAGCTTCTCAGTGGAAGTGCATGGGTGGACAAAGTCATATTTATATCAGTTCATTTGAAATTAAAGTAGTATTTATTCTTCTTATATGTGTTGTGTGTTCTCTACTCCTTACTCAAATTCTATATGCACAATGCCATGTAATTTCTACATGGTATCAGAACCTAAGGGGCTTTTAGGAGTGAAGAGTACACGAGAGGCAAGGGCTTCAACAGTGAAGAGGAGAAATGTTGTTTGATGCATCAAGTAGCAGTGTTGGCACATCAAGCAGTGTTGCTACTATACTGACAATTCAAACACTAAGGATTCGTCCACCAACCTTCAACGAAGGCAAGTTAGATAGTACAAACTATACTTTGTGGAAGTTTAAAATCACAACTATCCTTGATTCTTATGAGCTTCTGGAGACAGTACTGGGGACTGATCCAGAACCACAACTCATCCCTAACCCATCAAATTCAAGTGTTATGATTCCTCCAAATGCAAATCTTCTACGAGCTTGGAAATGAAGGAATGCAGATGCATTGTGTGCCTTAGTTATAAGCTATTCCAATAGTGTTTTGACCTTGATTTAGTACACAACCAAGGCATTAGAGGCTTGGAATGTACTAAGGAGTCGGTAGTAGAAATGTGAAATCAATCGAGGATTCAAAACTTAGAGAATCAACTAGTAGCAAAGAAGTTTGCTAAAGGGAAGACAACTAAAGCATTCATCACTTGGATCAAGAATCTATGCGACTAGATGGCTGGTGCTAGAATACAAAAGTCTAATGAGGAACTAGCTCGGAGGTACCTTCAAATTTGTCCACCAAAGTTTGATGGATTGGTAATTGCCCTAAACAATCAGGTGAGACCCCAAGCTTTGATATTTGAGGAATTTTGCACACTATTAATGGAGGAGTTAAGGCTTAAAGCCCGAGAAGGTAGCGATAGTGGAGATGTTGCATTATTCGCCAATGCAAAAGGCAAAGGTGGTTCCTCTACCAATGGTGACAAAAAAAAGGATGGTAATAAAAAGTTTCAAGGAGATTACTTCTACTGCAAGAAGAAATGGCATGCAATTGCAGATTGTCATGTCAAGAAGGTAGATGAAAAGAATGGCACTTTGAAGACTAAAGGAAAGGAGATAGCCAATATAGTCGAAGTAGAGTTAGAGTTATTCAAGGTGACCATTGAGGAAGTGTGTTTCTCGGTGCAAGAAATATCTAACATTGACTCATGGGTATTGGATAGTGGTGCCTCCCTCCAACAAGAAAGGTCTATATAGTTCTATGAAGCCTCTGCAAGAATCCATCATTGTGACAATTGAAAATGATGCAAAATGCCATGTTGTTGAGGACACAATTACTATTTTCTTTGTTACTGTAAATGGTAAACTCAAGAATCTTTCAAATGTGTTGTATCTTCCAAAGATTAAGAGAAATCAGCTATCAATTGCTTCTATAACTGATCTTGGACATGAGGTGAGGCTCACTAGGACAGGTGCAAAATTTATCGACAGTGTTGGCAAAGTTGTCAGTAAATAAGAAAGGAGGAATAACCTGTATGAGCTAAGTGCTCTTGCAACCACTGCTGGTGTGGGCACGAGTAAACTTTG
Organism: Lygodium microphyllum; assembly: GCF_053477565.2. Classification (NCBI taxonomy): domain Eukaryota; kingdom Viridiplantae; phylum Streptophyta; class Polypodiopsida; order Schizaeales; family Lygodiaceae; genus Lygodium; species Lygodium microphyllum. The sequence continues at coordinate 30,251,557 of NC_141164.1, forward strand.
GCATGAAAGATTTGGTCACATTGGTTTTGCAGTGTTGAAGGAGATGCATAAGCAAGGTATGGTTGCTTACCTACCTGCAGTAATTGAAATGAAGGAACCATATGAAGCTTGTATGATGGGCAAGCAATAGAGTAAGCCATTTCCACAAGAAAGCAAGAATAGAGCAAAGGCTTCTCTAGAGTTCTTGCATGCTAACTTGTCTGGTAAAATGCCTACAAAAGCCTTGTGAGGATCTTTTTACTTTATGTTGATCGTCAATGACTATAGTAGGAAGATGTGGGTGTACTTCCTTCGTGATAAAGCTCAAGATTTTGGTAAGTTTAAAGAATGGCTAAAACTTGTTGAGAATGAAACAAGGCAAAGTGTGAAGAAGTTTAGAACAGATGGTGGTATGAGTTCAACTCAAAGGAGTTAGAAGAATTTTGCAAGAGTAAAGGGATTAAGCATCAATTAACAACGCCTCATACACCTTAACAAAATGGCATTGTTGAATGCCAAAATCACACCATTGTGGAAATGGCAAGGTGCATGCTTAAGGGCAAGGGGTTGCCTAACCAGTTTTGGGCAGAAGATGTTAATACTGCAGTCTATATTCTCAATCAAAGTTACACAAAGGCTAAGATCTTAAGGGCAAAACTCCTCATGAGGCCTATTCTAGTAAGAAACCATCTATCTCACATTTTAGAACTTTTGGATGTGAATGTTATGCACGTGTACCAAAGGTTAAGATAAATAAGTTAAATCTAAAAAGCACAAAATGTATCTTCTTGGATTATAGTGGTAAGAAAAAGGCTTACAAATTGTATGACCAAGAGGCAAATAATATCATAGCGAGCCATGATGTGGTATTCAAGGAGGAGCCATGTATAGTGGAGGATGAGAATATAAGTTCTTCCACTTTATCATCCAACAAAGAAGTAGTCCACTATGAACATATCCTAAGAGATGTCTCTACACTCAACGATGAGAAAGCATCATCTTTGAATGATGAAGACAAAGGTCACCAACTTGCAATCATACCACCAAAAAAGCCATTGTTGTAATGGGTGAAGTAGCTTTCTGATCACAATAATCCTATACCTAGTACATTTGAGGAAAATGCAGGTGGACCAAGGAGGTCGCTGATAATAGAGGAGCAAAGAAAGACTTCTATTGACATAGTCAATATGACCTTGATGGCTAAGATTATGAGAGAAGTAAAGGAGCCAACAAACTTGGAAGAAGCACTTGTCACTCCAGCATAGAGTGCAGCTATGCAAGCTGAGTATAATAGCATAATGAAGAATGATACTTTGGAGCTAGTGGATCGGCTAGAAAAGAGGAAGATTATTGACACCAAGTGGGTTTGGAAGGTAAAGTACAAAGCTAATGGCAGCTTAGGAAAGTACAAAGCCAGATTAGTTGCACATGGATTTTCACAATTTGAAGGATTTAATTTTTAAGAATCATTTTCTCCAATTGCTAGAATGATCGTTATTCACATAGTACTTGCAGGGCCTGCTCATAAGAAGTGGCCAATTTTCCAAATGGTTACCAAATCAACATTCTTGAATGGTGACCTCCAGGAGGAAGTGTACATGGCTCAGTCACCACCACCAGGGTTTGAGGCCCCCCATTCTAAGAACAAAGTTTGTAAGTTGAAGAAGGCATTGTATGGGCTGAAACAAGCCCCTAGAGCATGGTACCAACGACGGATAGATAAATTCTTTCTAGGTTTGAATTTCAAAAGATGTGCCTCAGATTCTAACTTGTATGTTTACAAGGATAGTGAAAAAATCTATAATGATTGTCCTATATGTGGATGACCTTCTTATTATAGGTGACTATGAAGATATGATCCATCAAACTTGAAAGGCTTTGAGCTTTGAGTTTGAAATGACAAACTTGGGCTTGTTGCACTATTGTTTGGGGATTGAAGTCTAGCACAAGTGCCTGGCAAAATCTTCCTCTCTCAAAAGAAGTACGCATGGGAGATCTTAAAAGCATTTGGCATGATCGAGTGTAAGGTGATATCTACGCCTATGGAGGTCAATGTAAAGTTATCCATTGAGGATACATCAACATTAGTAAACATTGGAGGTAAAGAGGTTGGTTGGAAGCCTCATCTACTTGTGTAACACTAGGCTAGATATCAGTTTTGTTATTGGTGTTTTGAGTAGGTTCTCAAACAAACCACGAGAAAGTAATTGGAAAGCTAGGCTGCAGGTGCTCAGATACTTGAAGGAAACTCTTGACTATGGTACTACATATAGTTTTGGAAGCGTTCTTATGGGGCACTGTGACTCAAATTCGGTAAGTGACAATGATTCCAGGAAATCAATTTCTGGATATTGTTTCTCTTTAGGTTCTAGAATTTTCTCTTGGATCAATATAAGAAGCAACCAACTGTGGCATTGTCTTCTACCAAAGCTGAGTACAAGAGGTAGCTTGCTTTTTGTTGCATGTGAGGTAGTATGGTTAAGGAGGATCCTATGGCATATGGGAGTACAAGATAACAATAGAGGAGAATGGAGAAAATATCTTCACCAAAGCTCTTACAAAGGATCTCCTTCACTGGGCCGAGAATGGAGTTTACCTATGGGTGGATATTGAGGAAGGGGGTATTAGATATGCTCAACGTCCCACCCTCATAAGGTACCATCAATGATCTATGGTGCTCAAAGTTGTAAGGCCCCCATTATGAGGAGAAGTCATGTGTGAGCATAGACATTGGGTGGGTCTTGACTTGTATGTCATATGAGATCTATGTGACCGGATGGAAAAAAGGTGACCTTTGTGGATCTAATCTTTGGGTTAGATAGATTAGTTATGCTAGTAGCAACTCAAGGCACAATGCATCAAGTTATGGGGTGTGGGAGTTATCAAGCACCCCCTATTTTGGGATTTACAGGCCACGAAAACGGCCCCTGGGGCTTGGGGGTCTCAAGGGGACCAAGGGCTTCCCTGATGAGGGTTTGGGGATAGTACTTGCATCCCAATGATAAAAGAAATATTCCTTGGAATATTCCATGGCCGACTAGGGAAGGTTCATAATATGGTCGAGCATGTCGACCAGACTACCTTCTCAAGCTATAAAAGGAAGAACCTTTTAAAGTCATCATCAATTCATCTTTCACCTAGTCAGAGTTCTTCTAGCTACCCTATCATTTGTTTGGATCACCATCTAAGCTTCTTAGTGTAAGCGTACGAGTGGACATAGCAATCTTTGTATCAATTCATTTGAAATAAAAGCAGTCTTTGTTATTCTCATATGTGATGTGTGTTCTCTACTCCTTGCTCAGAGTGAGTGCCTCTATCATCAACTAGCTCTAAGGGACTAACAAAGTGAGTGATGATATTCTTGTATAGAAATAGGGCCATGCTCTTGCCATCATCTCAATTTGAGAGCTTTGGCTTCAGATCACTTCGTCGCATAGTCTATACACACTAAGATATACTGATATGGCTTCCTTTTGGTTGGAGCATCAATTGGCCCCACAAAATCGATACCCCACTTCTCAAATAGCTTTAGGGAAAGCATGGGTTGTAGTGGCATAGCATTGGATTTTGTAAGTTTTTCCATCCCATGACAAGTATCACAATGTTTGCAGTAGTCATAGACATCTTTATGCAGTATAGGCCACCAATAACCTATGAGCATGGGCCACAATAACCTATGAGCATGGCCTTTTTGGCTATTGCTTCTCCTACAAAGTGTCTCATCTCATGCAACACATTTTTGCAACACTTCATCTTTGCCTCTCTTATACAAAGCGACACCTAGTAGAGTGTAGGGGAGTGATTCCAATAGAAGCTTCTTCTTCTATCTACTAGAGATGCTAGGGGGTATTGTTGTGTGGCCAGGAGATTGGCAATCTCTGCATATGATGGACTTACTATTACAACCAAGAACAAGGAAGCATCAGGGAAGTCTAGATCATCCTGCTCCTCTTCTTTCAGTCTAAGGGATCCGCGATAGATGATCGGCCAAAACATGGAAGCGACCAAGCTTGGTAACCACTTAAAAAATCAAACTCCTGGAACAAAAGGATCCATCTCATTATTTTTTCCTTTAACATCTACCTTATTCATCAAGAAGGACAATGCCTCATGATCCACATAAAACTTGAAGTGCATTGACAACAAGTAGCATCAAAACTTCTCTAAGGCAAACACCATCGCCAGGCACTCTAACTCTATCACACTATGTAGTTCCTTTCTCGATTAGTGACCTTATTGCTTCTATAGTAGATAGGCTAATCAAGCATTGAGGAGCCTTTTTTACATAAGATTGCACCTAAACCTTCTACAAATGCATCAATGTGCACATAGAATCCTTTATCCAGTCAGGAGGTTGCTAGATGGGTGCCTCAATCAGGCATTGTTTCTGAGTGTTGAAAGCTTTTGCACAATCGGTGATCCAATTAAACTCTGTATCTTTCCTCAAGATCTTATGCAAGGGGCTTGCCTTTGTTGTAAAGTGTGAGATAAACCACCTATAATAGCCCACATGGCCAAGGAATCCCCTCAACTATTTAAGGTTGGTGGGCATGGTTAAAACTACAATCTTCTCAAAGTTGGCAAGGTATATTGCTATCCCGCATGCAAAGACAATATGGCCCGGAATAACTCTTAAAGATACTCCAAATATGAATTTGTTGGGATTGAGGGAGATCCCATACTCCCAACATCTATCAAAGCATTGCTTCAAATGTCCCCAATGCTCATGGATTAGGCTATTAACATAGCAGCCATCTAGGTATATCTCAAGGAAATCATGTAGGTGATTTTGAAATGTGGCCATCATCACTCTTTGAAAGGTAGTAGAGGCGTTACAGAGCTCGAATGACATCAATCTATAAGTATATCTTCCCCATTCTATTGTGAAGGTTGTTTTGGATTGGTCTTCTTTTGCTATCCGTACTTGATTATATCCACTGAATCCATGTAGTAGGAAATAGAGCTAATGTCCAACCACTGTGTCCAATAGTTGATTTGTGAGTGAAAGGAAGAGGAAAATGATACTTCTTTGTCTTGGAATTTATGTTCAAAAGTCCATACATATTTTGTAGCTTTCCATTCTTCTTAGGTACTACCATAATGAGCAAAACCTATTCACTATCGACCACTTGATAGATAAACTCAGCTTTAAGGAGCTTCAACAACTTTGCTTTCACTAGAGCTAAGTAATTTGGATTCATGCATCTCTGTCTTTGCCTTACTGGCTTGGCATCGGGCTCTAGGTTGATATGATGATGACATACCATGGATCACAATCCCCTTTAGATCTTTATACAACCATGCAAACATGTCCAAGTTCTCCTTTAGTAAGTCATGCATGACTAAAACTCCTCTTATGAAAAACTTGTATCCACCTTCAAGTGACGTTCGATGCCATTTGTATGCACAATAGTTAATTGCTTTTCACCTTCCACTTTGTGGATGGAGATCCTACAAACTACTTCCTAATATAGATCTAACTCCTTCAAGGAAGTGGTCTCCTCGTTTAATGCTTTACTAGAAATGACTTCTTCATTCCATGAGGACTCGACTGGCTCTTTGGGATGCTAAAATGGTATCATGACTAGTTTGAATTTTGTGGGAGAGTTAATTACTTCTTGACTCAAGGGCTCATCTTTTGAGAATGGCTCCAAGAACATCACATAATAGGAACCATCTGAGTTCTGCTTGGGCTGCAGGACTGGCGTTTATTGGCAAGCTACATCATCATCGTCCTTTCTTGAGAAGGGTAAATTAGGGTGAAAATAGCCAATACTAAAGGAAGGCTTATTTTGCTTAATCCATTTCTTATAGATCATTTATATATGATGGGATTCATTTACTAGTCCAAACGATACTAGAGTCATTATGTCCCATAGAATGGGAGCTTCAGCATCAAATGCTTTTGGGAGTTCCTCCTCATTAAGTATCCTCTTCAAGCTAAATAGATTCCTCCACCTCGCTTTCATAATCTTTATCTTGACTTTTATCGTCATCTTCTTCAAACTTTGGCTCTGCCTTTGTAGGGGCTCTGTAGGAGAAAAACATACTCTCTGTTGTATCTTCTGCTTTTACTTTTGCCTCTAGCTCTACTTTTGTCTTTGCTTTTGTATCTGTCTTTGGCTTTGCCATGGCCATGTAATATGGAGAATAGTACATACATGCCTCTACCTCATTGTCAGAGATAATTTTAGAAGTCATTTCTGATTCAGGTAGAAGACATTCACCTGTTACAAGGACTTTGCTTCTTTTGGGAATTGGCTTACAGTACCCACTATCAAGGACTATGCCTTTGTTTTTTCGGGAAAGATTTGTTTGATAGCTTCTTCATCTACTGATGCACCATTTGTAACTTTGTTAAAGGAGTCCGTTAAGACTTCAATAGAGGTGGATCCATTACCCTTTCGTGAGCCATACAATTTTACTACCACCTTGTTGAGTCCTTTGCCTAGGGTCAAGGTTTCCTTGAACCAATCCGTTCATACTCTTAATTCAAAAAGCCATGGTCTTCTCAGCAGTAGAGGGTATGAGGTCTTGTAGGAATTTGGTTTTACTACTAAATAGGTTAGTCAATAGTCTCTTCCTGCCAGGGTTGTCTTCACATATGGGAGAATGCCCAATGGCTTAATTCTGCTCTGGTATGCTAGTCTAATAAGCCAGTGTGTAGGCTACATGCCTTGTAGGCCTAGATCCTTCATTGTCACATCCATCATTATATTCACTCATGAGCCTCCATCAATCACTGCATCTGCAAAACAATAAAGCATCCCTCAATCTAAATGCCAATCTCTGGGTACTAGGATCTAGGAAGGCATTAGCCATGTCTACATCTTTCACAGGCTATGGGACCTTATTGGACTTAGTGGTAGCTGTGGCGGCAATCCTTAGGTCAAGTCTTCTTGTCAGTAAGATATTAAATTTCTTTCAGCACAATAGCTTGGGGATAGCATTAGCTCTTGAAATATTAGTTTGGTTTGAAGGTATCTAGGTCTTTGACCAAGTCATATTCTTTGATAGGATCCACATGCTTCTCCAGTCAGCTAGGGAATGGGACAACATCCACTTTCATCTTTCCTCTTTCTTCAAGAAATGGCAACATTGGAACTTTTTCTATCACTGGGGATACTTCTACATCCTCTATCTCTTGGACCTCTAGTTCTGGTTCTGTAGTAACTGTCTATGTATCCTTTTGTGACACTAGACTGCTCTATACTGCACTATTCTATTTTTTATTATTATGTTATATACTATTTTGTTTCTCTTTTGGAAGATTGAACTTCACAGTTTTGGCAGAGGAAACGTTATCTTTTGGAACTACAGATTATCTTCTCTTAGTATGTGTTATTACAACAACTTCTATTTCCACTAAGTTGGAGGCAGGTTCTTGGGTCTTCTATTGATTATCAATGGTGTTGGCTTTCACAGAAGCTAGATCAAGATAGTCTTTTATAGTGTGGCCTTCTCCTTTGCATCGACTATGTAAGGGCTTGTAATCCATGGGCCTACTAGGGTTTGGACAATTTGGTGAGATATTTCCCTTTCTCTACATCTATAACACTTCTAATCTTTAGCCACTGCCACACTGTCATCCTCTGTGACTTTGAGAGGGAAACCTCCTTGGGATGAAATTAAGACCAAACTCTCTAGTCTTTGGTTTGATATCTTAGGTAGTCATCTTAGATTCCAACAAGTTGAATCTTGCTTCCTTGTCTTTCTTCCTTCTTTCATGTATCTCCTTCAAAGATCAGATGTCTTTTGTATGATTTTTCCTTAAACACTACGAACAGAAGGCTCCAAGGATAATTTATTTTTGGGTATATTCTGTGGCTAAATGTCCCATCGGTGGCACTTCTCACACCATGTATTTGAATGCATCACATCTCTTCCACCTCCTGCAGTATTGGATATGTTAGCGGTATGCACCTTCAATTTCTGTAGGTATTCTGTAATCACATCTATCAAGTGTTTCTTGATGCTTGTAACTCAATTGGACAAATAGTCCTTCAAACTTTCTCCTCCTAGAGTACTCGTAGTAGGGTTTTGGAGAAGTCTCTATAATCACTGCATAGACTAGTTGGGTTGGTCCAAAGGATCCTCTATTATGATTCTGATTCAGAGCTCCTATTAAGACTTGTGATTGTTGGTTCTAGCTAGTAGGGTTCCACTATTGTTATTGAGTTGTGATTGGAGGAACTAATTGAGGCCACTGTTGTTGTGGTTGAATCATCATTTGAGGTACCACTTCTTCAGAGAAAATGGTGGTAGAGACAAGCTTTCATGACACAATTTGGGCTACAAGAAGGATTCTAGCTCACAGTCATGTGCAATGTCAAGGTTAGTTGGGAGTTAGACAGGGAAAATGCAAAAAACCAATCAAAAACATGATGCACAGTAGGGTGCCTGTGCACCTTCATTTTGGGGCATCATGGAGCTCTCTAGCTCAAGAGGAGAAGCTAGCAATCAACATGGAATGCAGTGCTAGTTTATGTGGTTTTGCAATGTGGACCATACATGGAACATTTATTCTTCCATTCATTACACACCACCCAGAAATTCACAAATATATCTAGTGGCACAAGGCACAAATTTGACTATGAAGAAATCCACATGTTGGAGAGTGGTGGTCTTGTTTTACAAAAGGTAGCACAACAAGTGGATGCTAACAAGGGATCATGTAGGTATTGGAGAGGTGTTTCATAGGTTGCAAGGAAAAGGATAGACTCAGGATTAGCTTTAGATGCAACTATGAAGCATCACACAGTTGTGAAGCCCTTAAAGCATAAGCTTTTCAAACTAGAGACACCTAACTCAAGTGTCTTGCAGGAGTGTTATGATGTGCACATTGCAAAGAACCCAACATGTAATTGTCAAGATTTCATGGACCATGTAGTAGAAGGAAAAGTGTATTTAGCATGCAAGAACATGTACTATGTGTGCCTTCAAATGTTTGGAATGGATACAAAATGTAAACATGTTTATACACCAACCTATGCTTACGAAGAAAATTTTCATCTTGTATTTGGAAGCAGAAAAACTTTTTCAGTAGCACCCATATTGTGATTAGCAAAGCAACACCAATGGTACCTTTTAGCACAACCACATTTTATTTTGTTGAGAAAATACTATCTTACAATTCACTTGGTTAGTTGATTTGAAATTTTTGACAAGCTTTTGGTGACCTTCTCTGTCTCTTAGTTGTCAAGCAATAGCAATCTTGCCAGAAGTTAGAGCAATATAAATGTACATTTGGATTACTTGTGTGAATTGTATTGTATCAAAATCATTGGGTGGGTAGAGAGAGAAATTGAGAGAGAGTAAAGTGGAGCAATTTGTGTGTCTATGAGAGAGAGAGAGGGGGGGCATTCTGGGTAGAGAGAGAGGTGTTCATGGGTAGAGAGAGAGCAACAGAGAGGGAGAGAGAGTGTGTGACAAAGAGAAAGAGAGGGAGAGGGATCTTACTAGTGAAGAATGTTAAATTTGATGCAGCACATTTCGTACACGTATGTAAGACAAGTTCTATGATTCTAGAGAGAACCATGTGATCATTGATGTCCTATTCTTGTACGAGAGAGACATAGAGAGAGAATCATTTACATGACATAGAGTGCTATTCCAACATAGAGAGAGAGAGAGAGAGAGCTTTTTGTATATCACAAAGAGAGAGAGAATATACACTTAGAGAGAGAAACTAAGAGAGAGTAAAGTAATGAAGCAATTTGAGAGAGAGAGAGAGAGAGAGAGAGGTTCATGGGTAGAGAGAGAGGAAGGGAGAATGAGAAGAAGATAGGTGAGGAGCGAGAATGAGAATGAGAGATGAGAGAGAGAGGGTGTAAGCAATGGAATGGAAAAAGAGAGAGAGGATGAGTGAGTAAATGAGTAAGAGGGAGGGAGATTGAGAATGTGTGTGTGTGTGAGGGGAGATAGAGAGAGGGTAGGAGAGAATGGCATGTTGTTTATAGTAGATAGATAGATAGAGATAGATAGATAGATAGATAGATAGATAGCAACTATGTCTAGGTGGAGAGAGAGAGAGAGAGAGAGAGAGAGTGAGTGAGTGAGAGTGAAGGTAGTGGTGGCAGCGGCGGTGGTGGTGAGGGTTGTGATAGTGGTGGTAGTGATAGTAGTGGTAGTGGTGGTGGTCATGCTGGTGGTGGAGGTGGTCGTGAAGGTGGTAGTTGCTATATTAGTGGTGGTGCTAGTGGTAGAAGTGTGGAGGTGGATATGGATATATCTAAGAGTGGAATAAGTGAACTATATAGAACAAGATTAGTAGAGTTTCCCAAAAAAGCTCTCTCAAAAAGCTTGCTTCTTGCTTCCCTAACTTTGGGAACCCATCAAGTTAGATTTTGGCCACATCATTTGCATCATCACCATACTCTAGTTAGGGATTAGTCTATGTTGAGGACAAGCATGTGAGTGGACACATTGCCTTTTCTTATTCAATGTTGGCACCCACCATTGATGGTTCCTATTTGGATGGATATATCTAACTAGCCAGCCTATCATCGGCTATCTGAGCCTTGAGCACCTCGTGGAGGAGAGCATCATTGCTCTTTTTAAGAGATGAATTGGGGTATGTGGGGAGCATCGATGGTACTACCTTTTGCATTGAGGCATTAGTATCCATACTAAAAGTCATGGTAATATTGACATTGGATAGATCCAAATGGATACATTGTAGTTTGAGATCGACTATACACTTGGTGAGTTGTTTAAATGGATATCCCAACAATATCTCATTACCAATTCCTTCAATATTGGGTAGCATAGAAGATGGCAAGTAGACATTCAGTCCATGACAATTAAGGTGATCTAACATTTCCCTAATAATTCATAGGAAGATCCCCATATGGATTTACTTTTGCCACCATAGGCATGAGTGGCAATTGCCTAATTTCTATCTAGTCATCATATGTCAAGATGTTACAATCAACATCTTCTTTGATTAGGGTAGTGATGTGGCGAGATGTCCTTGTGGTTAAGGTGATACTCAAATAAGTCACAAATATGGGGCTTTCATCCTTAGGTCAAGTTCGGTGATCCTAATAACTCATATAGCAATGGGTGGTAGTGCTATGATCAGCCTTGCCCATAGAGAAACCAAGTTTATGTAAGCATGCACTTATCTTAGCATTGCAAGCTCTAGGTGCTTGTTTCAGCCCATATAATGCTTTCTTCAATCTACACACATGTGTAGGAAAATTTGGATGTGCATAGCCCTTGGGCTGATCCATGTATACTTCCTCAACTAAATCACCATTGAGAAAAGCATTCTTCACATCCATCTGATACATACTCCATCCTTTAGATGCTACCAAAGCAATCATTGCCCTCAAAGTTTCCATTTTAGCAACGAGGCTGAATGTCTCCTCATAATTAAGATCATATTGTTGTGCATACCCTTTTGCCACAAGTCTACCAAATCCCAAGTGTCATTTTTAGAAAATGTTGAATATTCCTCATCCATTGCCTTACACCAATGATCATCCAAAATAGCTTCACAAAACTTTGTGGGTTCCTTGAAGCTAGTGACTTTTGCCATATATGCATAGTGCCTCACTATATAACCACTGTATGTAAGCCTATCCACAGGGGCTTTCCGACTCTTTCTGATCTCCTCAACTAAGGTGCAGTATGAGACTCTCCTCTCTCAATAGGTGGTACGTATCTATGTCTCACACCAGGAGTCACACAGCTGATGGAATACCAAACTCACTATCCAAGCTATCAGTGCCAGGTGAATCATAACCACAAGTGAGTGGCCTTGTAACATCTTCAATTTTTCCTTTGCCTTTATCCACATTTCTCCCCCTCACTAACATACCCGTATTAGTGGACAAAGATGCTGAAGTCCTCAATCTACTTGTCCAAAGACTAATTGATGAAGTAACATCTTTAGAAGGCCCAAAAATTTTTGCACTTTCATTTTTACATGCATGTACATAAGTCTCCTGACAAACATCATCATCATTCATCAAGGTGATCTTCTTCTCATGTCATGATTTCAGCTCATCAAATGCTACATCTCTTGAGACCAATGTCTCATGAGTAGAAGGATTGTTAGCATTTGTATGCTTTCCTATCTTGTGCATACCCAATAAACATGGCCTTTTCTGCTTTTGCATCAAGCTTCTTCCTCTTTTCATATGGAACATGTACATATGCCAAGCATCCAAAAACCTTAAGATGGCTAATGTTTGGCTTTATCCCATAAAGCCTCTCATGAGGAGTCACCTCATGTATCCATGTTGTTGGTGTGCGATTCATGACATACACTGCAGTCATTGCACCTCTACCCAATATGCATTTGGTAGGTTCTTCTCATTCAACATGGCTCTAGTCGATTCCATGATCACCCCGTTTTTCTATTTTGCCACACCATTTTGTTGTGGTGTGTACCTGCATGTCAATTGCCTTTTAATCCCATGACCTGCCAAGAAGTGATCAAAGTCTTTAGACACATATTCTTCACCACTATCAGATCTCAAGCATGAGATGTAGCAAGCCAATTCTTTCTCCACATGTCTCTTAAAGTCCTGAAAAGCATCCATGACATCATTCTTGTGATTTAGCAAATACAACAATGTGTACCTACTATATTCATCTATGAATGACACATAGTTATGTGATCCCCCAAGAGATGCATTCTGTGAGGGTCCCCATACATCAGAATGTACAAGCTGTAATGGTCTAATAGCAGTGCTTACATGCCTCATAAATGGAAGCCTTGATTGCTTCCCAAATTGACAAGATTGACATACATGTCCCAATTCCACATGCTTGAACTTAGGGAGTCCAAGTACAACTTGATTATGCTGCATATTCTTTAGCTTTTGAACATTTACATGACTAATCCTTTTATGCCATATCTCAATGTCCCTTATTCCAATATTGTCTTGTGAGTACATAGCAGCATTTAACGCTGGAATTTTCGTATCCAATGTAAACATCCTACCATTACTTTTGCCTTTAGCAATGAGTTTGCATCCTTGACCATACTCTTCAATGTAGCATCCATCTCTATTGAATCTAACTTGTAGATTCTATTTAGTCATTCGTCCCAGAGAAAGCAAGTTTTTGGTTATTGAGGGTACATGTAACACATCATAGAGACTCTTTTTCATGTCACCATGCATCATCAAGGGAACAATACCTGTATGCATAATGTCATGCTATATATCATCCCCTATGCAAACATATCCATGAGCACCTTGTACCAATGTGTCAAACCACTCTCCATGAGGACTCGTGTGGTTAGATCATCTGCTTTGTCTTGTGTAGGCAACCCTTTCTTTACATGTTACATAGGAAACAACTTGCCATCCTCTCGCATACCACTAGAAGAAGCATAATTACCATGTTGCCTCCCTCTTGCTCTGATCATTCTTCTTCTTGTAGCAATCCTTAGCCACATGCCCGTATTTGCCACAATCATGGAAATCCTTATTTGCATTTGATTGATGTCCATGACTCATTTGAGGTCCCTACCAAGTGCCTCTTCCTCTAGTTGAATAACCCCCTCTTCCACGAGCATTTGAGGCACCTCTATTTGCTTGAGGCTACCCATTTTTCCATCCATTGGCTTGCTGTCCACAAGCTGCATATGCATTTCTAGCACCTCTTCCTCTAAAATTTTATCTTCCTCTTCCACCTCTACCCCTTTGATTGGAGTAGAAGACACTGTCCATGTTGTTTTTAGACCCACTGGAACTTGTATTGAGTCCAAGTTTCACTTCTTCATGCAATAGAAGTGCCACAAGTTCATCAAAGTCAAGCTGCTCCTTATGCACTAAAATGGAAGTATCAAACTGCTTATACTCATGTCCAAGTCCATAGAGTGTAGTAGCCACCAAATCATCATCCTCAACTTCAGCTCCAATTGAGCCTAGTTGTTCTACAATGGATCTGATCTCACTGACATAGTCTTCAATGGAACCTTCCATTCTTGGATATGAGGCTGAATTTTTGCTTCAATTGTGTCTTTCTCGCATGAGTGACATGCCCATAATTCTTCATCAATAAGTCCCAAGCAGCTTTTGGGGAAGTACAGTTTGCAATTTGCATAACTTTTGTGTTTGACACACATAATGACAACCAATGCAAGACCTTGCTGGCCTTTTCCAACCAAGTCATGTTTGCCTTTAACAAATCCTGTGTTGGAGGTCTATCCCCCGGTAGCTTGGGCTCATCTTCAAAACCTATGACTAGGTCCCAATAGCATCTTCCAATTAAGAAATTAGACATCCTGAATTTCCATAGAACGAAATTGTTGTAGTCTAGCTTCTCACCAACTATCTAAGTGATAGTGTCCTTCTCTCCTGTGCTTTCCATGTCCAAGTCCTCAGCTTTGCAAAACCAGTCAATTTCTCAAAATGCTAGTAAGCAATATACTTTAGTGACTTGTAGTGCAACCAGTTTTTACTGTAAAACTACAGCAATAACCACTATTGCATTCTCAGCCAGTATAGTCTTTTGTTCTCATTTAACTACAATTACATTGCATCAACAACTTTGCATTCAAATCTAATATGATGATTGCATAAGATCCAATACATGTAGGAAATAAATATTCAGTATTCCTTTAACTGACTGCTCAAAGACATGTGTTGTACAAGGTAAACATGACCTACAGAAATTGTTTCAAGCAAACCTTTTAAATGCATCAACAATGGATTACCTACTATGGCAGATTGAACCGTCTCCACTGACAAGCTTGGGATTGTGTGCAAGGGTTTGCAAGTATCCGTATTCAAAGTGTCAGACTGTGCACTATTCAACCAAGCATACATGGACATGTACATTTTGGGTGTGCAGTACCCACACTGAGAGCCATGAAAGCCTACAATTTTTTCTTGCTCTGCATTTCTCTATCTGTGCCTAGCACCTCTTTACAAGTGCAACTGAATAAACGGTGAACTTATCATCTGTTTGTGTAGCAACAGTTTGTTGCCTCTGCAATTCAGAATGCTACCTCAAGTCACCTCTACTTTAAGTTGCCAAGTCCTGCTCCTTGCTGTGTTTGTCATTTCAGAAAAAATTTGAAAATGAAGATCCCATGCAATGGTAACATCAAAGGGGACATGAGAGCATCAGGATATAACATGACACAAGTGCAGTAAAACAACCAACATTTCAATGAACTTTGCCAGCATTACCCACGTCTTCCCAACCATATTTTCATCAAACTCGAGACTTTGCAACTAAAGCAGCTCTGTCATGTATAGAGAAGTTAGAGTTTATCTAAGCTCAAAGTCCAGGCTTACTGCAAGTTTGTGGTGATTCTTTTTTGAAGCTACTTACTCATGACCCCAGTCATTGCATTTTACCACAGTACATCATAAATGGTCATCTGAGTAAGCATTGAAATTGGCTTTGCAATTGACCTGACCAGTTGCTTAGCTAAAATACTGTAGTCTGCACAACTGTGCTGAATCATTGACAAGGAATATTGCATTGGACTAGCTCAACAGTTATGACAACATCATATATGACTCTGCCATGAGGGCCACAACCATCTGCTTAAGCTCTTCGCGGCTGATGTATCCAGTCTGCTTCAAATCATATAACTTGAATGCAACAGTAAATGACATCTCTGCTACACAGTCTAGATGGTTTTCATGTGCTGGGGGCTTCCTTACAAGCTTGGATTTGAAACATCCCATGTAAAACAGAACAACATGATCCAACAAATGTCCAATGTATACTTCTTAGCTCACAGAGCCTGATCGCCAAATTCTGCAGAAGGATTGATTCATTGTCCACGCTACGGCCTCCACTAACTGTTCGTGATAAACATTTGCCCGAGACTCGAGATAGAGACACACACTTTCTTGTAAGAAAAGGAGGAGGTTTGACATGATGGCTGCCATGATGCATGTTCTCAAGACTGATGTTGTTGTTGATATTGTGGCTATGACCCAAGAGTTGGATCATCAACATCCTTTCCGTGTGGACACAGGTCCCGCCTTCTACTTTGAAGTTTAAGGTCGGGACTCTTTCTGCTGCAAGCAAGCTACTTGACTCAGCCAAGTGCAATTGTCAACCTTTGAAATCTAGATCTAAGTGTCTGGAAAGTCTCAAGGGGATGGAAGCTCTGATACCATATTAGAATTCAAAGAGAAAGGGATGGACAAAAGCACAAGCAGGAAGGGTAGCAAACATATTCCCTTCTTAATTCATTCCATCAACACTCACCAAAGTCAATTGTGTACTCCATACATACAAATCAACAAACCTAGATCTAATCATGGTTAAGTTAGTGTGACTTAACCTTATTCAACTAAGGTAAAACTATGAGCTTGAATTTCAACACGCACTCCCAACAATCGGCATATCATCCACATAGAGTATCAAAATCATAAGGTTGCCACCCATTAGATCCTTCTTTGTGTATAAACACACATCCATGTCACTATGGGAATATCCCTGTGAATACATAAAAAGCATCAAACTTGTGGTACCATTTCCTAGGTGCCTACATAAGGCCATAAAGGCTTTTTCTCAATCTACACACTAGGTGGTCCCTTCTAGGGTCTACAAAGCCCTTAGGATACTCCATGTAAATCTCATCATGCAAGTTCCCATGAAGAAAAGTCGTCTTAGCATCTATCTAATAAAGATCCAAGTCAAGCTGAGCAACCAAAGCTATTATCAAAGCATAGGATAGTCATCTTCACAATAGGAGAAAATGCTTCATCAAAGTCAACACCATGTTCTTGCTAGAAACCCTTAGCAATCAATCTAGCCTTATATGCTAGCTTAGGGTATCTAGGGGTACTTTTCAATTTATACACCCATTAGGAAAAAAGTGAACTCACAAATGGGCCCTTAAAAATAATATAGTTTAAGATGTGGGCCTTTTGGATTGTCCAATAGGAAGGCTAGATGTTGACATCCATGGAGAGTGAATCTTCTCTCTCCAAATCCTGGGTTTTCTATTAAAAAAAGGGATAGTGGGGGATTTAAAGAAGGGAGAATGAGTAGTACATAAAATTTTTCTCTCACCTCGTATTTCCCCCCTTTTTTTGGAGAATTTTCAATTTTGGTTTTTTTCCCTCTCACGAAATCAGTTTGACCCAAAAGTTGAGCAACATACCACTTTCTCTCTCTTCTCTATACTCGTGAATTTTCGTCTCCATTGAAGCTCCCTTGCTGAGAGTAATTAGGGTTTTGAGCGTTCTGCTTACCTCTGCACTTTCTTCTCCACGCAGCTCCAGATTTTGGGCAAAACACAGGTGCCCATCTCTCTTTGCATTTCCTCTTGTTTGCTATTTTTTCAATAGGGTTTGATGTCGTTTCTTACTATTGTTGTTGTTTTATTGTAGAGGTTGTTTGGGGCAGGAGACAGAGGTTATCATCTCTCTCTCCTTTCTTTCCCCCTCTCTCTATGTGTTGTTTCTCTTTTATGTTGTGTTTTCAATAGAATTTGATGTTGGTTCTAATTGTTGTTTTCTTGCAAAGTTTATTTGGAGCAAGAGGCAAAGGTATTAATCTCTCTCTCTGTTTGGTTTTTTTTTTTCTGATATCTTTTCAATAGAACACAATATTAGTTCTAACCCTTGTTGTTGTTTTGTTGCAAATATCATTTTGGGTGGCATTGCATAAGTGCTTATCTCTCTCTCCCTCTCTTTTTCTCTGTCTATGTTTCCTCTTTTCTACTGTTTTTTCAGTATATCTTCATGTAAATACTAACTCTTGCAAAATTGTCTTTTGCAGAGATTAATTTGGGCAAGATTGGATAGGTGCTCATTTCTTTCTCTCTCCCGCATACTCACACAAACTCTCTCTTTCTTCCTCTCTGCATTATCCCTTTTCTACTATCTTTACAATAGGGTTTGATGCTAGTTCTAACTTAAGGATCAATTGTTGTTGCAGGACTTAACATAAGGTAGAGCAGAGATTCTGTAGCTCAATTTACAAGTAAATCTACCATATTTTGTGGTGCCAAAATTTATTCATTTAATTAGTGACTTTTATATTTGATGGGATTGATGTTTTCTTATGTCCATCATTTGCAATGGGTTTTGATTAGCAATGATTCAATCTTATCTTCAGCAAATCAATTCATAGGTAAATTGGCCCTGTTTTGTATTGCTTCTATTCATGCGGTTATCTAAATATTTTTTGCTAAAAGAGGATAAGTTTGAATGAAGTAGAATATTTGAGTTAAGAAGAAAGAACTTGACTTATGAGAGTAGTCTTAATAACAAGGTAGGAAGGAAATAGGATGAGATATAAGGATGGAATATGGACTTAGAGTGATTGAAGCAAGTTGTGGTAAAAAGGAGTTTATCAAAGGAAAACGTGACTGAGGCTTTTCCAACATGAACCAAGAACACAACCCTCTCTCTATCTCTCATTCTCTCTCTCTTTATATTTTCTTTCTCTATCTCTTAGTTACTTACCCTATATATATATATATATATATATATATATATATATATATATATATATATATATATATATATATATATATATATATATATATATATATCGTATAATGGTTTGTTAATAACAAATGACTAAGTAGTAGAAGCCTTAGTGGCTTATGGCTTTTATAGCCTTAGTCTGACTTTTACTTTAGCGTACTTTTAGGAGGGCACGTCTTGGCTTTACAATTGTACGATTGATCGTGACTATTATTATCATCCTATCATTATTTTATTAATTAAATAATTAAATTAATTAAACCTTTTTCACTATTTCTAAACTAACCAGTCGTAATTATGCAAACCAATTCTCAATAGATTATGTGCCTCAAGTGAAGAGGGAATAAGAAAAAAGTGACAAAGTACAATGTGTGCATAGAGTACAACAAGATGAGGAATAGGGGTCATCCCATCCAACACCCATCAACTTTCTAAGAAATGCAAAATGCTCTATTGAGAAACTTTTCATGAGCAAACCTGTAGGATTTTGGTCAGTTGAGATCTTAACAAGGTGAACAAACTTGTCCTCAACGACCTCTCTGATAAAGTGGTACTACACCTCAATGTGCTTTGTCTTCACATGGAAGACCGGATTCTTGGCTAACTAGATAGCACTCATAGAATCCGAATGTAGTGTAGGGACCATGTCAGTCATACCAAGGTCTTTCGTCCCACCAAATGGCCTAACCAAAGAGCCTCCTTGCAAGCCTAAATGGCTGCAACATACAGGGCCTCTATAATAGAAAAGGATGTGCATTTCTGCACCTTGGACATCCAAGACACAACACTCCCAGCAAAGCTAAACACATAGCCAAAGGTGGATTTCCTATTGCCGGAATGTCATGCATAATTAGAGTTAGTGTACCCCATGACTCCTATATCCTGGCCCCCATAGCATATTCACTTATTTTTTGTGCCCTTTAGGTACCTTATGATACCCTTGCCTGATGCAGCTATATAGTGTGCCACAACTCCCACTATAAAAACTAGGATAATTGGCTATCATGGCATACATCAAACTGCCCACCACTGTGGATGCATAAGAGATATTGGCCATCTCACCTTATGCTCATCAGACTATGGACAATCAACCTAATTCACCTTCACATGAGAAGAAAATGATAGCCAATAGACTTAACATCCTTCATATGAAACTTCTCAAGGACCTTCTGGATATACTCCTTCTATGACAAGTAAAGGATCCCCTAAGAGCAATCACATGTAATGCGCATCCCAAGAATATATGAGGCATGTCCCATATCCTTTGTCTCAAAGCTCTTCTTGAGCTAATTTTTTAGAACATCCAATTCATAAGAGCTCTCCCAGAGCAATCAATATGTCATCCACAGAGAGTGCCAAAATCAAAAGACTACCATCATGAGCCTTCTTCGTGAATAAACATGGATCTATATAACTGTGTGTATAGCCCAAAAAGCAGCAAACTTGTGGTACCATTCCCTAGGTGCCTGCTTAAGGTCATAAATGCTCTTTCTCAATCTGCACACTAGGTGTTTCCTGCCCTTAGGCTACTGCAGATAAATCTTCTCATGCAAGTCCCTATGTAAGAAAGCTGTCTTAACACCCATCTAATAAAGGTCCAAATCTAATTGAGCAACCAATGCTAATACCAAGTGTAGGATAGTTATCTTAACTATAGGAGAAAAGACTTCCTCAAATCAACACCATACTCATGTTTAAAACCCTTAGTAGCCAATCTCACCTTATAGGCAGGCTTGGGGCATCCAAGGGTACTCTTCAACTTGTACACCCACTTGTATGGCAATGCATGCTTTCCACTAGGCAAATGTACCAACTCCCACATATGATTTTTTTGTGAAGAGTCAAACTCTGACTACATGGCCCTCTCCCAAGAGTGACTATCACCATGATGCATGGCCTCATCATAAGTGACAGGCTCACTTGCATTTGTCATCATCACATAATCAACAGAGGGCTCAAACCACTCAAGAGAACGTCTAGCTCTAGCAAAGCATCTCAAGGAAGGCTAGGGAGCTTACACATTCTATCTAACATCATGGTCATGGGCCAGTGGAGCATCAATTTTGCTACTGCTGCAGGTCATCTAGCTAGCTATATGGGAGCAGGAAGCTCCTCCTAAAAGATAACCCTATGTGTCTTGACTATCCACTCCAACTGGTTGTGCATCTTTTCCTCATGGAAAATTGCATCATGGTTGTGGATGACTTTCTAAGCTTATGGATCCCATAGGTGATAGCCCATC
Source organism: Lygodium microphyllum (assembly GCF_053477565.2). Classification (NCBI taxonomy): domain Eukaryota; kingdom Viridiplantae; phylum Streptophyta; class Polypodiopsida; order Schizaeales; family Lygodiaceae; genus Lygodium; species Lygodium microphyllum. Next base: position 30,272,206 of record NC_141164.1, read on the forward strand.
TCACCTACATCCCCATAGCCAAGAAAGATGCATTTCATGAACTTAGGTTCTAGCTTTGCGCGCTTGTCCTTGGGTACATGGTAGAAAGCCTCACAATCAAAGGCATGCAAATGAGCATACGAGGGAGGTTTTCCAGACCACACCTCCCTTGCAACCTAAAAGATAATAGTACTACAAGGAGATCAATTGATTAAGTATACGGCACTAGTCATTGCCTCAGCCCAAAATTGTTGTGATAAGCCTACCTAGCTAAGCATACTACGGACCCGTTCCTCTATTATCTTGTTCATGCACTCAATCATACCATTCTAGGGTGGGGTGTACAAGGTAGTCAACTAACGCTTAATACCCCTCTCATCGCAAAAGTACTCAAAGGCTTTAGAGACAAAGGCTTTAGAGACATAATCACCCCCATTATCTAACCATAAGCATTTATTTAGCCTATACTCAGTCTGGTTCTCAACCAATGCAAGCTAACGCCGCTGAAAGGTAGCCAAAACATCAAATTTTAGCTTTATGGGATATGCCCAGACCTTATGTGAGTAATCATCAATGAATGTGACAAAGTACTTCACGCTTCCTAATTCTTGATAGGGCATAGGTCCACATACATCAAAATGAATAAGAGCCAATAACTCACCCATGCGTAGAGTGCCAAACTTCTTATGCATACTATATGTCTACATGCCATACAAACAATGATCACATGACTCAGATCACTTATAGTCAAGGGGCAGAAGATACTACAAACGAGTAAGCATGTTCATTCCCTTTAAGGACATGTGCCCAAGGTGACGATGCCAAAGAGATACATGTGGAACTACAACCACAAATAAAACATGATCTATGAATCTAGATACAACTAAAGTGCCAGAACAAGGTTCCCACACATGATCTTCCAAGAAGAATCCCCAAAGAAAACAAAGTAACCCTCATCATCAAATGTGTCAATAAAGATAAGACTCTTTGTGACAACCGGTACATGTCGAACATTATGCAAAGTAAACATACTGCCTGAACCAAACTGCAACTAGATATCACCAATACCAACTATCTACAATGGCAAGTCATTCCCCAAACAGACATATCCAATCATACTACGATAGGAGTAGAACCACTCTCTATGAGGGGTCACATGAAAGGAAGCCCTTGAATCCATTAACCAACACTGAGTAAAACCAGGCGAGGCATCAGTTAGATGTGACTCATCCAAAAAGAAGAAGCTGCAAGTATGTAATCATCATTAGAGTCAATTGTTGCACTAATTTTTTATCTTAATATTGGACTTAGCAAGGACAATGCTGTGATAATCAAACTTGTCATGCGCTTTTCCTTCACCCTTTTCCTTGTGCTTATCATCACACATTGTATGGCACTACAGCCTAACATGTTCTATTTTTCCACAATAATGGCATATCAAATCCGACTTACATCTATGGGACTTACTGCAAGACTATTCACAAACTTAGAATGAGACTTCTGCGAGTCTCTACTACAGCAGTCATTCTCATTGTTGCCATCATGGTGACCTTGAATAGTCAAAGCATAAGAAGTACGAGAAGCATCCACATTCTTCATATTTATCTCCTCTATCAGGAGTGCACCCTCTACATCAGATGATTTCAGCCCATTCTCGGGCATATTTGCACACATAGGAGTACGGAATGTGTCCCAAGACTTAGGCAGTGTGACGAACAAGAACAAAGGTGGAAGATTGTCCTTAAAGTCAATACCCTACGATCAACTAGCCAATGATAGCATGAAACTCGCTTAAATGTTGAGAAACACTGGTACCTTCCTTCATATGAAGGTCCCTAAGTTGCTTTAGCCAATACATCTAAGAAGCAGGGTTCTATTTATCACAGAGATTATAGATTTTCTCCCAAAGATCACATGTAGACCACCTATCTATATGACAACAATATAATAAACCTGCTTATTGAGCGGCATGATAATCGTGGACTTGCAAAGCTCATCTAAGTCATTCCATACATCCTGATCTTGACCTTCAAGCTTAATGCTCTTGCATTTGATCAGCCTAATCTAAGATTTCTACCCCAAAGCTACCAAATTTGGGTCTTCCAATAGCCATAATTATTGTCATTCAACTTTTCAATATTAAAGATAGTAATGTCATTTGAATGACTAGCCATACTGCAGGAAAAAGAGGCACAGTACTACATACCAAATAGGCTACTATAATACCCGCAAACAGCCCCAAAACCACTGCCAAAACAAGCTAAAAATAAGAGGTATGGACCAAATAATGAGTTGTCCACAAACTATGGCCATAATAGCATCAAATGGAGGGGATTGCTCTCATAAAAAATACAATAGTTTGCAATTACAGAATGCTGAAAATGAAGTACAGCAGTAAGAAATCAATGCCAAATTGGGGCAATCACTGATACAGAACAACCTACAGCACGCGAGCAAGCAGAGGTTAAAGTAGCTCAAGCTCAAATGCAAATAAAATCAAAAGCTCAATGTAACATCCAAGTGTTAATAAGTAAGCGGCTCCCACTAGAACAAAAGTTAGATTCCAGATGAGCAAAACAAAGCTCAAATCCTCATGTGAGTGGCGTCCAAGCATCCAAGACACATCAAGTACATAGCCGAGAGCATGAGACCCAATGAAAGCTTCAAGATTGTAAGGTCATAGACCTCTGAAGCATCCAATGAAGTAATTGAATCAAATGAGCATCCCGGGAGCATCACATAAACCAAGAGCATGACATTTCCTAGACAAATAGCATTCATCCCTGTTATGACAACAGTGATATCAATGAGAAAACTAAGCTAAAAGAGTACTCAAGTCAATCCAATAGCATTTCAAACCAATGACATATGATCCCCTAAGTATCCAGCAACAAAACATAGATATATGGGCATCCCGGGAAGCATATACGAGCTCCAAACATTGAAGATATGGTTGTTCCTATTTTATGACATCATGCTATCCTGTTTTCACAGTTAACAGTTGAAGCTCAATGACTCAATACCAATGCTCAATGTTAATTGTCAACGTCGAAAGAAGTGATAATCAATGCCAAAGCCTTTGTCCAATGTTGGGGAGTGGTTGAGCAAGCACAGGTGGTTGAAAATGGCCATAGCTGAAAAAACGTTTTTGTATTTCCAGCCCTAAATATTGAGCTAAATACTCCCTGAAATAAGCTTAATGCAGGCTCAAGAATGCCTTGAGATAGCCCCAATAGGTCTTGAGAAGTCCTAGAGCAATAAGATCTCAATATGAACCTGAAGAGGTGGAGCTATGGGTACCAATGGTGAAATCCTACTGTAGGTAACTTGAATGAGAGTTGAAGCAATGTCGGATTGAGCTCGAGCTCACAAAGAAGAAGGCTCTGATACCAATTGAAGGGAGAAGCCCAAGTCGAAGGACGAGCAAGTAGTAGAAAGAGAGGTGTGAGCTATGGCGGATAGAGCAAGAGAGAAAGAGAGCAAGAGAGACTCAAGATGTGGAAACTCTAATAGTCACAATGTGCAACTAGCCTTCCCTTTATTCAAATGTCACTAAAAGAATAAAGAATGAAGTGACAGTGATGGGCACCCATCGCCTGCCTGCACTGTGTAGGTGCGGGTATTGTCAGTATAGTAATAGACGCATAGTAATAGACGAGCAGCTAGGCATAGGCGCCTTTACCCCCAACAAGGAGAACTAGGTAGACTCAAACTTGAGAGTTTATTAATCTTGTCCTCTATGATTGGTTTTGCATCATTTAGGTGTGCCTACACCTCTCTTACGTAGTCTCTCACTTTATCCACAATCTCCAATTGTTGTATGGGATTAGGATACTCTCTAACTTGTGCACTTTCTTTCTCTCTCATTTTTGGAGTAGATGTTTTGGCTTCTACATCACTAACATACTTTTCTTTGGTGAGTGTGGTGGCACTATTTGTCTTAAGCGTAAGTTTTTAGCTTTAGCTTTCTTCTTCCTCCTATTTTTATTTTTATTTCCTATGGACGTTGTGTCCAAGTTGCTAGGTCTAGGTAATGAAATACTAACCTATTTAGCTTGATTCTATGACATGATGCTTAAGGGAATCGGGATGGCATCATTGTTCGCAATGTTTCAATATCGATGATTTCTAGTGGTACAAATGGCACAATTTTTGAGCTGCTAGAAGGTTTCTACCTAAGGCATATATGTGTGTGACACTACATTTGGGGCATCTCAAATCTACTTTATCCTTGTTAGCTGACTCCTCAAGACATCATGATGACGATATATGTCTTGGATGATCACATGTCCAATAGGTGAGTGGCTCTTGGCCTTGGCTTCCACCTAGACCTCTACCTTGTCCTTTGCCCAAAGCCATAACTAGCACTAGACTATAATCCATCAAGACTGGGTTACTCTCTTTGTTGTAGGTGACATAAGGGTTCACATATGTCTCCTCATCCAATAGTTCTTCCACACAATGAGTGCTGGGGCATCACTCAGTAGATGGGCTATGATGGGATCAAGTGGTCTAGGTATTCATATTGGATTAATATCAACCCTAGGGATAATCGCTCTTTGCTCATTAGGCGCTGGCAAGGCTAGTGGGGCTCCTCTTCCAAAATTAAATGGCTTGTTCTTAGGATAGAATGGTAGTGGGTGGGGCTATTAATAAGCTAGCCTCCTCAACAAATGGCAATGTATTTCTTCATACCCATACCTGCTATAGTTTGTGCAATTGTGGGGCCTAGGGTCAAGGCATTCGAATGGAATGTGATTTTCCCCCCAATGAATGCATTACACATGAGGTTGCACACATCTTTGGATTGCCTCTTGGAGGTTAGCTAGTTCTAGTGTCATGTTTGGTACTTCTTGTGATTGGTCAATACTCTTCCCTTTGCCTTGAGTGTTAAGGATAGTTCATTCTTTGTGAATAGTGGTTCTCTCACCATAGCTAGAAGTGGCACTTGTTGGTTGAGTGGCTTTTGAGTTCCTTTCCTTCAACAAGTTATTCACATGTGCTGCTTCTTCAAAGACCCTTGATAGCATGTCCCTTTACAGACTTGAGTTACTCGCTAGGGCTTTGAAAGCTCCTCATTCTGTATTCCATCGATAGACACAGTGGATAGTGTCTTTTCATTAAGATGCTCAATCAGGTCGAAATTCTCTTATAGTAGAGGCTCCTAACATGGGTGACATAATAACAAATCTCTTCCTTGTCCTTTTGACTCATGTTCATCAGTTTGACAATCAAGTTATTCGTGTACCCTACTTTGAAAAACCTCTTAATTGAAAAGGTATTTCAATGTTTCAAAGTTGTTGCGCTTGGCATTGTCTAGGCTAGTCAACCAAGTTCAATCCTTTTTCCATAGGCACAATCCAAAAGCTTGAGAATGTTGATCAGGGTCTTGGAGGTTATTGGCCTTGCAAACCTACTCAAATTGCTCCATGAAACTATGTGGGTCCTCTCTTGCCGTGTATTTCTTAAATTGGTTTGTGACTATTAGGATTTTAGTCTAGCTTATGGCATTGGGCACAATCCCTAATCTGGCTAGGACTGAGGTAGCTAGTGCAACACTACTATGTTCATTGATTGAATTTTCCAACAATTGATTGGTTAGGAGTTCAATCGGAGTGAGTTCTGCTCTTCAAGCACTCATTCTATGTCATTATTAACCCCTGGTCCTATGCACCTTGCGAATGCCATGATGTGTTGCATTTGGTTAAGTTTGGCCTCCCTCCTTTGCCTATCAACATGTTGCACTTGTGTGAGTCTCGCTAGGTCTTTCCCCAGCCTTCTTTCCTCTTCTATCTCAGTGATGATGATCTCATGTGCTAGTTTATCTGCATGCACTACTCGTGCCTTTTGCACATACTATGCCAAGAGTTGCTAGATTTCCGTTGGAAACTCCCAATGGTCAACCCCTAGGTTGCTAGCATTTGATCTTGATGCTAACATAGTCACTTTTTATTCTTTTGCAACTAAGGTTTCAATGATGCTGATGAGGTTTGGTAGAGTAGCAGTTTCTCCTATAAGAGGCACTTTGTCTAGACACTTGTTGCACTACGATTCCCTTGACTTATGTACTCCATGGGTCTATTTTTTTGTCACCTTTTTCTCCCTTGTCCCAATATTGTTGTGCTTCAACTTCTTATGGTTTCTAGATTCTGTTTTCTTGTTTGGTTTCTAGTGGTGGTCAGTTGATTCTTCCTTCCCTGCCTTTTGAATGACTTAACACATACACACGCTTCTTATCATAGTAGATAATCCCTTTGTTACCTAGTGTAATCAATTGTGGATAGTGAGCAAACATGCTTTCATTTCTTTCTCAAGGAAAGTGAATGAATGTAATGTGATATTTTTCCTTTTAGGGATGCTCAATCAAAATTTTAAATTAATTTTTGTGCAGTTGTATTGTCATTCAAAACTTTGTCCAATCATCAAAGCAACTCAAGAAGGTGTAAAATGGCACGCAAAACTTGCTATCAACTTCCACAATCAAGACACTTTATCTTATTATAGATCTAGGGATTATAAGCCCCTTTGATTTGAAAGTTACTTTTGCACCTTGAGGACTACTAAGCACTAAATAGTCCAATCATGCCATGGTGATGATGCTTCCATTGATGTATACTAGATCAAGTGTGACTTGGTTCGAAATATCACTCACAGGTTGTTGCACCCTAGGATAAAATGCTATGTAAGTATCACCAAAGTCTTGGCTTTGAGGATTCTCAATATATGCTATGGATAGGTATGGCTTCTTAGGACCGAGACAATGTAGCAAGGCCTAAATTAGCTAGGTATCCCTAAAACTTTTCTTGTAGATTTTTAAGGGGTTGAGGTGTTAAGTGTTGTGACAACGAAGTTCCTTATGTAGTGGATTCTTGTTTTGACTTTCAATCCGAATTAAGCCCCTTGACACTAAGGTTTATGCCTATTGGCCCAAATAATTGGGTACCACTAAAATGACAATTTGGTGACTAGAGCCACTTGATGTGATGGCATCATGGAAACAACTTGAGCTCATGCTAGTGCCCCTATTGCGACACCTCCTTCCAATCTTGAACAAGCCATGGCACTCTTAGGAATGCAATGTATTCCAATTGCATGAGTACCAACTTGTCAAGTGAGGAATGGAATCTTGTAGCAAAGAAATGTCCTTTACGGTAATCCTTTAGGTGTTTATGTCTTGAATTCAAGAGCATATGGCATTTCCAAGTACAAATTCTTTAGTTCAACACAATGCTCTTGTAGTGGTAGTATGATGAGATTTTCTATTACAAGACCTTCCAAATGGTGCGGGGTCAAGATTCCTAGGAAATGTAGGGCAAGGTGCAACAAACCTCCAAGTATTCCTCAAGCAATATCTTGAGTGATTGCAAATCAAGCCATTATGGCCTTTATCTTGGCTAGATCAAGGCTACTACTCTAGGTTTTAGCTAGGTTGCTCATGTGAAGTGACATGACCTGCCACTTGTGCATGGGATCTTAGAGAGTTGTCATTCACATGTGGATATCTTTGGTGTGGCAATACTCCATTGAGTACCCTTGATGGTTTGGACAATGTTTCTCAAGGGACTACCCTAGAGATTGTAGCTTCTTCCTTGGCTCAAATAGCACCAATTCTTATGATAGTGTCACGGTTGAGAGATACATTGTCTGTGAAACTATGATACAAAGGCGCATGTATGCCCAAGGGATTGTTCATGTCAATATTGAGCTAGAATGGCCCTCTTGTTGATCTAGAGCAATAAATAGGTCCCTTTGGTCTTGAAACAAGACTATGATGTTAACTTGTGGGGTCTCTAGGTAGAAAGCTCAAGTAGTTGCAAATGAGACTATGAATATTGAGTATTGTATTCCAACTCATTACATGTCTTGCAAGCCAATTCACAAACCACCAAGATGACTTTTCATGTGAGAACATGCAAGCTATGATTATATGTTACCTTTTAGAAGAGCAATGATGATAAAGAACATGAATTGGTATGAGAAAAGTGTAATGACCAAAGAGCACCCCTAGATGTGTCTTCTTAGACAATGTGCAATAGTTGTCTTGTTTTCTCCAAGCCCCAGGGAGTTACAAGGCCCTCTTATCTAGTGCATTGTGAGCCAGTAGTTGTAGGCCCAAGTGCAAGGTCTTTGCTTAGTGTAAGTCGATCAAGTAGCATCTCAATGCATTCTCTACCTCAACTCTACAAATCTTCATTAGAATTGTGTTCCCTTGATCGTCACATCAGTTCAACTGAGGCAACTAGGGTGGCCTTCTTATGGGCTCCTGAGAGGATTTAGTGGCATCATGTAGCTTGAGGCACATAGGTCAAGGATCAACCCAAGTTCAAGTATTCAGCTCACTTATCCAAAAAGTTTGTCCTCAAGAAATTATTTGGCCTAATAGCCCCTTGGTCAACTCAGACGACATTAATTGAAAGGTTTAATGCCTTTGGATGCTACAAACCAAAGGTCAAAGGCTCAATTTATATGGCACATTTGGCTTGATGCCCCAATGAGGCTTCATCAATTTAGACTCAACTCGATGGCACCAATTCATGGGTCAAAGGCTCAATTGAGTTGAGCCTTGATTCAGATGGCCAATAACTAATGTAAACAAGGATCACTTAATTTTGATTAATCGAACTAACGCAAATGAATTAGCCTTCACAAAAGGCTTAATGAAAGGCTTTAATGTCTTTGTACTTGGATGTAAGGTAACAAAAGCCACGAAGGCCTAAATGATTTGAATGGATCAGTACGCCATGATGATTCAAGGTTTTAATGCCCTTAGCATTTGGATGGACCAGGCTTCATGAAAGGCTAAATTTAACTAGCGTTCCACATGCGCTTCACGCGTACGGAATGCTAGGCCACTTCGTTGCCCCAAAAAGTGGCAAGTGATAGCACAACAACTTTGCTCGACAATCCATTTCTCCTCTTTCTCTCCCCTCTTTTCCCTCTCTATTTCTAATTTTTCTCCCCCCCCTCTCTCTCTTCCCTCCAATTCCCTATGTCTAATTTTCTCTCTCTCTCTCTCTCTCTCTGTGCCTTCTATTTTAGTTTATTTTTTCTCCTCTCATGGTTCTCTCTTTCTCTCGCTCCTTTTTTCTCTCCCCGCTTTTCTCTCTCTCTCTCTCTCTCTCTCTCTCCCCCCTCTCTCCTCTTTCTTCCTTCTCTCCCTCTTCTCTTTTTTCCTTTTTTATATTCTTCTTCTCTCTCTTATTCTCTTTTTAATTTTTTTCTTTTCTCACTCTCTTTTAAATTTTATCTTTCCTCTCTCTATTATTCTCTCTCTCTCTCTATTTATATTCTCTCTTCTTCTTCTTCTTCTTCTTCTTCTTCTTCTTCTTCTCTCTCTCTCTCTCTCACTTTTCCTTCTCTCCTCTATTTTTCTTTTTTCTCTCTCTCTCTCTCTCTTAAAATTTTATCTTTCCTCTATAGTTCTCTCTCCATGTTCTCTCTCTCTCTCAAAAAATGTTTAAATTTAAAAAAGACTTTTCTCTTTCCTCTTTTCCCCCATCTCTCTTCCTCTCTCCCTCTTTATTTTTCTTCTACGTTTCTTCTCTCTCTCTCTCTCTCCTCTCTTTTCCTTCTCTCTCCCTCTCCTCTTTTTTCCCTTTTTTCTTCTTCTCTCTCTTCATTCTATCTTTATTTTTTTATTTTCTCTTTCTTTCAAATTTTGTATTTTATCTCTCTATAATTCTCTCTCTCTCTTTGTGTTCAAATTCTCTCTCTTTTTCTTCTTCTTCTTCTTCTTTTCTCTCTCTCTCTTATTTTCTTCTCTCCCTGCTTTTCTTCTCTCTGTCTCTCTCCCCCTCTCTCCTCTCTTTTCTTTTTTTCCTCTCTCTCTTAAATTTTATATTTTCTCTCTCTATAATTTTCTCTCTATGTTCTCCCTCTCTCTCCTCTTCTTTTTTGCTCTCTTTGTATCTTTCTCTCTCTCTCTCAAAGTGTGTGAAAAACTATGTCTAAAATACTTCAAATTTAAAAAAACTTTTAAAAATGTTTAATTAAAAGGAAAGTTTAATCTAAGAGAGAGAGAGAGAGAGAGAGAGAGAAAATTTGATTTAAAAAGAAGTTTGCTTTAATTAAAAGAGAGAGAGAGAGAGAGAGAGAGAGAGAGAGAGAGAGAGAGAGAGAGAGAGAGAGAGAGAAACCTAGGCTGTACACACACATGAGAGAGAGGGGGGAGGGGGAAGAATTGAATTAAAAAAAGGAGGGGAAAGAGAAAGGGAGAGATTATACATGAGAGAGAGGGGAGGGGGTTTTAATTTGAGAGAGAGAGAGAGAGAGAGAGAGAGAGAGAGAGAGAGAGAGAGAGAGAGAGAGAGAGAGAGTGTGTGTGTGTGTGTGTGTGTGTGTGTGTGTGAGTGAGTGAGTGAGAATGAGTGAGTAAGTGAGTCTAGGCCCTACAATGAGAGAGAGAAGGGGGGGGGGGGGGGAGGCTTTAATTAAAAAGGGGAGGGGGAAGAGAAAAGGAGAGATTACACGTGAGAGAGAGGTTTTAATTAAAAAATGGAGGTTTGGAAAAAAGGGTAGATTCGGAAAGCCCTCTGGAGGTTTGGGGCTTCCTGAACAACCTACAACCAAAATAATATAGTAGTAAGATGCCTTAATTTGGACAACACAAAGGCTTAATGCTTCACTCATCATCACATGCCAATTCGGATGGCACAACACAAGACAGTGATCATCATATGTCATGATAGTTCGGATGAAAGGCTTTAAGCCTACAACATTCAGGTGGTTGAATTTGGACTATCGACAAGAGGCTTTAATGCATTTGAACACAAGGCTTAACAAAACGCTTAATGCCTCTATCATTCGGCATACACTTGAATGCCATCAAAGCTTAAAGCCTATGATATTGTTAAGGCTCCATGTCCATAACATTTGGATGTAACGATCATCATGGCAACTTGAATTGCCTTCAAACTTAATCATTAGGCATCTATCCGATGAAAAGATGAGTGGGGCATCACTTAGCGGATGCTGAGCTATGATGGGACCAAATGGTCTAGGTATTCATATTGGATTAATATCAACCCTAGGGATAGTCGGCGGTCTTTGCTCATTAGGTGCTAGCAAGGCCAATGGGGCTCCTCTCCCAAAGTTAAATGGTTTTTTCCTAGGATAGAATGGTAGAGGGTGGGGCTATTAATAAGGTAGCCTCCTAGACAAATGGCAATGTATTTCTTTATACCTATACTTGCCATAATTTGTGCAATTGTGTGGCCTAGGGTCAAGGCATTCAGTTGGAAGGTGATTTTCCCACCAATGGATGCATTACACATGAGGTTGCACATGTATTCGGATGCCTCTTGGAGTTTAGCTAGTTCTAGTGTCATGTTTGGTATTTCTTGTGATTGGTCAATACTCTTACCTTTGCCTTGAGTGTCAAGGATAGTTCGTTCACTTGCGAATAGTGGTTCTCTCACCATAGCTAGAAGTGGCACTTATTGGTTGAGTGGATTTTGAGCTTCTTTCCTTCAAAAAGTTATCAATATGTATTGCTTCTTCAAAGACCCTTGATAGCATGTCCCATCAACATTCGGATGAACAATGTGTATTGGGGCATCACTCAGTAGATGGGCTATGATGGGACCAAGTATCTAGGTATTCATATTGGATTAATATCAACCCGACGAGATCTTGTGAAGAGAAGAGAAGAGAATAAGAAGAAGAGGAGAAGCAAGAGTTTCTCCAAACAGATCCCTCACTCTCACTCATACTCTTCCTCTCTCTCATACACAATAAGATATACATAAGAGCAAGAAGAGAGCCACAAGTTTGCACACTCCAAGAACAAGCTTATCCTCTTATTTTTGGGTGTATATACATGTCCTTTTTTTTGGGCATCCACCCACCCTTTAGTCCAACACTGGCCCTTTCTTCTCAATACATGTCTTGTATTCTTTCTAAGCCTATGAAGCACAAATTATTCTATATATTGTTGTGAACTCTCTAATTTTACAATTTGCATAAGAGGGAGCTTGGTATTTGTACAACTTGAATTGTTTTCTTTGTTTGGTCCCCTTCAAACTCTTGTCTCTACACTCACTTGCACTTCGAAAATTTAAATTTATTGTGCTTTTTCTTTCTTTTGTTGCTTTCTCCTTCTTCCACTACTTATATCTTGAAAGGGGTTAACACAATAGGATTCATGACAAATGCAGTAGCTGTTAATTGATTTGTAATCAAAATAATATTTTCAATGGGGGCCTTGACAATGTGCTCGAAGGTAGAGAGTGGTCTTGCTTATTTCATTAGGAGCAAAGTTTACAAAATCATATGACTAAGTTTGTGTCTTCAAGCCCCAAAAAACAATATCTTTAATTGTGTAAAAAACGGTGTCTCTCAATCTCTTCTAAAATTCCAAAGAAAAATGCATTGTATATAAGAAAGTATCGATAGCACAATGATCTCCCACATGACAATATCATATGTTTGAACAAGTGGTTGGGTGGGGAGAAAATAGAATAGACTATTGGGGCAATTAAACACTTATAAGTTATTTATTTTATATGCTTGCTAAAATTTGAAATTTACAATAATTAACTTTGGATTTTTAAATTATCCAATATGTATACTTTTTTGCATACAAAATAGTATCAAGTGTTGTAATTTCAAATGGGAATTCATAGATGGAATAGGAAAAGGGTGGGTTTTATTCATGAAAATTCAAAGGTAAGGGATTTTTTAAATCGACCTTGAACACATGTGATAGGGAGGGTTTATGTATAGTGAACCCCCCGAGACTATTGAGCAATGAACTTATCCTAAAATTGCCTTTTTGACTAGAAGAAAGGGCCAACCAAGCCAAGGGACCTACTTTCTACCATATTTTGAGCACCTCTACTGATTAACAATCCCAAAGAATTTCTACTTACAATGTGCAAACATTTTGCAAATGGCCCACAAACTCCTACACATCCTCTTCTAGGACCCCATAAACAAAGTGTCTCCTTCTTTAGGATTTGAATCCTTTTCACCCTCCAAGTAAATACAAGTTTCTTGGTGATTAGGTATCTTAAATCATCTTGCATGGGTGGCCTTGTTGCTTACTTTCTCCAAATTCTGTGATATAAATAAGCTTATAAGAACTACAAGCCTTTGATGACTTTTTTCTCCTTTGTATAGGCTTCTTATTTCCAATAAGAATTGGTTCTTGGTACATAGGGGTGCTTGCTACCACACTTGAATAGCTTGAGAAATGAATGCAGGGGGAAAAAGTGCTCCATGTGACAACCCTCTTTGACAGAGCCCTCATATCAAGACTACTCCCAATGTATCTTCCAATCATAAAACCTAGTGTCTAGAATATTGAATGTAAGATTTTATCAAATTAGCAACACATGTCACATAGTCTTGTTTCTTCCTTGACCTCCTCCATTGCTAACCAAGTTGCATATATCCTCTCTAAGAGATTTGTATTCGATATATGTGCTCTCTCCCTAGAACTCAAGATGTCCTACAAATCATATAAATCCATATGATAGACTTACATATTTTTGAGTGACGCACCCCCACCCTCCCTTGCGCCCCCTTCCCCCCCCCCCCCCCCCCCCCCCCCCCCTCAAAAAAAAAATAAAATTGAGCTACATATGCAGTGCCTTCTAAATAGAAGCGTGTGATGTTGTCATGATTCACAATGTGGGGATATGTCTAAAATTTCTTTGTGTAAACCTAGTCACACATCGGAAGCCCCTTGCCTCGGTCACACCTAGCTACATATGTGGTCCTGGTCCCTCCCTTGCATAGGCTTATGATGTCGTCCTTGTTCACAATGTGGGGATTATCGTGGCAATTTGTCTAAAATTTCTCGTGTGGTCCTGGTCCCTCCCTTGCATAGGCTTGTGATGTCGTCCTAATTCACAATGTGGGGATTATCGTGGCAATTTGTCTAAAATTTCTCGTGATGGCATGTGAACTTGCTCTTTGGTAAGCATGGGAGGCGTTCACATGAAGATGTGTTCTGCTGCGGGAAAGCTGTCCAGCTATGGAGGCGCATGCAGGGGGCTCCCGTCGCACAGAGGGCGGCATCTTCATACCTGCCGCCTGCAGCCAAGGCTGATGTGCAGTACTGTGCCGCGCAGTTGCGTTCGCATGCAAGCGCCCGGGACCTGGCCGGTGGCTACCGCGCGCACCAGCTAGCCACAGAATTGGATCTCCACACAGACCCTGCCCTCGGACCCCTCCTGGTCCAGCTCTATGGCATGTGCGGCAGCTTGCCTGATGCCCTCTCCTGCTTCAACTCTCACCCTAACAGAGATGCCCCCTTGTGGTATTCCATCATCCGGACCTTCACCCAGGCCAGGGCTCCCCAGGAGATCCTCCACCTCCTCCATCAAATGCAGGTCGAAGCGCTTGTCCCTGATCGCATCCTCCTCTCCGGCGTCCTTTCGACGTTTCCCAATGCCGGCTACCTCGTGCCAGGCAAGCATCTGCATGCTCAATTGTGCATTGGCAGGGTCGATGTCGTCGTTGGTAATGCACTTGTCAGCATGTATGGCAGATGTTCCAGACTTGAGGATGCATGTGAGGTGTTCAATACTATGGCAGATCACAACTCGGCATCTTGGAACTTCATGATTGCTGCTCATATCCACAAAGGGAAGCTGGATGAAGCACATCAACTCTTTATACATATGCTGCAGGAGGGTGCTTCTCCTGACAAAGTTTGCCTAGTCAGCATCATTTCTGCCTATGCAAAGGAGGGATTAATTGAAAAAACCAGGTACATGCACACATTCATGTTGCATGTTGGCCTTGGGTCCAATATTACTGTTTCCACCACCCTTATGGCTCTGTACACAAAGACTGGAAACCTAAACGAAGCCCATGACATTTTCCAGAGAATACTGGAACATGGTCCAATTTCGTGGAATGTTTTGATGACAGGTCATTTTCAAAATGGGGATTTTGAGAGGGCTCTGCAATTTTTCTGTCAGATGCAACAGGAAGGTGTGAACCCAGATGAGGTAACCTTTGCCATAGTGATCTCTGCACATGGAAACCAAACAGCTGTCACAGTGATCAGGCAATTACATACACAAGTTCTCTTAAGTGGTTTTGAATCCGATATTGTTATTGCAACAGCACTTTTGAATTTGTATGGAAAATGTGACATGGTTGATTATGCAAGTGCAATATTTCGTTCTATTCAGAAGCCAAACCGAGTAACATGGAATTCAATGATTGCTGTGTATGCTCATCATGGACATAGTGAAGATGCTCTTCAATGTGTCAGGGAAATGGAAGGACGTGGGATTCAACCAGACAAGGTCACATTGATTAATATTCTTCGACTTGCTAGTTGCCAAGATGTGTGCATTGATTTGAACATGGTACATGAGCTTATTCAATGTGGTGGTTATGAATTGGATGTTTCGACTGCTCTTATCAACATGTATGGCAAGTACAGAAGTCTACGAGAGGCAGAAAAAATATTTGACAAAGTGGAAAAGCCAGAGATAGCTACTTGGAATGCCATGATTGCAGTGTATGTTCAAGGAGGAGCTGGGTGGAAGGCCTTTGAACTCTTTGATTGGATGCATAAGGGAGGACTGACTCCTGACAATGTCACTTTCATCAACATTCTTCCCGCATTATTGGGCAAAGATGATTTGATTAAAGCAAAGTTTGTGCATGCATGCATCATTCAGTATGGTCTTGAAACAGATATCATGGTAAAAAATGCACTTATTACTATGTATTCTAGGTGCAACAGTGTTAAGGATGCAGAGGTAGTGTTTGAGAAAATAGAGCGTAATGTTGTTTCATGGAATGCAATTTTATCAGCATATGCACAATGGAGACAAATGCAAGATGCTGAGCGTGCCTTTAAACAAATGCAACAAGAAAGTGTGATTCCTGACCATATAACTTACATTTCCATTCTTGATGCTTATGCTAGTGAAACTTGTCTTTTAAATGCTAAAAGGATGCACTCCCATATTGCAGGATCCCAAGGTGAGTCAGATGTTACTGTCGCAACAGCTCTGGTTAATACATATGGAAAGTGCAAGAGTCTGGCAGATGCAGATAAGATGTTTCAGAAAATGTCTGCACGGAACCTGTCTACATGGAATAGTTATATAGGACTACTCGCACAGCATGGATGCATTAAGGATATGTTTCAGCTTTTTCTCCAGATGCAACTGGAAGGAGCTTTTCCAGATGAGGTGACTTTTAGCAGTGTTCTAGCTGCATGCGATAGTGAGACAACCTTAGCCAAAATCAAGGTGTTGCATATTCAACTCAGGGAGAAAGGATTAGAATCAATACATGCAGTTTCACTTTTAATATTGGACTTATACTGCAAGCTTGACAGTTTAAGAAATGCACGAAGGACATTTGACAAGTTATCTAAGCATGATACAATATCATGGACAATCATTATCTCAGCCTACGCACAGCGCGGATTGGCCATGGATGTTATGATCTTGTTTGAAAGCATGCAGCTAGAAGAAGTCTTTCCAGACATTGTCACATACACTAGCATTCTTTCTGCATTTAATCATGCGGGGCTTGTGGATGCAAGCTTGTACTTGCTATGTGCAATGTCAAGTCAGCAGCATATTGTGTTGCCAAATGTTGACCTTTATGACTGCATGATTGATATTCTTGGAAGGGCTGGACAGCTGCACAAGGCGGAAGACTTAATTGACAGTATGCCTGTTCAACCTAGTTCAGTTTCTTGGATGGCATTGCTTGGTGCATGTGCAAAACAAGCTGACATAGTGCGAGGAGAACGTGCTGCAACTCTAGCATTGGAGCTCAACCCAACTATGGCTTTACCATATATTTTGCTCTCAAATCTCCATGCTGCTATTGAAGAGGAAAATATATGGTCATTACTTTGAGTAAAGACTGGAGCATGTGTGTCGTTATGATACCTGCATCCTGCTATTGAACAGGAAAATATAAGATTATATGGCTTGAGTAAAGACCTGTTCATTGGGGTTCAGCATTAGCATGGATAGTCAGGCCCAGGATGAGCTTAATCACAAATTTCTGCCCTGTTTGCAGTATAAATATATAGCCAAATTTTTTGAGCACAAGGTGTAGGGGTGTGATCAAGCAGATCTCTCAAGTTGAGCATTGGAGAAGGATAGTCGCTTTTCTGTCACAAGATGTAATGCACTTAGTTAAAAAAATTGCCATGGTCTGTCTTTTATGGCATAGGCCAATATACTGAAGGCTTATATAGTACAACTCAAGTGAATCATGATTGCCTGCAGTAAGTTTTGGAGGACATTTTTGGAGGGAGTGACACTGTTGGTATTGAGGATTTTATAGCATTTTAGTGCACATGCCTGAATAGGTTGATCTTAGCTTTTTTTGTCCAGGTTAGATTGGTCGAGGATAATGGGCCCTACATTTTTTGAGACCATGTGCTTTGGATATATCCTTCATAAAGAACTGTCAGCCTTTGCAGTGTCCTGATCTGGCTTAGATGGGATCTCAAGTTGTCGAGTAGAGGTGCTACCTTCAAGAAATCTTAGACAAAATCACTAATTTGGATGGCCACATTCTTTCCCCTTTCTCTAAGGCAAGAAGGCCGACTCTACCACATTGTTCAAGATTGTTGCAAATGATGCCTCTCATTGAAGTGGTCACAAGATTCCCTGAGAATGAGGAGAAATCACTGTAACTTGACCATCTGACAGGTGAGAAGTGAAGGTAGTGCAGTGGACATCCAAGGCAGTTTGGATTGGTGGCAGTTTACAAGGCCTGTTACTGTAAGGTTTGAAAGGGCTAGCAGGTGTCCCTTGATTAATCCTTTGGCCACCTCTAGCACTATGTATATAGATATGTAGTGCTGCCCTCTGATAATCACAACTATTGGGTACTTGGATCCTTTTCGTTCTTTCCCTCCATCTATCATCTATCCTGGTCACCAACAGAGCTCATAAATGTGAGGAGAATGAGAGAAAACACAAATTGTATATAAACACAGTAACAACTGAACTCAGAGAAAACACAAATTGTATATAAACACAGTAACAACTGAACTCAGAGAGAAACCCAAAAAGCACAAACACAGTTGTAGAGTGAAGGAATGACTCAATGAATCTGAATGATGCAGTATAGGAAAGCTACAAGATGTTGAGAGACTGCAGATCTGTAGAAAATGCAGCCAGCAGTATGTTGCTGGTGATGACACCAGCCAGGGTGGCCTGAAGAGCAGCAAACACAGCCTCTGCTCTGGAAACAGAGGACAGAGAACAGAGAACCAGAGACAGGTTGCCAGCAAATGGAAGATGTGGCAGCTGGGCAGCAGCATGGCGGCTTGCTGTGCAGGAAATTGCAACCACCAATATTCTGGATGATGTGGTAGTAAGTTGTGGTGGCAGGTGGAGCAGTCGCCAATAGGTGGAGATGGCGTAGGAGCAAGGTGATGGCCAGCAACTGTGTGGGATTTGGAGTGGTTGGACACATTCTGTTTGTACTCAGACACTTTAGATGCATTGAACATTTGAATTTTGGGGATGCTTAATGAGCTGAAAAAGGGGGATTGATGCTAATTAACCCTTTGTTTCTTAACACTCTCTTGCCCTAAAAACTCAAGCTAAGAGGAACAGCAAAGTATAGCTTGCCCAAGAGGTCTCACCTCAAAGCAGCTATGGTATCAGACGAAGGGTTCATGTTGGCTACTAAATGGCCTACCACGACTATAGAGGTGATGAGGAATTCCCCTATTTCACCCCGAGAGGTCCCACCTTAAAGCAACCAGGGCTTTGGTCAATACACACTAATTGCCCAAGAATCTTACCAAGATTAATGAGGCAATGATTATCTTCCCTTGGGGGCCGAAGTATTTAATTTTGTGTGTGCTTGTTTGTTTCTTTTCTTTTGATTTTTTATCCCCAGCTTTTACTTGTCAATAGGGAGTACCCAACCATCTGCAAGGATGTCAAAGATGAGGAATGCAATGGTGAGGGCAATGGCAATCTGATGTTAAAAATCCTAGATCAATGGATGCTGCATAGAATCTCCACTTAATGGTGTAAAAGGGTAAAGCATGTTGCACAATACATGGTGTTTCACTTGAGAAGGGGCTCATAAATACAAGTGTCTTACTTCCAAGTGCTCAAGAAACATAAACAGAATGTGTATGCAAAGGGAGTATGCAAGTGTACACATGATCATGCAATTGGGTCCACTCGGGAGGGAAGTCTATAAAGAAGTATACACAAATGACAAACCAAATCTTGAAAGTACAATGGAGAAGAGGTAGCCCTCCTACCAAGTCGGTAGAAGAAGAGTCTTGATATACCTCCCTAACTCGATTCCGAGTGGGGAGGACCTATATCAATAATAGCATGCAAAAGATGGAGCATCAATCAATTGACCACCTTTGTGAGGAGGTTAGTCTGAGTTTGTATACAAATTGGAGCTTAGTTCGTAATTGAACTTGTTCTTTGGATAAGTGAAAGTGCATTCCCACATGCCTTGTCTTGAGGTATACAACGGGGTTTTCTAAAAATGGTGATGACACTTTGATTGTGGATGAAGATGCGGGTAGGAGAGTCAAGAGGGAGATGCATCTTGGTGAGGAGGGGCTGAAGTTAGACAACCTCATAGGTGGTATCCTCAAGAGCTTTATACCCAGCCTTGTGTAAGATGCTACGCTAGTCGATGAAGAAACTAAAGCTAATTCAAGGGAGAAGGTATAACCACCATGGGACGTTTGGGCATCCTGGTCTCTAGCCTAGGTTGAACTTGTGAATCCTTGCAAATTCAATCCAAAACTAAAAGTGCAAACCATAGTACATACATGTAAGTAGTACTAAGATATCTCAAGACATGAAAAGGACTATTCTAGTGAGATGCATGATGTGCAATACACAAGGTTAGGGTGAGAATTGGTGAGCCAAAATAACTTGCCACAACCTATAGTAAGAAGTCTTGTCATGGGGTGTATCATGCAGATCCTTGGTTAGTTTGAGTATCGGATCTAATGAGGTGGCCATTAAACTAACACTTATGAGGAAAATATTGATAAATTAACTATAAGATGTACTTTTGTTGTGGTACAAAAATACTATTTGAATGCAAGTTAATCTCTATGCTTAGAAAGTAAGACAGGTACATGAGGTTAGTGTTATCAAAGGTAAAGAGAGTCGTAATTGAATGAATTGAATGTTTGAAGAATATAAACTCGTAATGATTAGATCATCCACATAGAGCACAATGTAATAGACCCCCTTGGAATCCTTACATATGTGTAGATTGGAATCGAAAGGAGAAAGTTAGGAAAATTGGTTGTTAGAGAATTGATCAACTTAATGATACTAGGCCCAGAATGCTTGTTGTAGTCTATAAAGAGCTCTTTGCAAGAAAAACACTTCTATCTCATGGCTAGGAGAAATGAAGTCAAGTAGTTGAGATACATAGATCTCTCTTGCCAAAACACCATTTAGAAAGGTGATTTTTACATCCATTTGAAACATTGCCACTTATGATAGGTAGCCAAGCTTAGAAGGAGACATGGATATATGGTGGGGCCATAGGTGCAAAAGTCTTTTCAAAATCCATCCTTTCTTTCTGATAGAAATCTTATAGGCCTATCAAGTGTTATACTTGTCCAAAGTACCATGTGCCTTGTACTTAACATAAAACATCCACTTCCTACTAATCACCTTCCTATAATGAGGATGACCAACAAGAGTCAAAGTCCCATTTTGATCGATACTCTCTAGTTTTTGATCTATGGTATTATGCCACTTGAGATTTGGGAGAACCTACTTTCACACCTCAGGCTCATTATGCGCGAGATAATCAGTTAAAGACTAGTTTATTCTAATTCATTGGAGTAAGCCTTGCAAAACATCTAGGATGGTCTAAGAGAGTATGAGAAGGATGCATGCTTGAGTCATACAAGGTTTGCTAGTACCAGTGAGGCAACAAGCCTTTTAGAGGTTGTCAAGAAGTAGTAGATAGCTTTTTGATGGGATTGAATTGATCTGGACTCACTAGGCACATGAGAGGTGGTCTCATTGGTAGATAAAGAGCATTAGGAATATCCCTCTAATCAAAGGTGATGTCTCATATAGTGTAGATCTTATTTTACGAGGGTCAAATGCCTAATAAGCCTTTGCCTCCAAACATGAACTCACAAAAATGAGTAGCTCTCTTCTAGGTGAGAGCTTTGATAACTTGTCATATGGACCATGTGTGTGTAGGCACGACACCCATACACATGCAAGGTGAGTAAGAGATGGCTTCTCACCATGAAAAGCCTCAAAGCGGATCCGATAAGGTACCATTATTGTTGAGCTCTAGTCGAGCAGATACACAAAAGTCCTAACTACTTAAGGCCTAAGGCATTTAGGAAGCTCCATAATGAACAATATAGAATAAGCCATGCTCATGACTATATCTGCTAGAAAATAAACCCATATATAGCATAATCATCCACAATCAACATATAATATTGCACACCAATCAAAGATGGAGTGGGTTATTGGCCACCATTAAGATTAGTGTGAACCAATTGAACTATGCCTTTAAGGTAATGTTGGGTGTGTCGTGGGAACAATATTTGATGTTGGTTGCCCAATTGACATAGTCTACATATATCCTTAGCTAATTTTAGGTGTAGAATGCCATCAACAAGATTATCTCATGACAACTCATAAAGAAGTATCATATGAGGAATACGAGTGTGTACGCACATTTAAATAAAAAGGTGTTTGGATTAATTTTTTATTTACTAGAACATAAGAAAAAGGAAATAAATGATTTACTTATCATATTTGGCTAAATTAGGGAAAAGAGAATTAAAACACATGTAAAGAATTACTCTTCTAATTAATTTCTGAGCAATTGGAAAAAAATACTATTATTACTTAATTATTTTAATGAAAACTTGAATAAATAAATTCCTAAGAGTTTAATAATTCCAAGATAATTTTTCAATTTTTGGGATAAATTTATATAATTAAAATCTACTCTTTGAAATATTTTCTCAAGATTTCTTTGCTAATTTAGCTGACATCTTAAGAAAAATTTAAATTTCAAGTTTTGATCTAACTTACTTATGAATTATTTTATTTATCTAATATTTCTTTTAATTTTAAATTGATTACTTACAATCTTATGCTAATTATGTAAGCTAAATTTAAATTATCAATTCTAAATTGTTAAATTTTTATCATATTTAACATATGTCTTTTCTATCAATTTAGTAAATAACGAATTTAACTATAACAAAAAATAAACGGAGAAGGGTTAAGTTTAAAGCCTCATGTCAAATGCAATATTTTAGATTTAAGGTCCTCAAAGGTTTCAAATGGCCTTGTGGAAGCTTTGACATTGTAATTTGTGGGTTTATGTCAAATGATGACATGAAACCACTTTATTCAACCCATACCCTGAGTAGCATACAAACTTGGGTGACAAAATCCTTTAGAAAGAAGGCTAAGGCTAATCTTCATTAATTCTTTTCAACTAGGAGAAAGAAAGTCTATAGCCCTTTTGATGTAGGTCCTCAAGACCCAAGCCACCTTTAGTTCTTAACACTGTGATCATTGCCCCATGAAATGTTAGCCATACTTCTTTGCCCATTGAAGGTCCAGATAAAGGACTTAAGTAATTTATTTGTGAAGAAAGTGTGAAATTTCTCTCTCCCCAGCATTCTCTCTCATCTCCTCGCCTTTCTACAGCTTTGCTCCAAAGATTACAACACTGAGATCACTAGAGGCTGTGAAATATCAGATTTCTATGCTGTAAACCCTAATATGCATAAAAAATTAGGGTTTACAATAGCCTCGTGAAGCTTACCAAAAATTGCAAGCTCTGAGACTTGGATTCAATAGGGCTGAAGCTGTTTTCAATTAAATTCAAGTGGAGGACTAGCACATCAATGAATTTGGTGCATTTTCCATGTCCATTAAAGCATGTGAAGGCCAATTGACTACTCGAATCAATGGGCAAATCAAATTGAAGACATATTGGTCATTTTGGACAACAAAGGGAGTTGGAATATCGAAAGGGATTGGGAAAATCTCATTGTACATCAACCTCTTCTTCAATTAAGTTAAAGAAATATTGAAAGGGGCGCCACATTTGGGGCCAATAGGGTGTCCATTGTCCAAGATTGTGAGTTGATTTGTATTCCTTAGTTTTGTAATAAATATTGCTAGTGTAACTAAGTTGTAATAAGGGAATTACAACCCATTCACGGAAGAAAGGGTGGTTTCATGGTTCCATTGCTGGGATACCATGGTGAAGGGGGAAATGCAATTACTAATGTTGGGCATGGTTCTTAGCATGGACATGAAGCTGAAAATGTGAAAAATGATCCTAATGTTGGCATTTCAATGCGTAAAGAGGTTGATGACCAACAATGCGCTAAAGAATTCAATGATAGCTTCAAGGATTGAATGCGTACAACAACAAATCTTTTTGTTGAATTGGCAAAGGATTCCTAGTTTTCTTGATTCGTAAAACCCCCAAGGGAGGACAGTAAAAGCAAAGAGAAGAAGACACCTTCTACAACTTCGGGACAACCACAAGAACCGATGTGGAAATGCTTAAGCCTTCTTTGGAAAAGCCTAAAATGCCTGATTAGCACAAACAGTTGGTACCCGTGGGGCAGCAAGTGCAAATGCATGGCCAACTAGGTAGTGCTAATCCATGGGAACATGGGTAGCAAGGTAATTATTCACATGCAAGCATGGGACAACAAGGATACTTTAGTGGTGGTACCATTTTTCATGCTATGGTTGGATAGGCATCGCATACAAGAATGTATGGCTCAGATCCCTATGGTATGTAGCAACCACCCAATGCATGGCTCACAATACCCAATGTATTTGGATAATGCAAGTGGAATGCCTAATCCCATGTATGGTACCGCATATGCATGATGCCTAGGGCACAAAGCGAGCCATATGAACATGTATCTACATCCCCAAGGACTATTCAAGCACAAGAATTTGGTGTTGGTCATGTAGAAGCATTTGATAGTGTTGGTTATCATGTAAATACAACAAATGTACCCTTTTTGTAGCAGCCTATTCATGACAAACTTGACTCCCATAGGTCCACCGAAGGACTATGATGAAGGTGGAAAAAGTGTGAAGTTTGAGCCTTTCAGTGGTTTACGAGATAAGGTGAAAGCACTTGTTTTTATTCAATAGTTTGATGCATCTTACTCTGGAGACAGCTTCACAAAGGCATCTAAGATAGGAAAGGCAGCCACATTTTTGAAGGGAAATGCATTGCAGTGGTGGTCTACACTTCTTATTCAAGAAAAGTTACCTACCACTTGGGTCCATTTTAAGAAAATATTTGCTTCAAATTGGTTGATAAGTACCTTTGAAGTAGACATCATGACAGCTTAGAATCAGTTGAATTCCAAAGATTGCAAGAACTTGGATCAATATAATAAGAAGTTTTGGGATGCATTGCTTCTAGTTACTTCTTATCGCACAGTACCCCTCCATGAGGAGGTGGAGAAGTATATTTGTGGTTTGCCAAAGGGTATTTAGGATTTTTGCATTAAGTCTACTATTTTAAGAATGTGTCACCTTACAGAAACTACTACTACAGTCGTCACATTACTACGTGGAAAGGATGCAAGATTCCAAGATAATGATGCCACGCCTCATGTAATTGAGGCCAAGGTCAAGAAAAAGAGAAAATTTGAAAATAAAGCTGAAAATCAAGCCAATCGATTGTCATAGTCGTGCTTTGCACTTTGCAAAGGATGAAGGGCAAAGAGGGATTGTATCCAAAGTTGCCTATGAGATACTATGGACCATTTCAAGTGTTGGAGAGGATCACTGATGCATGCTATAGGCTGAAATTGCCTCCACACTCGTGGATACACAATGCCTTTCATGTGAGGTTGTTTAGGCCTTTTCATGGTGATGTGCGATTGCTAAAATTCAGCATGAGGTGGAAGAGCTTGATGGAATACTGGTACTAGAGAAGATTTTGGTACACAAAGGGCGAAAGATCAGGGGTAAGGTTTCTAGAAGGTACTTGGTGAAGCTTCACAATTATTCACCAATGGATGCCAAATGAATGGAGGAGTATGATTTGGCATACCATCCTCAGTTGTCGCAACTTTACCTTAATGCTTTCCAGTTAGAGTTGACTTTAGTTCGGGCTCAATCAAGTTCAACAAGGCAAGGGTCCGTAGTATTACCTGATGCTCATGAGGGAGCTAGCACCTCCACTCCTCAATGATAGACAGCTCTAGATGTAGTTGATCGCGGATGTATCTAGCATACGTTGTGGGTACTGTAGTTGATAGCATGTTTGCCAAGAGATCACTATTCAATGTACTAGTCACTATGTTTGGTATGCAGATGGGTATGGTTTTCACTATAGCTTTGAAACTATATATTTGCATCGGTTAATTATCATCAAAAATTGATTAATGAATGCCAATTTTCAATGATATTCAATGGTATTTTGCTAGTTTTGTGGACAATAGCATATGTTATAATGCCTCATGTTTTAGTCATGGTTTATGCTTGGTATATGCTATGCTATGGTTTGGATTTGCTAGATGAATTGAGCTTATGAGAAATAGACATGTCACATGATAATGTGGCAATGTTTTTGAGATTCTTTGTGATTCTTATGTTATGTTATGTTGGCTAGTAATTTTTAGCATGTGTTGCACATACGGAATGGTTGAGTAGGAGTGCGCAATGTTGTGTTAACTACGCAACCTTGTGAAATTCCAATCCACTATTTTGTTTTTGATGCATCTAGGAGTGCAATCGAGGATGATTATTGCAAGGATTTTAAGGGGGAGGCTCATCATGGGGACATGTATTTTTGAAACCTCACTTAATATGTGGATTAATTTTTTAATCACATGGCTAAGTAAATGTTGCACATGTGAGGTTTAACTAGAGTTAGAGTA
Source organism: Lygodium microphyllum (assembly GCF_053477565.2). Lineage (NCBI taxonomy): Eukaryota > Viridiplantae > Streptophyta > Polypodiopsida > Schizaeales > Lygodiaceae > Lygodium > Lygodium microphyllum. The sequence goes on from NC_141164.1 coordinate 30,298,058, forward strand.
AATTTACGAGCCCAAGATCCAGGAAATCACGAGATGTCAACAAGACAAAAGTTGCTATAAGTTACGTTGCACAGGTACTTGGTGGTATCTGGTGTTAGTTGTTCGCCTAGGTCATTCATTTGGCCATAAGTGTCGGTTGATGACATTAGAGAATTGGCATTTAATGGTACCTAATGCTAATCTAATGGCCAAATATGGCATAGAGACACTCAAAAATGGAAGTTGCCTGGCCAATTTAATTATTGAATGGTTAGATGAGTTTTTTGGGCACCGAATATTACATTAATTTTTATAATTTAAAGATTAAACATTAATATCTAATAGGTTGGATAATGCTAGAAATTGGATTAGAAGGTTGCCACTTGTGGCAACACTTGTCAATACAAGTGGGAAAAACGTTTTTAGGGACTGATGGAGTCTATTCCAGGCACCATTATAAGAGAGAAGGAGACTGCTAGAGAGAAAGAAGAGGTCACTGATGTGATTTTCATCCAAGGACCAATTCAATAGCATATGACATTACTTTGGAGCCCTCGAGGAGTAGGTGAGAGCAACGCAAGATCCTCTTGGTGCAAATGATAACATATAGAGTGGGATAGTAGTTTATCTAGTGGTCCTAAGCTATAGGTGACAGGTTCCATGGCTGTTTGACAAGGCAACAACAGTAAATGACCGATTTTCTTTAATTCTTCATGAAGAAAGTCCAAATTTTCTCTCCTTAGCATTTTCTCTCATCTCTAAGCCTTTCTACAGCTTTGTTATGAAGATTACAACATTGAGATCACCAAAGTTGAGAAATATCAGATTTCTTTGCTATAAACGCTAATCTACATAAAAAATCAGGGTTTAGCAATAGCCTCAAGAATTGTGCCAAAAAATGGAAGCTCCAAGACTTGGATTGAACAGGGGTGAAGCTATATTTAGTCAAATTCAAGTGGAGGGACCAACAAATCAATGAATTTGGCGCATTTTCAATCTCCATCAAAGCGGGTGAAAGCCAATTGATTGCCCAAATTAAGGGCTAAATCAGATTGAAGACTTGCTAGTCATTTTAGATAGTAAGGGGAGTTGGAATAGCAAAAGGGATTGGGAAAATCCCATTATACATCAATTTCTTCTTCAATTAAGTTAAAGAAATACCAAAAGGGGCGCTATTTTTGGGACCAACAAGGTGTCCATTGTCCTCCCTTCTCCTCCTACTCTCTTCCCTAAATTATGCTTCCCTTCCTCTTGCCCCCTTTTCTCTTCCTTCCTTCCTCTTCCTTGTCTTCTTTTTCTCCTATCGTCCTTCCTTATACTTCTTATTCTTCCTTTCTACCATCTCCTTCTTCTTCTCTTCCTCTCTCTCACTCACTCACTCACTCACTCACTCACTCACTCCTCCTCCTCCTCCTCCTCCTCCTCCTCCTCCTCCTCCTCCTCCTCCTTCTCTCTCTCTCTCTCTATATATATATATATATATATATATATATATATGATAGTAGCAACTAGTAGCCAATAAGAAAAATCAACTTTGTTTAAGCTTATACTAAGGCTCTTTATAGCCTTAGTTACTAAGGCTTTGTAGTTAATGATTATCGTAGTGGGGAGACGAATGGATGGTTGTGATGATCATCAAGAGGAGATTATTACATGATGATTGCAAGGCTCATTCTTGATGTACGATTTCCTAGACTTTGAGTTTGCACCAAAAATGAGGATGATGGCATTATGATCAATGGCATTGAGCTTGAGAAAAAGGTGGCATGCTCAATCAATTTGACAATGATTCATTTATTATTATTATGCTTTCTCTTTCTTTTTCAAAAGGCTAAGGTTTATATTTTTATTAAATTTTCTCCTTAACTCCCTTTCACACACGGGGAGGGCTAAAGACTGAGATATTACGTCCTCTTTCCCTTAGAGAAATCGAGACGTCCTCATCTCAAAAGAAATTGGGGATGTTGCTTACATAGGATGTCTTCATCCATCCAAGTGGCATCCTCTTCAGGATAGTCTTTCCACTGGATGAGATATTCCCTAAGGCTCTTGGTTCAGAGGATGGATTATTTTACATCAATTATTCTATGAAGTTGAAGCTCAAGGACTTCTTGGCTTGGCATTACAACTTGTTGATCACCAAGAACATGATCATGATTGGGTAAACCCTTTAGTAGGCTAACATGAAATACATTGTGAACTTTCAAGTGTTCAAGAAGTTGTAACTTGTAAGCATGGAATTCTAGACACTTGAGAATCTTGTATGGCCTACAATGACGTGGGCTTGATTTCTTGAATTTCCCTAAGGATACATATATCTTTTTAGCATGGACGTGTACAAAAACCATGTCTCCTTCCTTGAGGATTTGTTTTTGTCTTCGTAGATCAACATACGCTTTTTGCCAATCCTTGGCACCCTGGATATATTTTCTGATAGCCTTAAAATGTTCAACCATTTCTTCCAACATCTCTCGAAAGCTTCTACCTTTACATCAGGGTTATAAAAGTTCAAGGGGATTAGGCATTCTTGCCCATATAGAGCTTGGAATGGCATCATCAGAATGCTTTGATGATAGGATACATTATAGGCAAACTCCACTAAAGGTAGGTATTATACCCATCGGTTAGGTTCCTTAAGTAGTTAGCTCTAAGTATATCTTCTATGACTTGGTTAACCCATTCAAATTTCCCATTAGTGTATGGATGATAGGTGGTGTTGATACCAATGGTCTCAAATAAACTCTTCTAGAAGTGAGAAATGAAAAGAGAATCACGATCACAGATGATCCTCTTAGGCAATCAATGCAGGCTAAAGATCTCCTTTACAAAGTTCCTTGCAATATTTGAAGCCTTGTAGTTGGCTTTAACTGGCATAAGATGAGCAACCTTAGTTAGCATATCCACAATCACTAAGATCAAATTGTATCCTCCTTAGACACAAGGGTAATCCAACTACAAAATCCATGCTGATAAATTCCCACTTCATTTGTGGGATGTGAAGTGGTTGGAGCTTTTTTGGCATCTTAACATGCTCAGCCATTTCCTATTGGCAACTCAGGTATTCAATGATATATTTAAGCACATCTCCTTTGAGCTTTTCCCAATGAAAGTTTCCTCTTAGAGTGTTGAGAGTCTTTGCATAGCCCAGATCTTGAGAAAGGGGAATCATGGGCTTCCCAAAGTATCTTCTTCTTGAGATCTTGACTTCTTGGGATGCACACTTTTGTCTTGAAGTAGACAAGTCCTCCCTCTGTAGAGAATTTTAGATACTTGAGTTTGTTCTTGGGGTTTCTCTCCTTGGATAGGACCTCTTTTATCATCTATTGATACCTTGGATCCTTACTAGCTTCTTCTTTGACCATTTCTATGATCAAATTACTAGGCATTGACACCATTATTGCTAGAGGTTTTTCCTTAGAGGGTTCCTTTGAGATAAGGGAATTGAGAAATGCTTTGTGGCTTAGAGCATATGCAACAACATTCTCTTTACTTGGTATGTACTTGATCTCAAAGTTATACTCTTGTAAAACTTTAACCATCATCATTGCCTCATATTTAGGTTTGATTGAGTAAAGATATGTTTGAGACTCTTATGGTTAATGACTAAAGTAAACTTGCTACCAAGCAAATAGTGTCTCCATAATTTGAGAGCATGAATTATAGCAAGTAGCTCCAAGTCATGGGTAGTGTAATTCTTCTTATGAGTCTTTAGCTTCCTAGAAGAATAGGCTATTAGATAGCCTTCTTGCATGAGTACACAACCTAACACAAGAGAGTTTGCATAAGTGAAAACTTCAAATTCTTGACTCAAGTCAAGAATTTTCACGATAAGAGTTGTGATCAAGCTTTGTTTAAGCTTTTAAAAGATAGACTATTCAATGGGAGTCCACACAATAGTTACCTACTTTTTGAGGAAATCAATTAAGGGTGCAACAATTAAGGCTTCCTTGCTAAAAATACAATACCACCCTCTTAAGCCCAAAAAGGTTCAGACTTAACCATTGTTGGGGGTGCCCATTCTTATACATCTTTAACCTTGGCAGGATCTATTGCAATCCCTTCATCAAAGACTATAAATCCAAGATACTCAATTTTCCTCTTAAAGAACGCACATTTCTATTTTTTGGCATAAAGTATGTGTGTCCTCATTGTTTCAAGGATGACTTGAAGTTGGGGCTCATGATCCTCATCTTTCTTTGAGTAGGTTAAGATATCATTGAATAAGACAAGGACAAAGTCATCAAGATAGGGCCAAAAGATGTCTTGATTGGCTTGTTGAAGGTTGCAGGTGCATTGGTTAATCCAAAAGACATAACGATGAATTTATAATGATCATACCTTATGTTAGAGGTAGTTTTAGAATGTCTTTTTCTTTGATCCTTATCTGATAATAACTTGATCTTAAATCAATTTTTAAGAAGATCTTTGCACCCTAAAGACAATCAAGTAGTTTTTTTACCCTTGAAATTGGATACTTGTTTTTTATTGTCACTTGGTTCAGCCCATGGTAGTCGATGTAGAGATGGAGGTTTCAGTTATTCTCTCAACTAAATGGCTTTTGGAATAGACATATGATAAGGTCACTTTGCTAATGATGATTGGTGTTAGCGTAATCTCATGATCAACTTCTCTTGGTGGGGGAAGTTATCTCAACTCTTCTAAAAACACATGTACATATTTCTTTAACCAAGATGGTTCTTCTTTAGCTTCCTTTCCTTGCTCAATCTTATTAAGTTTGATTAGGTAGATAGGCAATCCTTTTCTTAGCCTCTTCATGATTCGAGAAGCTTTTGCTAGTTGGATTCTAAGGTTTTCAGGTTTTCCATGAGTGGTTACTAATTCTCCTTTTTTATCTTGGAACGTGATTTGGCCCTTCCCATAATGAATATGAGTGTCGTTGGGGGGAATTAGCCAATCCATTCCTAACAAATGCTCATAAGCTTCTAGATTTATAACTTTGAACCCCATGCTGGAAAGATTGCCTCCTAAGTTAAATCTCACTCTTCTAGTCTATTGAGCAGAAATTTCCTCTTTTCCATGTATTAATTCTACTAACAACCTAGTTGTAGGTGTAGTGCCTATTTCTAGTCTATTTGCATACTTTGGTGAGTCTATAACTGAGTGGGTGCTTCTACAATCAATCAAAATATTAAAGGCTATACCTTCATAGGTTGTAGGGGTCTGGATCATTGTTGAGAAATGGCGATTTGGGCCCTTCTTATTGAGAATAACATGCATTGTTGCTCTTTCCATGTCTACTTCTAAAGTGGGATCTTCACCTTTGTCTATTCCTTTGTCCTTTCCCTTATAGGTTACTCTTGCAACTTTTCCTTTTGTTGTTAAAACTGCTTGCTTCTAGCCACAAAATTGTCCTTGGTGGATTGATTGGCCTAACTTTGGGCATTGTCTTTTGAAGTGGCCAAGTTTTTTGTAATGGAAATTCCTTAGTGCCTCTTTGTTTTGCTAATCGTAGGTACAAAGTTTCCAACTGCACTTATCTTGGCCTTCTTCCTTTGACCACTCTAATATTGTCCTTGGGTCGTTCTAACATATCCACATAGTCCTTTGTATGGAGAAACCTATTCCCAAAATTTGAAACTCTTAGATAATGGTTCTTGCTCAAATTAATGCATCTTGTAAGTCAGATGGGGGCATTGCTTCGAGACAAGTATCTAGAGGAGGGTTTGATTAGTGGCAAAACTTTGACACCTACTAGGTGATGTTCGTGGGTGAGGCATACTTCAAAAGGGATATGAATCTTCAATAGTAGGCTTTCAAGCTCAATCTAGATTGCTTTAAACTAAAGAATTCATTCATGTTTAAGGTGCCATTTGCTTATGGGAGGTATCACTTGTATATAGTTTCCTTCAACTTTTCCCAAGTGATGGTTGCTTCCAAAATCCCTTGATCCTTGTACCATTGCTTCCACCAAAGTTGAGTTTCACCCATAAACTTTAGTATAGCTATCAGTTAGATTAGGAGGAGTAGTGCTAGTAGCAACAAAATAATACTCCATAGATTCAATCTAAAAATTTTGCATCAGATTCAACATCCTTTCCTTTGCCATTAAACTTACGTAGTTTGATTTGCTTGAGAAGGAATTTCTTCTGTTGCATTTTAGCCAGAGTAAGCATAGGCATGGAAGGTATAATATCCTAGGATTGTTAACATTTGCAAGATTATATTTACGTTTTATATGCTACAACTTTCGTCTCTCTCTAAGGTTTTTAATAATTGAATCCACAATTTTTAAATTTACAACATAAGTCTATTACAAAAGTACATGATCTTGCAAAGAATTCAAGACACTTTTATTATTCATGGTTGCAATAGTGCTAGATGAATTTTTTAATTACATCAAATAGAGATAATTGAGATCAAGCTAGGAAGATTTTTGGGTTAATAGAGTTCTAATTGTGAATTTCAAATATATCCATAATTTTGTATGTTGGAGACTCATCAAATATATTCAGGACTTTATATTTTTAGGGAAGATTTGGAAAATCGTCTTTACAATCATTATTGCGATGTGAATACCCTAAAATGGCAATGCACTCAACTGGGAGAATGTAGAGCACTTGGTCATAAAGATAACAAATTTGGCAAATCTGTTCTCCACCTATGTTGAGGATAGGATTTAGGAAGGATTCTTCAAAGATAAATAGCTTGACCAACTTAAGGTCTTCCATTCACTTAATTCTTTTGAGGTTGTTTTGAAGATAGGCAAGTCAATTAGAATTGATAAAGTAGTAGACTCCACTTCACGTCCATCGATGCTCCCATTACAATGGCAAGGGGTTATGATTCTCATGAAGTGATCCTACCAATCAAAATCAAGGGAATGCATCAAGGAGATAAACATTGTTGAGAACAACAATATTTTTTACCACTCTTCATTATTTTAAAATAGATTCCATCGATTATTAGAGGGTGACTCATATTTGCAAACCTTTCTTAAATAAGGTTGCAACAAATCTTTCTATGCATTAATTTAGTTTTCGTTATGATACCATGTGTGATGTGCCCACTCTTAAACATCCTTAGGGGTACAATTTAGTGATCTATCAATATGGTTTTCTAGGTGATGTTGCTCGATAATCTTTTGAATAACATGAGGTTTGCTGCCTAGTCTCTCGAGTTCACTTCGGAATAGAAGGTCTTGACCATTCCCACAAAATTGACCTGAATTTTGGATTTTAAGTAAACTAAGGTCACCTATTCAAATTAACTAGCATTCGGTCTTCGATCATCTACTTATGCTAGATTACCCAAACCAAAGCCAACTCATATCACACTTGTTTCAAGGAGAGTGAGAAATGAGGGGGGATATGGGTATGTCGATCCCTTCTCCCATAGGGTAAGTCTCATTCCATTCCCGTGAAATGATATGAAATTAACGTGTTAGTTGATTCTAAGTGGTCAATGTTTCTTATTACTATAATGCATTGAAATGTAAAGAAGCTCTCGGCTTACCGAGACCACCCTACCTTAGGGTAGATTTGTCAGAAATCTCACCCTCCCACTTCCCTCAGTTGGATAGTTTTAGACGTCTACTTACCTAATACATTTATGTTGTACAAATAAAACCAGCTTGCTTAATTATTCCTTTTAGTCATTGTGCTTGTTTATGTAACTTAAGTCACAACACACAAACAATGAAAGCAATCCTTTGGAATACAACTTCTTATTTATTAAAGAATCTTATACAAGTGTTCACCTTCCACCCATATAGAAGAATAACATGAAGGCCTTTATTTTACCAAGATTTCCATTCTTAACTAGTAATGGGTGCCTCAGGAAGTCCATCTTGAGTCATGTAGGGGTTTGGATGGTCCATAAGGGCCTAAGAGTTTATTGACTAGAGCCCCATAGCACCCTCAACTCCTCCTACCCAAGGATCCCCTATGGAGTGACTTCTCATCATCAGGGCCAGTTCGAACTCTTTGAGATGGTAAAAACCAATCCCCCTTGGTGAAGGGATCTATGGCTAGCCTTAGGGGAGATCTAGCATGTTTTCTTTTTATCATCTTGTAAATTTTATACATTAGGGTTTTGACTTGGTTCAATCAAACATCCTAAGTGCATCAAGTAAACTTGTATGCACCATTTGCAAGCACAAGAAATTCTATTTTAAGGCGTTTCTGCACAAAGAGGGAGTCAATCAAAGTAAGATTTTAATCTAGTGGCAATTCTTTCCAACTCGGCCTTATCCCCTTCTTCGATTTCTCTTAGTTTCCCTTTGACTTTTTCTAGGTTCCCCTTGTAATCTCAACTCTAATTAGTCATTTTTTGTGGGATCTTTCCTTGGTTGCTATTAAATTCCTAACCCATTTTTATCTTTTCTTTCAATGTTTCTCGACCTAAACATTTGTTGAAGGCCAATTCGAACTCTTTGAGAAACAAGTTAATTTTTGTCTTAACTTGTGGAAACTAAGTTGGAAACCTTGGAATCTTGATTCTTACCAAGGAAGCTATGTAAGCTAACAAGATGAGTATTTTTCCGAAGAATCTTAAACTTCTATTTTATCAAAAGAGAATCATATTGACTTTTTTAGTAACTTCTCGAGCTAGAGTTCGTACTTCACTTTATTGTGTTGGCAAAGCAAGTTGATTCAAATATCCTAGACTTCTAATGGCTACATATGCGATTCAGTAACTTCGAATGGCTATGTACTCAATTTAATAATTTTTAATGGCTACGGATGTAATTCAATAATTTCAACTTAACTAATAATAATGGGATTTTCTCTATTTGGGTACACACCGCTATCTTTGCTTATGGGATTTGGTTACATGTGCCTCTAGCTCTTATGCCTCTAGAACCATACATTCCAAACAATTAGGTAGGCTTATAGGCACCATTGAGCTCTCTCTAACCTAGATGGAACTAATTGTCTCCTCTCATCTTAGTCAAATGTTTGATAGTGCCAATTTATTTCCCTACCTTAAAAACTATTCAATATTTGTTCAAATTAGTTTTATGAACCTAATAATTGCTTGGATTTAACTCCCACAAGGGATCCAGACTAGATTCCACTTATCTACTTAGCAAAAGGATAAGTAGGGGTTCTACTAATCCTAATTACCTTGACAAATGTTCATTTGCATTATCTAATATTTGTTAGCTATATTGATATTTTCATTTATTGATACAAAGTTCATGTTGAATTCTATAACATATCATGCAATGATTGGATCCGACCCCATTACATGCGGGAATACTCTTGGGAAAAATTCCCCCCTATGTTTGAGATCCACTTACCAAGTCGTGAATAAGGTTTTTGAAACCCCAAAGGTTTTATTGCATGCATAACTAATTTATTGAGAACAAAAATATATATTGCAAGCACAATGAGGGAAACTTGGGTTTGGTTCTATGGAACATCATTTGCATGTGCTACCTCTTGTCCCACTCCCATGTTCTTTTGCTTTAGGGCCATTGTACATGAGCTCTACAACTTTACCACACATCCCACTCCTTATGCTCTTCATAATCGAGTAACCTTCAAGTCCTAGGATCACAACAAGGAGATGAGGACAAAGTACTAGTATATGGTGTGGTGACAACACCTAGAAACAATGCCTACTATTGCAAAACTTTTTAGCAAAAGTGTACACAATTGGCACATTGTTACCAAATTTTTACATTAATTTAATGTAGATGTGGTGCTTGTTTTTGTTTTTTTTGGAGGATGTCTCTCTACAGTCCGGCCAGGAGATGTCGATACAAGGAAGCTTTTGTACAGGAGAAAGGTGGTGCTATAGATAAAATCTTATAGATTTCCTTAGTGAATCCCAACCAATCTAAAATCTTCCCATAGGGAATTATTATCATCTAGAGAAGATAAGATATTGTCTTTCCAACACCAAATTTGATTTTGCTTTAGTGAAAAGAGGCAGGTCTAGGAGCTTTGTGGTGGTTCGGCACATCACCTAAGTAACATTTGCATGCCCCTTGTAACTCGCAATGCAAAGCACAACTCATTTGGGGGCAGTTTCAATGTCCATAGATTGCAATGTGCTAGCAATCTTTGAAGTTCTCCAGAGAAGTATGGAGCCACTTGAAAATGTGATGTTACTTGCACTTGTTATGCTATTTTTCTATTCAGTGGTTGGACTTCAGTTCTTTGGGTCAGATCTTGCATATAGGTGTATAAAGAAGATAGATGGCCAAATGTCCTACCTTGTAATATATTGTTCACATTTCTCAAAAATAGGACTTCAGTGCCAAGCAATTTAATATGCAAGAGAACTGGTGGAAACCCTAGCTATGGATGTCAGTCTTTTGACATGTTTCCGTCATCCATCCTAACACTCTTTCAGGTTGTGTCACTAGAAGGTTGGAGCTTTGTTATGTATGTTATGGAGATTGTTAAGTTAAAATATGCAATGGCTTATGTTATCACTCTTGTTGTGATTTTTGGATATTTCATGGTAAACATTGTGGTTGCTGCAATTAGCAGAGTTTTCCTTCGAGTTCGTCATAAGCATCGGGCTCTTTTGAAGAAGAATAGAAACACAAAGAAGTTCGATTTCTATAATACAACTATTTTAGTGAGCATTCTGAAAGATGTGGTACTTGAGAAGGACAAGAAATTGATATGGAGGGAAATATTTAAAATCAAATCTGAACAAATGAGGACAAACTATGAATCTAAGATTAATACTATGCTTTATGCAAAAAAGATTGTGGGCAATGCTGCATCAATCGATACAAGAACCATAATAATGGTTTTATTAAGGTTTAGAAAGGGGGAGGGGGAGGGAAGTATCAACTTACAATGTTGGAATTATTCATTCCACAAGTTGTAATGTTACCGATGAGTATTATCCTTGTTTGGCTGAGATGGATCAAAGAAAAATGGATTCAAATGGTGCAAAGGGAGTTCCGTGCATGATTGATTGGTCATCTTATGGTACTAAAGATGGACCAAGTGCAAAAGCGGTGCTGAGTTTGTATGTTGGATTTTTCCAAGCATTACTTATCTGGTATAGTTGCCAAGGAAAAGAGTTAGAAGACAAGGACTTTGGATTGCTATTGAATGAGAATCAATATCTCTAGATTTTTCAACCAACCAGAAACAAAATTGATGAAAACTGTTTAGTGCAAATATCTTGAAGCTTGATAAAAGGAAAGGGGAAGGGAAATGAATTACAAGAAAATTTGAAAATTAGAGGGAGGAGAGGCCATTGGAGGTCATTGAGAAAGAAAGGGTGTGGGATTCTTGGAGAGGCATCGATTGATGGAGAATATGGAGGAGGGCTACTACACCACGAGAGATAGTAAAAGGGTTGATTTGCATGCATGATGAAGATCATTGAAGAAGGAGTCGTGGTGGAAAAAGAAGGGGGACGCCATGAATCTTCATTTGTGAGAGAGAGAGAGAGAGAGAGAGAGAGAGAGAGAGAGAGAGAGAGAGAGAGAGAGAGAGAGAGAGAGAGAGAGAGAGAGAGAGAGAGAGAGAGAGAGAGGTGTAAAGGAATCGCGATGGCGGGGAGAAGGCTCGCGATGGCGTCGCCTGATTCTGTCGCCCTACTGACGGTCGTTTGACCGTCGCGTTTCGTCATTTCGCCCCCCGCGTCAGCCTGCGCCCGTCATCGCCCGTCTGGTTGGCGCCATCGTCCATCTGGTTGGCGCCCGTTTGTCTGGTTGGCGCCCGTTCGCCTGCCCTGCGCGTAGGGTTTCTGCCCGCGCCCGACCCCTGCCTTGCGCCGTTGCTGCCTCGTCCATCCTGCAGTCGGACCTGAGCCCTGTTGACCGTCGCCGCCCCTGCCTTCGTTCGTCGCCTGTCCAGACCTGACATCCTCTGCCCCCCCTGTGGTTCACCCTCTTGCACGTGCACTGTCAGGGTTGTGCCCTGTCACTCGCGATATTGGGACAGGCTACGCCTGAAGCCGCTGCTCCAGTGCCTGTCCTGTTCTGCCTGAGAAGGCGCGAGAGAGAGAGCAAGAGAAAGAGAGACGCTGCCCTCGCCCGCCAGACTTTTAACGCCTGCAATCTGTCCGTGTGACGTCCTGCGGGTCGTCCTCAGCTGTGTGCGCAACCAGCTTATAGGGGTGCAGCCTTCTAACGCAGCTGACACTGATCTGCACTGTCAGTCAGTCCTTCTTCGAGAACAGCTCATCGTACACGATGGCTAGTTTGGATCTGGATTTCATAGACCAAACGGTGGCAGCACTTGGCCCGGACTCTGATGCTGAGGAACCGGAGGATATGGTTTCGTGCCCTGAAGAATTGCCCCCGGGTCTTGACATCCAGCCTGCGGGTAAACGTACCAAGCATACCCCGGCAGAGATAGGTGTTATTTCGGATCGTTCCTATGCGCAGGTTGCTTCGGATTCTGTGGACTCTCAGGAGGTGGACTGGGAGCATCTGTTGGAATTTGCCAACACTCTGCTTGGTGAATATGTTCAACATAATCAGGAAGCCTTCTCTGACTCTGCTCCAGACGATGTTCTGGAAGCTACCGTCGACCCAAAAACTGTCCTGCGCTCCTTTTCGGTATTTTATGATCGCGCGGTGATACTCTTCTTCACTGGTCGCATCCCGCTGCTTTCCCGTATTCGCCAATGGCTGCAGAGTCTGCTACAAGGGGAATGTGTTGAAGAGATTTTTGTTGGATCCCGCGGTTTTTTTTAGGTCCTCTTGAAAACAGAGACGCACCGTACTGCTCTCCTGTCTAAACTGCCTTTGTTTTTTGATCGTCGATTGGTTCATGTGGTTCCCTGGCGCCTGATGGCAGATTTCTAGCGTCTCTTGCAACGTGAATGCCCTGTGTGGGTAGAAGTGGAAAATTGTCCGGCTGTTTATTGGCCGCTATTGAAGGATGCTATGGCCACTGTGGGCACGGTTCCGGTCCCTCCCAGTCTCAGGGCTGTGAATCGCAACCGCTTGTGCATGTTATGGGATACTGCAAGGAAACGGCCTGCGTGGTTACGCCTCAATTGCTCTGGTATGCATCCGTTACACTTTCGTTTGAAATGGGGCAATTTTGCAGGCCATTGCTTTTCCTGTGGACAGTTGGGGCACTTTATGGCTGAATGCCCAGAGCAACAACACGTTTCAGATACGGGTCATGTTGCTCCGCCCATGGAAGATATGGTGTGTGATGCTCCGTCGTTGGATACTATCCACCCGCCCCAAGTTCTGGCCAAAGGCAAACAACAGGTTTCGGGTCTGGATTCCCGTGCCACTGATTGGGTTGAAGTTCGTCCAAAAAAAGGCAACAGGATTGGTGCTGGCATGGAGAGTACTGTGCCTACTACCTCACAAGATTCCATGCGAACCTATATGCGCAGGAAGGAAATGATGTCTTCCGAGCGCTCTGCTCCTGCTATGGTTTCTTCAGCTCCCCGTCATCAGCCCGCCAGGAAAATGTATTCGGATCGCCTAAAGGGTCCACCTGCCCAGCTAGCTTTTGATACAAGAGGCAACGTTATTACTTCGTGGGACCGTCGTTACCCACGTTCCAACCCCAAGCACGCAGATCTGCCGTCTACTTCCAAATCTAGTCCTCAGAACTCTTTTGCGGTGTTGGCAGATTTCTTGGATGAGGGAGTCCTGGATATTCTCGTCGACAAAGTCAAATCGAGGCAAGCGGTGCCTCATACCTGATTGTGTTTTGTATACACATGAAAATAGCCACGTGGAATGTGCGAGGAATTTGTTCTCGCCACAAGCAACATAACTGGACCATTCGGAATGCTTTTCTGTTTGACTCCGCCCATAATGTTCAGCGGCATATTGTAAGGCTTAAGGGCCTCTTGTATTGGCAGTTAGCTCTTCTCCATCGTTCTGACTTGCTCTCTACGGAGGACTTCCGTCCTTGGCATATGGCAATTTCCTCCGCATCCTTGCCATGAAATTGTAACTTGTAGTACTTAGCACCTCCTTACATGATGGCTTGGATTGTCATCATGTTCTTATAATCAAGTAATCTTGTATTTTTTTCGTAATTAATACAATTACCTTTTACGAAAAAAAAAGAGAGAGAGAGAGAGAATATTGTCCAGGGGGCAGCACATGTATGTGTGTAGCAGTACATGAGCAGTCTGTCTAGCTTCTCGATCACATTTATGCGGACATGAAGATACCACCTTACAGTGGCAGCATCAGTTGGCAGCTTTTCCGAAAGTTTACTGAGAAGAATAAGCCCCAACAGCATGCTACACACTGATCAGCGCAGTTCAGCTCACGAATCCCTCCACAAGACTATGCATTTTTGGATATCGTGAGTGTGCTTCAAGCTGCATTCCAGTGCGAGAAACCAAAGAATGCAGAAATAATGGAATGCTGCAACAATTTGTTTTTGCTTTTTGAGAAATGCGAACGAATGGAAGCAACTATATCCAAAAATACCGACATCATAGGGTTCGAACTCATGCCCCCCTAGTACTCCACGCGTGTCTTTCCTTGCCTCACCATCCTTAATGCCCGAGACACATAGGAAGAACACGGAGATAGAGGAAGTAGAATTAGAAGAAAAACGAGCAAGAGGAGTTTCACAAGTTTATAGCATTGTTGGCCATGATTACATTGCTTATCAATTTTGAAATTCTTGGATTGTTGGGAAAGGAAGTTTTGGGTAAGTGGTCAAGTGTCACGATCAAAATTCAAGGTAATCAGAGTGATAATTTTTGTTTTTGTTTTTTTTAAGTTTTATCAACAAGCCCTTATTAAAGTTAAGATCCTACATCTTCGTAAGAAGTGGCTTTGAAGCAATATGGAAATCGAACAAAGAGTGAATGTGTACTGGGATGGGAAGAGTTGATAGATTGATTTCCTTTGCTGGACTGCAAAGACATTGACTTCAAAAGTGCAATTTCGACTCGTATTGTCAAGTAAGCATCTTATGTCATTTAACAAAAATAAATGGTGTGACATGAATATTTTCTCAATTTATATTTTTTATAAAATATCCTTGAACCTAATTTTCAACTTTGAATGGTTTTTTGTATTTATGTATGTTTGATTTTATATTTTAAAAGTTAAAAATAGCTAAAAATACTTTTAAATGACTTTAAAAGAAAATAGATGAATTTTTATAAAAAAATTTGTTACATAATTATAAATTATAATATTTTTCATATGAATTCTATAATGCTAAAAGTTTATTGAATTTTTTTTTATAATATTTGGATATCATTTAACATGTTGGAAAATTCAAAAATGGTTATTTTTTAGTTTAAAAAATAAATTTTATTTAAAAATTATGTTTTGCATCAATTAAAATGATGATATTTCCATGGAAAAGTTGAAAATCAAAATTTTTATGCTTTAGTAAATTTCTTAGAAATACAAAAACAAACAATTTAATGTTATTCTTGTTAAAGAAAATACCCATATAAACATGGTATTTTTTATTTGACATAATTAAGAGTATATGTGGTCTGTTAGTTTACAACTGTAAGAAGCTGGGAATAGTTAGAATGCTAATAATATGCCATGTCACATAGACACTGGTATATAAGGAGAGAAGTTGTAATTTTTCACATCTTTTGGCAAATCAATACATTTTACAATCTTTCTCTGCCTTCTTGCTCTAAGCTTCCATGGCTTCTTCATATTTCCTATCTTTCTCTCTCCAATTCTAGTCTTTCTCTCTCCTCGTCACTCTATTTCTCTCTCTCCCTACAGTCTTTCTCTCTCCTCTGCAGTCTTTCTCTCTCCCTAGTTCTCTCTCTGACAACAACATGGAAAAAAGAGATGTAAGGGTATTTTATGATAGTTATTGAGTTAGAGAATAACTACAATCCTTAACTGAAATATTATAAACAACATAAGATTAACAATTTATTTATATGCTAGCCTAAGGGGACGCCTCAGTGTCGATATTAAATTTTAACAAGTTATTCATTTAAAAAAAATGCTTAGATGATTATTAAGAGAAAGAGTGGAGGGACACTAGGATATTTGATATTTAAGGAGAGAAATCGGGTTTAAAATAAACAATGTATATGTACATATAAGAGTGTAGAAAGAACTTGTTTTTATCTTGATTGATGTTTAGTAATGAAGAGGAGAGAAGAATGCAAGTTTATTGAGTTTTAGACATTAGATTAGTTGGACTACCATGAACAAGTGTCATAACTATTGAGGAAGGCTAGATAAATCATAAAAATTAGTTACCAATATCACTTATTCAGTGCAATAACTCGCAAGAGTTGGTTTGACCACTCGATTAAAAGTGACTTGGTCTTTGACCTGTCATTTTTTAATGCGTTTTCCGGGAGCCAAGTGCACTCGACAGGCGATTGATCTCATTAGGATATTTAAATCCTGGGTATTTATTAGTGAACATGAGGTCTCTTTTCTAAGGGACCATTTTCCTAATTTGCCCCAAGATTACAAAAGGAGGATATTGGATTGGGCAAGAGACACATACTTAGTAGAGGGGGGCAAATATTTTGGCCCGCAATTAAGTGTAGATGTAGAATAATTATCTTCTTGGAGTTGGGGCTATAACGATTGCGTGCAAACCATAGTTTTATTAGTAGTGTATTTTGGGCTAATAGATGCAGTAGAAATAAATACAATCAGTGTATCGTACCACTTCGATTGGTATTATCGTAACACTTATCAAACTTTTAGAAGGGTGGTATGGGATGGTGTGTTGCATTGGATATGTGTATCCAAAGGTTTAAAAGTTATTTCGACACAAAAGACGTTAGAGAGGTCACTGAGATTTTAGGCCTAATCCTTGAGCAAGAAGAAAAGTTACCTTATGGAGAAATAGACCCAGAGTTACCAACCATTCTAAACCTTCTAAGCATGCATGTAAGAAAAAAATTAACTTTATATCTTCAAACAAAATGTGCAAAATCTTGGAGTATGACAATAATAGCTATTTCATTAATAGTGGATGAATTCAAAGGAGAGGCGAAGGCAACAAAATGAAGCTAGAGATCAACGAGATGGAGAACGAGCCGTGTGACAGGAGGCTTGGCTACTAGAAAGGCTTGAGAGGGTGAATGCGTTATTGAATTAGGGGATAAATGTTGTGTCCAACTCAAACGTAGAACCTTTTAGGCCTAGTATATCATTTGATAGAACACCGTTAACAGGAAGTGAAGTAAACTCGTATCAATGGGATCAAGTCACCTCAAGGAGAAAAAATGGTATTTTTCATAATCCAATGGGGCAAAATGGACAATAAAGGCCTAGGGGACCGGTAATCTATTATTGATACGAATAGGAAGGTCATATAGCTACATATTGTCCAAATGCACGTAAAAATCAAGACTTTACTCCTCTTTGCAGGAGATGTAGTGGCGAAGGGCATCACGAAGAGAATTTCCCTAAGTTGAGAAGATAATAAAACTAATGACACAAGTAAATAAATTTCTAATGAGCCCTCAACCTCATCTGCAAATTTAGTTGAAGTAGAAATAGTAAGGCAAGTGAATGGAGTTAGGTCTAAACTCATACCCTATAGGGTGACCTTTAAGGCTGACCCCATGATTGGTGTGGTTACTAGAGCGCAAAAGAAGCAACGAGAGGAGCAAGGTCTGGAGGAAGAAAGTCTACAATTAAAGGGAGCAGGGAAGGATAAATCTAAGGATATAGATCCTATTGTAGAGCTCCCTGAGTCAAATTCTCCACAACATTCCTCTAACCATCCATTATTACCTATGCCTTTAGCAAATCCTAAGATTCAAGTGGGAGTAGCTCATTTTCCTGAAAGACTGATACCTCCTAAGGAAGGAAGTAAAGAGCAGGCAGAAGCAGTAAACAAGACCTATGACCTTTGGGTTGCATTAGAAGAAGTATCATTGACCATTAACCTTCAACAATTGCTAGAAATAACGCATACATGTTGAAAGCAACTTTATCATAAATGGGTTTGACGTCGAAGGAAGAGGAATGAGAATAACACTTCTAAAGTAACTGCAAATTCTTCCAAAAGAAAAACAAGTAAGGATGTAAAAATAGTAGATTTGTTTGTGGATCCAGGAGCTCTAGTTATAGATACTACCATTAATGGCCATTTTTTGAATGAAGTGCAGTTAGATGGTGGCTCAGCATTCAATTTGATGACAAAACAAACAATGCAAGAATTAGGGTTGAAGAATCTAGAACCTACCCATATCGTTTTACGTGTGCTCAGCATTCAATTTGATGACAGAATAAACAATACAAGAATTAGGGTTGAAGAATCTAGGACCTACCCATATCATTTTACGTGTGGCTGATCAAAGGAAAGTGATTCCTTTGGGGTTACTTCGAAATGTGAAATTTGTAATTGCTGGCCTAGAATTTCATGTGAATTACTTAGTAGTATGCTCATTGTCAAATATCTCTTCATATTCTGTGTTGCTGGGTCGCGACCTTGGTTATACCAAGCTAGATGCACTCAAGGTTGGTATAAGGGTTCAATTGTGATTGGCCCTAGAAATGATAGGGTTAATATACAAGTTATTTCAAAAGGATTTTTAAAAGAGTCAGGAAATGAGATGGTTAGTGAAATGGATGAGAAATCCAACAGTGAGTTTTATGATTCAAAAATGGAGAGGACCGATAATGAAGGGCCTTATGCTGGTTATTTAAAACACAACGCCTAGGAAGAGTAGAAAAAGTGGAGGAAAATATAGTACATCATCCTTGCAAGGTAGAACAGATGGGTATTGGTGAATATGCCGTAACGTTTTCATCAGACAATGATTCGGATAGTGATATTACTCACTCATTTTCTACGTGTGAAGATACAACCCTAGATTGCTTAATGCTAGCTACAGGGAAAGCAGAATACTTTGATGATTCGTTTGAAGCATATTCTTGATTATCCATGGATCAGGAAGGAAATAATCAAGAAGATGTATTTTTTAATGTATAGCAGGGCAGAAGTGGGTTCTATGGATGAATTAGAAGAGGAAGAGATGCTTGGGTTAGTGACATTTAATGTTGACGACATCTCAACAAACTCTTTGGAAAATATGGATGAATTTGACGTTACTGAGAATAATAATGGCATGCCAGAGAGTAGGGTTTTTATTGCTTTCCCTTATGAGAAAAATACTCTACCCTTTGGATTTGAACAATTGCCAGATATAGCTAAAAGAACTTATTGTCACCAGTTAGAAAGGAAAGAAAAGAGAATGGAGGAGTAGGAATGCGTGCAAACTATTACAAAGACCAATATCGCATGATGATGAGGATGACTCAACTTTGGCCTTGCATAGGTTTGCACAAACATATAGTGAACGTCATGGTAATTATTTTAGGATTATTAGAGAATTAAACGAGGCTTTGGAAGTAGAACGTGAGGCAGCAATGACTGCTGTAAATTAAGCAATGAAGAAGATTATCGAGTTACAAAAAGAAAAGGCAGAATTTCAATTTAGAGAAATGTGATATCTAGATGAAATTTCACTTCTAGAGTTGTATTTAGAAGAACAGAGGTCAAAATTTAGTAGTGGGGAGTTATAGATGGAACAAGCCTTACCTATAGATAGGAACTATTGAGACAAATATGAAAATACTAATAGATTTTTGGAAAAAGATAAATCTAAGTGTGCTTTTGAACCAAAAACTCGAGTGAAAAACCCTACTAGTGCTCCTTGGTTGTATCATCCTTTTAAGCGATTCAATGGAATTACGCAGAAGATGTATTATTGTTCTAAGGGACCACTAGTTGGTTATCAATGAGTCCAATCTAAACCCGTTAAGATCAATGTGAAAATTATGCCAGAGGTTGTATTACCTCATCCCAAAGAAAGGGTGATGGATTTTACTATCTATGGGGATGGAAAGGAACCATAACTTAGATGGTTTGAACTTGCGACACTAAGGGATGTTGTAAAACTTAAACAAGTCATACATTATCTGGGTTGTCGAATTCAAGGTGAGGAAAACGAGGATCTTCATTCATTAATTCTTAAGCTTAAGGGTAACCAATGGTCTTGGAATTTAGATGATCAAGAATGTTTAGAAAAGAACAATAAAATCCTACGTCAATATCATCGTAAGTTACACGCTCAATATCCATGTGATTCAGAGGAGATACCTAGCGTAATTGATTATATCGAATCCTCATTTATAATGAAGTCTAATTAGGATTTAAATGCCACTAATGGATGCTTGGGTAAAAATTGGAAAAGATATATTGCAAAATCTTTTTTTGAGATAGAAAATGTCTATAGAATAGAGGTTGATGGTGCTACTCAAGACAATCTCGCTATTATTCCCTATAGGGCTTTAGCCTTGGTGCATTCTGTCAATGCAAGGGAAAAAGAGCCAGAATTGAGTGCCAAGAATAGTTTTCTTGAAAATTTAACAATGGGGATATTTGAGGATGTACCTATAATCAAGCCTCGGAAGATAGCCTCTTTGTTTCTTGAAGAGCCCAAAGTGGAGTAGTTAAAATAGAAATGGCAGAAGGGAAATATTTAAATCTAGGAGCTCAATTGGAATGCCAAGATCAAGAAAGGTTTGAGGAAGTATTACGAGCACATGTTGGGGAATTTTCTTGGTCTTATACTAACCTTAAAGGTATTAAAGCTAAACTTTGTCAGCATTATATTGATATAGAACCAGGCACAAAACCCACATGTCAGCGCCAACAATGAACAAAACCTATGTATGCAGAACTAGTCAAAGCTAAGATTACTGAGCTTCTTAATGCGGGATTTATTTATCCTGATGCATATAGTGAATGGGTTTCCCCTATTGTGGTAGTACCCAAGAAGAATAGGAAGAAAATTTGCATTCATGTTGATTATAGAAAGCTAAATAGCAAAACACATAAAGATCACTTTCCTTTGCCATTTACAGATCAGGTACTTGATAAAGTTGCAAGCCATGAGCTACATTCTTTCATGGATGGGTTTAACGGCTACAATCAAGTGTTAATTCATCCTAAAGATCAATCCAAAACTACCTTTACCACTGAATGCAGTACATTCGCTTATAAAGTGATGCCTTTTGGTTTATGTAATGCACCCGCGACATTTCAAGGAGTTCTAATTGAAGCTTATCAAAATTTTCTTCGACAATGGATGGAAGTTTTTCTAGATGATTTTTGTGTATATGGGATGGCAAAAGAAATGCATGATCAATTGGCGCAAGTGTTTGAACGTAGTGACAAAGTAGGTATCTCCTTGAACCTTAATAAATGTGTCTTTGGGGTGCCAAAAGGAACGTTGTTGGGGCATATCGTTTCTAAAGAAGGTATTGCTATGGATCCAGCTAAATTTTCTAAGATCTCTACACTTCCACCTCCAAGAAACCTTAAACAATTGCGTGGATTTTTGGGGCATCTACATTATTATCGATTATTCATTTTTGATTTTGCAAAAGTGGCCTCACCTTTGACAAATGTGCTATGAAAGGATACTCCTTTCAATTGGGATGATGTCTGCCAGAAATCATTTGAATTTCTTAAGTAAAAGTTAATTAAAGGACCAGTATTGGTACCCTCGGATTGGACAAAAAAATTCCATACTCATGCTGATGCATCTATGTATGTTGTAGAAGCAGTTTTATGCCAAGTAGATGATAATAAGGTGGATCATCCAATTTATTATGCAAGCTATAATTTAAGTGATGGAGAAAGAAATTATATTACCATTGAGAAATAATGCTTATCAATGGTATTTGCGGTGGAAAATTTTTGTCATTATTTATTAGGAAATAAATTTACCATTTATGTGGATCATGAGGCATTGAAATATTTACTTAATAAAGCAGAACTTTCGGGATGTGTGATTCATTGGATGTTGTTAATTCAGGAGTTTGATTTTCAAATAGTTACTCTCCTGGTAGAGCTCATGTTCTAGCAGATCATCTTTCACGATTATTAACATCTGATAATGAAGAAGGTGTGGAGGATGATTTACCAGATGCATCACTTTTTACTATGGAGATGCAAGTTCCATGGTATGTCGATATTGCAAATTCTCTTAGTACGGCTCGTTATCCACCTGGTGTTGATAAACGATGAAAGTGACAAATTTTAATGCAAGCACACTCCTATGGGTTATTGGGGAGTTACCTTTATAAATTCTTTCCACGCAAGGGTATCTATCGGCGATGTTTAAGGGAAGATGAAGTTCCTGTGGTTCTTAAGGCATTGCATGATGAGCCATGTGGTGGCCATTTTACTAGTGAATTAACTGCAAGGAAAGTTCTATTAGCTGGTTATTGGTGGCCTACTCTACTTAAAGATGCTTATTATTATTGTTGAAAATGTGATGTCTGTTAAAGGACTGGTCATCCTTCTAAGAGTTTTGCTACACCTTTGACACCTATATTGGCATTAGCGCCTTTTGAGAATTGGGGAATCGACTTTGTGGGCCCAATTGATCCACCTACTAGATATAGATCTAATCGTTATATCTTAGTCTGTAGTACTGACTATATTACAAAGTGGATAGAAGCAAAAGAGCTTAAGATGGATAAAGCCATTGAGGTGGCTAAGTTTATGTATGAGAATATCATTACCTATTTTGGTTGCCCACTAGAATTAGTAAGTGATTGAGGTTCCCATTTCTTGAATGGTCTTATTAGTGAGTTAACATAACTATATCAAATTAAGCATTGTAAATCAATGCATTATTATCCCCAAGCTAACGGGTAGGTTGAAGTAACCAATCACATTATTTGCAGTATTTTAACTAAAACGGTTGCTTCTCACAGATGAGATTGGGATGAACATTTGTATGAGGCATTATGGGTCTATAGAACCACTTATAAAGTGACAATGCAAAATACACCCTTCAATTTAGTTTATGGAACTAATGCTATTTTTTAAATTGAGCAAAAGTTGCCCACTCTATGAATTTCCCTCTCATTACGATTAGGTGAGGCTGAATCATTGAGGCAAAGGATTTTACAATTGGTGAGGTTAGATGAGGAAATTCTGTTAGCTTTACAGAGCTTAGAAGCAATACAGAAACGCCGTAAAGTGTGGCATGATCAGAACATTAAAATATGAGAGTCGCTATCACAAATTTCCTAGGAAGCTCAAAATTCATTGGTTAGGACATTTTAAGGTTGTTAAAGTTTATGATAATGGTTCTCTTGATGTACAGGATATTAATGCTGAAAATGAGATATTTAGAGTTAATGGCCTCCGTCTTAAACATTTTGTGACTTAGTTCAGTTAGGTATAATTAGGTTAGTGGTTAGAATAATCCTTTAACTAATCTACATTTGGATTTCTTCTCTTTTGGGGCTTTTTAATGGGTTGCAGGTAGGGCTTTTGTGTTTTACCCTCATCTTGATGCTAATAGTTCTAATCCTATTCATGTCGGGCCTTATAGTATTCCGCATTTTCAAATACATGACAGGTTATTATATGCACCGAGAGGAGAGGCCTGTTGTGGTTATTCTTTTGTGATCATTTTTTGTTCACAATACCATCCACCTTTTGGTTGTAGATAGTGTCAGTGGCACCTTTTCGCATGCTCAGCTTTTGTGTTGGCAGTGTCATACTTACTTTTGACGTTATGGAACCATCGTCATGCAAGATGCCATAGGTTACACTTATCAAGGACACGATTATGATAGTGTATTCTCACCTAGAATGGTGTTGCTCAGTCTAGGGTGGGTAGAGAGTAGTAGGAATTTTCTAGATATCAAGTTGTTGTTTATCGTTTTACTCCATCATATCCCGATGGTTTAGTTTATAGGCTTGACTTAGATAGTGCGGATGATTTTGGATTAGGGTTATTGTTTGCAGCAGAAGATCTTAGAGAGTTTGAAGATTTTAGTTTAGATCTTTTGTTTTCTTGGAGTCTTTTGGGGTTTTTACTTTATTCTACATATTTGAAATAACATATAAAACAAATAATCCTTAAAAAAAAAACACTTTTGTTTTGTTAACACCTTTACATTTTAGGTTCTAGCGCACTTGTCACAACTCTATAGAAACAGAATTTGTATCCTTTTTCATTAATTTGTCTATATAATGATTTATTAAATTTATTTCCTTTGCACTAATTAGATATAAAGAAAAGTGCATTGGAGTTGGTCACTGATGAGTGGTCACAGGTTATGGTGGACCCACGCGGTGGGTTAGAGAAAAGATAGTTCACACTTCCACCTATATGGCCTGATTGGGCACCTGTGACTAGAACTCACGCATATCAGGGTTAGACTCGCACACAGAAAGGATTGATGCCTTGAAGTGTGGGCTAGATCCACCAGAACAGACAGTTACAATCAACAAGATGGAATGATCATGAAATGCTTGTATAATGTACATGTGTGGGCTGAAAGCTTGAAATGCACATTTCTTTGCATAGGAAAGTCACATGAAGATTCGGATACCATTTTTACGATGAACACGGAAAAAGCTTTCATATGACACCCATATTGGGGGTCCCTAAATTTTAGGAGGTCGCTAAATTTTAGGAGCCTCGAATTAGCCTAAAAATGCTAGTCCTAAAAAATAGGGATGTCATTCTAAAAATAGTAAGTTCTGTACTCTGACTGTGCTTACTAGATTTGGTTGTTTCTATTCTTGACAATATTCAACCCAAAAAGGAAGGCCATAGAGAAGAGACAAGTGTCAAGACACTTGTCACACAAGTTTCCAAGTGTCCCACCACTTGTCACATCTCATGACATGTGGCTGGACACTTGTCTTGTGCTACTCCACTTTTCCCTTTTGTACTAGCTCTCCCCTCTCCTATAAATAAGAGCTCGTTTTTCTTCATTCAACATCATTTTTCTTTGCTGTAAACTCATGTACAACACCCACAGATAGCCAGAAACTGGCCCCATCCATCCCCATCATCATTCCCCACTTCTCCATTATCAAATTCCTCCATATTCCCTCTTCTATTACTGCTGTTTTACAAGACAGCAAGCCTATAAATTCATTACAGCACCTCCTTCTCGAGCTCTTTCTTCCATTTTAGCAACAAGAAGCAAGCCCTATCCATGTACTGCTGATCAACGATGGAGAAAGGCTAATTTCCCCTTTTTCTTCTCTCATACTGTAAAGAAATCAGTTCTTATCATTGCATAATAGATAATGGATGTGTGTTTGTACATCTTTGCGTGATCTTGTGAGAGTGAGAATTACTTCTTCTCACTCCCAGGTTGATTGTAATTGAGCTCTTCCCTAAGGGACTTGGGTTGAGCAGAAATACATTCCTTCGGGGGGGGGGGGGGGGGGGGGGGTGGGGTTTCCCATCTTCAACCCTCAATCTTGTCTCCATTACTTTTACATTTTCATGGCTGTAATTTTGTGAGTAATTTTCATTTTCAGTTTTAAGTGTTCATTCTCTTTTATATTAAATCTCGAAAACAAGCGAATATCATAATTGTAAAAAATACTACATTGTTCGGGGCGTTTACAACACTTTAGTTTAGTTAGTCTTCACATGGTTAGGTAGTTAGTTGCACACATGGTTGGGATACTCCTTCAGTGCTAGAAGCTCATTACAAGGAAGTTTGACGAGATGGCCGGTTTTCAAAGGAGCTTCACTCTTTATTAATCTCACATATTAATGGGTTAGTGGTTAGTGGTTAGTTATGTGCGAGTTTGATGATTGTTGCAATTTGCGAACCACTACATGATTATCTTTGCATTATTTTGGAGTTGCAATATCCATGTACATAACATGTTCTTTCATATCTAATTTATCTATTTATCTTTGTTTGAAATAAGAGAAAGTTAAAAATATAACTTGATTGAAATCATTTAGAGTTTTCCAAACCTAAATACCTACCCACAAAAGAAACACAAAACCTAAAAACCTACAGAAGAAACACAAAACTTAATTTTTAAAACACATACACCGAAATATATATAAAAAATGTAGTCTATATGAGAGTCCACCACATGGGATGGGACTTAGCACCAGGGAGTGATTGAAAAGGGGTGATGTGTGTGCATGACATAGTGAATTTCATTGTATGAAAGTTTAATTGGAAATCCAATAGAGTTTTCCCTATCTTGTTGTCACTTTGCTAGCGATATGTGGGGTTGCTTTGTTTGGGTTCTTTGTTAGGCATGGACCTTATCAATGAGGCTCTTTTAGAAGCAATATTCCTAGTGGGATAGTAGTGTGGCATTTTCTTTCCTAGAGGGATTATTGTTATTTATCGGCTCTAGAAAGCTTCCTAGTTGGTATATTCTATGCACTGGATGAAGCTATGTTATGCATTTAAGTGGGGAGAGTAAGGGAATCTTAGTAAGCATAAGTTTTTCAATAATTTAATTGAAACATTTGTCTTGCTTGCTTACTAATATGACACCAGTAAATATTTTCCTATCTTTTCAGTGTCTAGTAGTTTTCTATGTGTGGTTTTGCAGTTCTTATAGCTGTGCTCACAAGGACACTTCACAACTAAGTGAGGGAGAGTATATTTTTTCTTTTGAGGGTGCGTAGCAGTGCTCATGGTAGCTGTGTTCACAATGTTGGATGTTTGTGATGTAGTTGTGCTCGTGAGGACACTTCTCAATTAAGTGGGGGAGAATGACAACACCTAGAAACAATGCCTAATATTGCAAAACTTTTTAGCAAAAGTGTACACAATTGGCACATTGTTACCAACTTTTTACATTAATTTAATGTAGATATGATGCTCGTTGTTGTTGTTTTTGGAGGATGTGTCTTTGCAGCCCTGGCTAGGACATGTCAATACAAGGAAGCTTTTGAAAGGGAGAAAGGTGGTGCTATAGATAAAATCTGATAGATTTCCTTAGTGAATTCCAACCATGACCAATCTAAAATCTTCCCATAGGGAATTATTATCATCTAGAGAAGATAAGATCTTGTCTTCTCTCCCTTGATTCCCCTCTTTCCAACACCAAATTTGATTTTGCTTTAGTGAAAAGAGGCAGGTCTAGGAGCTTTGTGGTGGTTTGGCAGATCACCTAAGTAACATTTGCATGCCCCTTGTAACTCGCAATGCAAAGCATAGCTCATTTGGGGGCAGTTTCAATGTCCGTAGATTGCAATGTGCTAGCAATCTTTAAAGCTCTCCAAAGAAGTATGGAGCCACTTGAAGATGTGATGTTACTTGCACTTGTTATGCTATTTTTCTATTCACTGATTGGACTTCAGTTCTTTGGGTCAGATCTTGCATATAGGTGTATAAGGCAGATAGATGGCCAAATGTCCTACCCTGTAATATACTATTCACATTTCTCAAAAATAGGACTTAAGTGCCAAGAAATTTAATATGCAAGAGAACTGGTGGAAACCCTAGCTATGGATCTCAGTCTTTTGACATGTTTCCATCATCCATCCTAACACTCTTTCAGGTTGTGTCACTAGAAGGTTGGAGATTTGTTATGTATGTTATGGAGACTATTAAGTTCAAATATGCAATGGCTTATGTTATCACTCTTGTTGTGATTTTTGGATATTTCCTGGTAAATATTGTGGTTGCTGCAATTAGCAGAGTTTTCCTTCGAGTTCGTCATAAGCATCGGGCTCTTTTGAAGAAGAGTAGAAACACAAAGAAGTTCAATTTCTATAATACAACTATTCTAGTGAGCATTCTAAAAGATGTGGTACTTGAGAAGGACAAGAAATTGATATGGAGGGAAAGATTTAAAATAAAATCTGAACAAATGAGGACGAACTATGAATCTAAGGTTAATACTATGTAATAATGGTTTTATTAAGGTTTAGAAAGGGGGAGGGGAAGGGAGGTATCAACTTACAATGTTGGAATTATTCATTCCACAAGTTGTAATGTTACCGGTGAGTATTATCCTTGTTTGACAAAGATGGATCAAAGAAAAATGGATTCAAATGGTGCAAAGGGAGTTCCGGGCATGATTGTTTGGTCATCTTATGGTACTAAAGATGGACGAGGTGCAAAAGCGGTGCTGAGTCTGTATGTTGGATTTTTCCAAGCATTACTTATTTGGTATAGTTGCCAAGGAAAAGAGTTAGAAGACAAGGACTTTGGATTGCTGCTACCAACCAAAAACAAAATTGATGAAAAATGTTTAGTGCAAATATTTTGGAGCTTGATAAAAGGAAAGGGGAAGGGAAATGAATTACAAGAAAAATTCAAAATTAGAGGGAGGAGAGGCCATTGGAGGTCATTGAGAAAGAAAGGGTGTGGGATTCTTGGAGAGGCACCGATTGATGGAGAATATGGAGGAGGGTTGCTATGCTTTGAATGCCATGGTGAACAACACACCACCAGAGATCGTAAAAGGGTTGATTTTCCTTAGTTGTGACATGACTATCCTTATCCTTGCCAAGTTCTTGTCACCCTCATAACACCTTGAGGTATTTTAGTTGTAATTAGCATCGGATAAAGATCCATCAAGCTCCATAGAACATAGATCTAGAGCATTGCTTAATGTTCAAAATTGGGGTAGCACTTCCACTCCTTTTGGTTAGATAGCTCAAACATCTAGTTGTTGCTTTGTGAGCTTTATGTTAACCCAAGGTATTGTATGCTGATAGTATATTTACTTTGAGACCTACTATGATTAGTATTTTCTAATCATTATGTATATTGTAATATAGTTGTGTATGAATGCTTATCATGGCTCTTAGCATCATATTATGGCATTGATCCTTATCATATTTTTTAGAAAAATTTAATTTAAATTACACTTATGGACATGTATATGGTAGCAATAGGTACACATGGTGCTTGGTAGATTTTTTATGTTAGACATCAATGCACTTATTTCGGTATACCTTTGGTTTATACATAAATGAAATGAAGGTACTTCAATATGTAGATTTTAAGTGGATAAATGGAAAATGAAATAAGTGTTCTAACTAAAAATAAAGTCTAAATTTGGTATCCCCAGCTCTTTGAAATTTTACCATTACACTAACAATGAAAGATTTAACAATAGGGCATGCAATGGACAAGTGTATAGGCTATGTGATATAAGAAAAAAGGAATAAGATGCAATGTGAAACTTTCATAAACTTGAAAATTCACAACTTAGAATCTAGATACATTGAAATTTTTCCCAATAAGTAGCTCATTTAGGGTAGTAAAGTTATTAAGCAAGCCTTGAGCTTAAGCTTGGTCTAGTGAGCAAGTCACTTATGATTAGTGACCAATTCATTAATTTGTTCTTAGCAAAAAATGAGATCTAATTAGGGAGAAACTAGTTATTCATTTAGAAACTTGATCTTGGCTATTTGGGGCCCTTTCTCTCCCATCCTTACTTTTCAAGAGTTGTAGCAATAAGAGGAGATATAAACTTGTGGGGTTTTCAAGATGAACAGCAAGAGGAGAGTATTTTGTAGAAATCATGAGGTGCTAGATAGCTGGGAATCATTCTCTTTCTTCTCATTTCTCTCTTAGTATGTGCAAGATCTCTTTTACAACAAATAAAATTTAGGATTTGAAGTTTACAATAGATCAATGGCCTAAGATTTGCAAAAAATAAGTCATTTTGGATATGGAAATGCTTACTAAAGATAAGAGAAATTTTATTCAAAGATGTAGTTCTGATTTCTAGCCCCATTGAAAGTGCTAAATTTAGATTTCAATCTCAAGGAAAATGCATATCAAATATTGGGATCTATGGACATCAAGCTTACTTCAATTTGATACTCAATTGAAGGTGCATAGGTTAGGGTGCAAAGCTTCAAGGTTTTTGGATAATGAGGGATAAGGTTTCATTCAGAAAATCTTTTTGCCAATGATTTTGCTTGATTGGCTCTTTAATGGACAATGTTTTCCTTAGTTGCTCTCACAAACCTTGACCAATGAGCTCAATTATGCACTCAAACCAATGTATCTCCAAGCATACAAAGCTGCAACTACTTCAAGTTGACCAAAATGATATTGAAAAATGCATCCATGTCTCATTGCTGCCTCATTATAGCCAATGAGGAATCTCTATCTTGAACTAATCTAAGTGTTAGTTTGTGATAGCCATGTTGATTACATAAGTAGGTCACAAGTAATTCATGTAAAGGCTTATCTTCAATATTCAAGAAATATTGTAAGGGCCACATACCTTGAGGGCCATTCTAGTGTTTTCTACAAGAGTGCTCTAGCTCTTAGGTGCTTTGTGTCATATATTTTCTTTTCTAGATTGAATCATGTGTGTTGTAAGTTTATGTTCACTTCCCTATAGACTAGATTTGCAAGCCAGTTTTACCTAGCTTCACAAGTGTTGTTGATGGCCCAAAAACATGTCAACCTCCTTTCATGGTCATCCATAATGTGACCTTGTTGTCCATGATCTATTGCACACCATGACTTTGTCTTTCCTTTCACCTTCCACATGTGTATGGCTCTCCTCTCATGCAATCCTTCTTAGGCACACTCGGTTGGTCACACCATCTACCTTCACTAGTTCCATCACCTACCTACCTAGCATATGCACACATGAATGTGGGGAGTGATGACTTGCATTACAACTTCATTAAGGCATGTACAATGGCCAAGATTTAAACTCAGTCACTTTTGAGTTTCCAACTTTACCACTAGATGGCCATACTACTTCAGCATTGCTCCTATACCACATTCACTTGCATCTCAAATCAACACAAAAGGTTCATAATTGAGATCTGACAATCTCAACACAAGATCTAAACAAACAACCTTGAACACTTGTTCCATCCCTCCTAGAACAATGTCAATCCCAAGAACATGTATATATTTGAAACACCTTTAGGACAAGGCCACTCCATGATTGCCTTAACTTTCCCAAGATCCATAGAAATCACCCATACAAAAATGGTGTCCCAAATTATAGACCTATGTCATGTGGAATTCGCACTTATTTTTATTCAAGAAAAGTTCATTCTCCTACAATTGAAGTGCAAGACCCTCTATAAGTGATCATAATGCTCCTCTTGAGAATCATTATAAATTGATATATTATCTAGGAAAATAATAATACACTTTCTAAGAAGAAGCTACAAAACCTAAGCCATGAGTCCAGAGCTCCAAAATGTCCTCAGACTATGCTTCAAGCTCATCAATCTCCTTCTTTCTCATCCCATATGTTTCCTTTAGAGAGGTTTCACTCTACCATGCATCCTGTAAAATGTAGGATGGTCCACGATTTATCACTTGCATGAGCACAAGGTCATGAGGCCTTAACAAGAAGAGTCTACATCTCTCAACAAATGGTGCTATCTTAAGCATACTACCATTATAGACAAGGCTATAGTTGCCTCCTTGGTCTTGACTCTAGCATGGAAGTTCCATCCTTTGAGTTAGACTTCTCACTGTGTGATTTTTAGTAATAGACCGTGTTTGCTTGCACATGAAACACTTTCTCTCTTCCTTTAGCTTCTTTTTCTCCTCTCCTAAGCAACCCTCTTCTTAGAAGTGTCTGCCCCACTACTCATGAACTTGTCCTTCTCTTTGGCTTCAGCAGTAGTGGATTGATTAGATTGGCATGTCTTCTTGTGCATCTCCCACTTCTCATAAAAAATGGTAACTCTAGCCTGTCTCCAAAGAATTTGGATGTTGTGCCTCCACATCAATTGAAGTAGTAGTATATGAGCTATCCACAAATTTTGAAACAATATTATTCTCAATAAGGGGAAAGAGATACACCAATCGTATTTTTGTGAAGCGAGTGAAGATTTCCACATTTCTCCTCTCCTTTTTACCTAAGGAACTCCCATTTGTTCCATTCCTACAATTTATAGTCCATGAAGAATGGCCAAACACATTTAGACCCAAGTGCTCATTACATGTGATTTGAGATACAACTCCCACCGTAGAGCTACTCCATTCTTAAGACTCTTCTAAACGCGACTACGTCCAAGCATGTTGCCCCCACCGCCATTTGTGCTACCTCCAATTGCATTGTGAGCTTCATGTTCAAACTCAAGATCATCAACTGCTCTAATCACTCCAACCTTCACTCTATACATCACCCCACGTCTGCGACCTCTTCTCAAAGCTAGGAGACTATCATATTGGAAGAATTCATCTAACTGCAGAGAATAGTGAGCTCTTGGTGAAGTGATACCACCCCTAAGGGTGTCACCTCCACCGTCATTCATGCTACACCCAGTTGCATCACAAGGTCTATGTACAAAGCATTCATGGTTGGAAAAACTAAATCCCTATACCTTATGTAGAGAAGCTTTGATATCATCTATAAGACTGAGAATCCTAATGCACAAATCAACAAATGATGAGAGAACCCAAGAAATGTAGAAGATATCCTTAAACATTTATAATAATAAGTTGATAAAGATTTCTACAAAATATTGTCTCCAACAGCACAAGCATGAACTAGCACTTGAGTTGCCTAATTGTCCTACATTTGGGGCTACTTTTTATTGTGACTCAACCTACCTTGAAGACTCTTCACCTCGATCAAGCCACAAGCACTCCTTGCAACTTGGCACAAGTAGGAGATTGTATGCTGTTGATCCACACCACGTTGATGCACCACAATGACTTCTGTAGTTCACCATCAATCCTATTTTATCCTACATAAAGTAATTATGCAAACAAATAATTAATCAAGCCATAATCGGGTTGATATTTTTGTTTTTTAATCATCATTTTAATCATTAAAATAGCTTGACTTGATGAAATGCCACATCATCAACATTTTAAGGCTATGCCTTTAGGGGGAAATATATTGCCTTAACTTTCATAGCAAGTGATGACCTACTACCCATGATCATCAAGTCATAATCTACTACCCACAATCATTAATTCACGATCCACTGTTAGAATAATAGATATGTTGTGATACCATGTCAAAATATGTGATGAACCAAAGAGCTAGTAGGGATTGCAAGGACAAAAAAGGCAGAGTGTGTACGACAAACCTTGAGAGAAGAGAAACTTAGAAAACAAAAAATAACAATATGATGAAGCATTGAATCATGCTATGTGAAAAAAAGCTGATAAAGCAAAGTCGAAGCTTTGAAGATAACTGCACTGTGTATTGGCCTATTCTATCACAACACAAACAAGAATAACAACCAATACAAAAATCTTTTTTCAAAACTCATAATTCAATCATAGATTTATTTACTCATAAATAATAGAAAATAACAAATATTATTCAAGAAAATGGTACAAAAATTCATGTTGCATTGTAGACAATAGAAGGAAAATAACCTCCTAAAAATACTGCATTTTGCATTCTTCCTAAATAAGAAAATGATAGAAAATGGCATTCAATTTTCAGGAAACTAGTACAAGATTTTAGGTCACATCAAGAACAACCAAGACCAAGCCATGATGTCTTGATCCAAAATATGTGAATCATGACTTGTTATATCAAGAAAAATTCATTTCTATTCTACATGCTATTTTACATCATAAAATACATAAGCATAAAGACTAATGTCCTAGGGTAGTAATTTAAGCCCTAACACCTAGCACAGCCTAGTGGATGGCCACATTGTAGCCATGATCTAAAGCCACATATCCCTTCATCCAAAGTGAAATAAAATACAACACATTTCAGAGCAATATGCCATGGCTGGGAACCCATCAAATATAATGACATCCATAGAACATCATAGAGAATAAAAATATAGAACCATAATTAAATAAGTCGATCACTACTCCAATGACAAAGAGTAGTTGCATTGATCAAGATATATGTTGATGATGCTCTAGCATCTACATCATAAGCATTGTATGGAAATGTACCACACAATCTAGATCTCAAACAAGAAATTGCATCACCAAAGAAATATGCAAAGTTATCCAAGAAAACTTGCAAAAGAAATCAAGACAAAACTGCTTCTGCATCATAATCTTTCATAACTTCGATCTATATCATGTCATTTGCAAAGTATTGCTTGGTATTGATCCAAATTGTTAGAACATGTATCTATTGACTTTCAGGCCTACTTTCAAGTTCTTGAAACTTTTGATCTTCAGGTTGCTATAGTAATTGTTGTTTTTGAGTTTGTTGTAGCATTTCCTACTACATATCCTACATTTTAAAATGTTGCAATACTTTCCATTGTTGTTGCAAGAACTCATGCTGTTGTTTCAAAAATTTAGATTGTAGGAATTCAAGTTTCTAGAGTCCATCCTATAATTTTGACACTACTAGCAAACTTGAACACTCCTAAATTACTAAAATCTAATGGAAACCTAAAAATTCATCATCATATACATCTGATCTTTCCATACAATGAGCTTCCTCAATTTCTTGATTTTGAGATTTCCTTACTATTTTGATTCAAGATGATTAGATCCAAAATTTTGAAATAATTTATCCACTTTAGTCCATGAACTTTCTTGAACTTAGATCACTCCTACCCTCCCAATTTCTCTTCAAGATGTTGTCCAAATTGGTCATAAACTATAGTTTGGACAACTTACTATTCAAGAACCTCATTTCTAGCCATAATGTGCTACTCTTGGTACCCTTGAATAATGTTTCCCACATATATTTCAATCACTGGTACCATAGATGAATTTTCCTCAAGAAATAACTACTCCTCATCACCTTTTACTTCATATTCCAAACTAAGTGTTTGCACATACAAATCCTCCAGAGTAACGTCTTAACTTGGAACATGAAAAAATGTTAATTGAGTATGGAAATCAACAATTGCATTATCCTTCTCTAAAATAACTTCCCAATAGCATTAATAACCTCAAAACAATGCTCACAATTCCATTTCATTCTTGACATGAGAAACCTCTTGTTGAAGCAAATCTTTCTCTTCTTGAAGCCAATTGATAATAGATAAATCCTCAACTACTGCAAACTTTTGTGCATTTTTTTTCTTTTCCAACTCAGAAGAAAGCTATTGAACCTTTGCATTTGAAGATCGATTCATAAAACATATCCCTTGCGATTCTTCATCAAACCCACACAAACTGAGTGATTTTTGTAGTTCCTAACATTCAAGCTACTGTTGTGAACCTGATAGTGCTAAAAACTATTCATTTACTATCCTAAAAACTTCTCATAAAGGCAATCAACCTAAAAGTTTACATCAGCATAAACTTGTTGGATTTATTTAGATTTAATAGCATAATGACATGAAATAATATTCAACTTGCTAAAATATGGGTATCTTGAAAACTACACCTAAAAATGATGCATTTTGCACTACAAGTAATGGCATTCAAGTAGTTGTAAAGCTTTTTACTAAAATTTGACTTCCTTACTACATTATCATTCTCATAACTAGTAAGAGAACCAAGAAAATTGTCTATAATAGCATCTTCATCGAGAAAACCATAATCCTTATGCTTTTTATCCATGACAACATCATCTACTAATGAACACAAAATTGATCTTCTTGATCACCAAAATGATCGACCTTCTTGATGATAACTTCATTTCTTCTTTTCTTCACCAAAATTAATTTGAGATTGATTATGATATTTTGCAAGATACCAAAATATAAAAAATACCTTTAACTTATCAATGCAAGTTGTGTGATTCTCCACTCTCTAATGGTAAGCTCCTTTGTTAAGCTTGGGGCACTTTAGGATCCTTGGCTGCTTTGGCTATTGTCCTCTCTCACTCCCTTAACCTCAATCTTTGGAAAAACCATAGGTAAAGGATACAATCATCATCATCACTTGAACTTGAATCATGATTAAGTGCTTTCTCAAAAGAACTCAACTTTTTCCATGCTCTATATATCCTTAAATGTGAACCCTTCTTTGTTGTGAATAAAGATTTTTCTAGATACCATTGAATTTCATACATAAATCAACCACACAAAAATACTTAAAGGATTTTCCTCTTTTACAAGACTCATAAGTATACAAATAACATATTGATGTATGACTATGCTCAAAGCAGACTTTGCATCTCTTTTGCTTCCTCTTAGATTTACCCATGATGAAACATGTTTGCAATTTGCAAATGACCTACTTTTCTTTCAACCAATCTCCTAAATTTTACAATGATAAAGTAGCAAGTTTTTAGCCTATGATATTCAAGTAATTCCTACATTTTTTTTAAATTCAGGCTACCTAAAAAACTCTTTTGCATATATTGCTTGAAAACTCCTATATTGATCAAATTTCTATGCCTTATCATGCTATCTCTAGTATTTTTTTGTAGTTTGTGTTATTGCTATCATTTTTGTAGGTCCTTGACACTTTTGCACTTGAGGTTATTCCTAACACTATTGCTAAATTTTAGGCTATTTGTGAATTTTTTACATTTTAGGATACTTCTAAAAATCATTTATTCTTTTTTCCCAAGAAAAGTGAGCAGCCCTCTACTTCATCTTCTTCATTTTCTTTTTCTATTTTTTCTTTATCTTATCTTCTTCTATATATTTGTGTTCTTCACCATTAGCTTAAGGAATATTTCCTGTCAATCCATCCCCATCATTCTATTCCCTTGGAATTGCTCCTGATATCCTTCTTCATTGGTGGGTACCCTTTTTGTTATTTGTCTTCTTCTTTTCCACAACATCTTGGACATCTAAATTGAAGGAAACACCAAAACTACTTGAATTACAAGAATATGTTTGCATGCATGTCTACCTTGAAATACTCTTAATGTTTATTTGCCTTGAAATGGCTTGAATGCTTGTCTACCTTCAAAAAACTTGAATGTAGGGCATTTTAATGCAAGGATGACCTGACATCCTCCACTTGTAGAAATGCACAAAAATGCTTGATTTGAATTCATGAAATGTCTTGAAGCCTTTGTTATGCAAAAAGAAACCATATATCTTGCACTTTCATGGAAAATGTACCTTTCTCTCATCAGTCATTACATAACTGCCATCACCCTCTTGCAAGCTTTCTTTTTCCATGCCGCTTGACACCTAAATCATGTGTAATGCAACATGAACTATGTAGGATCACCAAAGTGTATTGGCCTACTCTATCACAACACAAACAATTAGACCATACATAAATAGGAATAATAACATCCTAAGGTAGTAATTTGAGCCCTAACATACTATCCTATCTAAATCAAGCAGTAGCATCTATGGGGAATCTGTGCAGTAGTGAAGGAATCAAAACATAGTCCTCTAGATAGTGGGCTATCGAAGTAATCACCGGAAAATGAAGGACAGCTCTGCCAAGGGAGAAAAACACAATCCTCTGATGCCATCAGGGATGAAGAAGATGATCACCAATTGTCAAGGGAGCAAAGCACAATCCTTAGATGCCATGAAGTGGGCCAAGCTGCAAAACATAGATGCTTGGGATGTGTGAGTTGCCAAATACAGCAATAGAATGCCCCAATAAAAATGCCTAGAATGAGGGGGCAATCCTTTTTTGGGGCTATCAGGGAAAAATACCTAATAGAGGTGAATAACTATTAACGGTATTTTGAGAAGGCTGCAGAAAGCGCAAGTGCTGGATACTATTTTTTGGTGGATTACTATTTTGTGGAGCTTCATTGTATTACTTTGGGCACTTGTGTATTACTTTTTACTCATGGACATCATCAGACTATCATGGTTGTATTATTTTGTGAGAGTCGTTCCCGTGCACATTGTATTTATCACCCGTAGTTGTATTTGTCGCACCCGCATGTGTTGCGTGGGTTGCGCACATGTAATTGTGATTAGAATAGTGTAGGCTTGGTCTATTTAGGCTAAGGTTCAAGCATGTTTCAAGGATTGACCGGCCTAAAGCCCACTATGTGGGTAGGATGCCCAAAGAGGGTGCAAACCCTAATTCACAGTTGTGGAAACCCTAAACGCAAAAGGGGCGCAAACCCTAACCCTAACCCTAAACACAAAAGGGACGCAAACCCTAACCCTAACCCTAATTCTATGTCTATATAAGGGTGGGAGGTCTCAGTTGTATTCGCCCCTTTGGCACATTCATGCTGTGGAAGCTCTGTTAGTGCAACCATTCAATCTTTCTATTCTATCATCTTGCTTCCATTGTGTTGAGAGTGATTGAGAGGGAGAGAGTGAGAGGTGTGTTGAGCGAGGGATTGAGGGAAGGTGAAGCTCTTCGTCATCTTCTTGCTTTTCTCGTCGTCTCTACTAGCTCTTCGACTCGTTGGTGTGCTTGGTGGTGGATGCGAAGGAGCGACGGCATCGGATTGTGTTGATCGTGGTCGTGGAACTATCTTCGAGCCTTTGAAAGGTAAGTTAGGTGAGTTCACTACAACTCGAGCTAGTCTTGTGTTCTTGCTTCCTTGGGTTGGAGAGGAGAATGCTTGGTTAGTTAGAGCGGAGCGTGAGAGACAAGGTGAGAGATTGTCGCCAACGTGAGTTGCAGCTTCTGAAAGAATAGAAGTCCGTCCAAAGTTCCAACTGTTGGTGCATTTGCCTCAACATTTTGGTTCCGTTTCCGGCACCTAGGATGGTGCAACCGCCAAGGTTCTCACACTCCTACCGTGTGGCGGAATAGGAGGCTTGTGCATGGGCGTGGATAGGATCAATGTGGTTCCGATCGTCCGCGTTTATGGCTAGCTTCTGAAACCCATGCGGCTGGGTTAGGAAGGGCCAAATTGGAAGGAACCGGTTTGTTGGATTGAGATTGGAATAGGGTAGAATAGAAGAAAGCACAAACCATAAACTCAAAAACACAAAAACACAAGAAAACACAAAACTCAAAACTCAAAACTCAAAACTCAAAGTGCTCTTCTTGTTGTTGGACATCTTGTGTGGGAAAGTTGGGAGATGAGGGTTCATCGTTCTTGCTTTTGTCATTGGTTACATACATGTTTATGGTTGAGATCTAACCAAATATACTGCTTGCCTTTGTACTCGTCTTCTAAAGTTCTTTGCTTGTGAGGTAGAGGAAGGAGAAAGCAAAGAAGGCCAAGAAGAAGTAGATAGAAGATGGTTGGGAAGAAGAAGAGATAGATGAAAAAAAGGGTGAAATAGAGAAAAAGGAAGGGCAAGAGGTAGTGAGGAAGAGAGCTAGAAGAAGAAGAGTAAGAAGAAGAGAAGAAGAATGCAAGAAGAAGAAGAAGAAGAAGAAGAAGAAGATGCAAGGAATGAGATAGAAGAATGATAGAAGAAGAAGAAGAAGAGGAGGATAGAAAAACAAGAGAAGAAGAAAGTAAGAAGGAGTGAGGAAGAAGAATAAGAGAAGTGGATAGAAGAAGATAAGGGTACGAAGAAGAGGAAGCGTAGGAGAATATGAGAAGTTGAGGAAGAAGACTAGGAGAGAAGGGAAGTGGAAGCAGTTGAGAAGGAGAAAAAAAAAAGAAAAAGCAAAAAAGAAAAAAAGAAAAAAAGAAAAAAAGTATATATATATATATATGCACTCACATGCACTGCACTGCACCTAGGGGTCCTCAAGTTGGATGCGTCCAGTGGCTTTGGTCGGCTGGCTCCGTCTCTAACCCCCTAGCCCTTTTTCCATTTCCCCACACATTTGCTTAGGGCACATCAAGGTTAGGACATCCTGTCTCCCTGAGTCACGTGCACTTTTCATTTCTACTTCATTTATCTTAGTAACACCACATCACCTCAGGTCACCTACCACATGTGGTTGATCCAGTGGAGAACCATGCACTTCAAGAATTCCTTTATCTATCCCACTTAGGTGTCTCCCTTGCATCTTCAACAACAACTTTTTTTTCTCAGCACCTACCATTCTTTCCATCTTCATCAGATCAAGCTCCCTTGCTTCCTCATCATCGAGCATCATCATCAACAGAAGCACCCATGGAGAAGTCTTCTACCTATGTATTAGACTATGTATGCACGTGCACACACTATAGTTTTTGCACCATAACCTATTCACGGTTTTGGGTCCTCAAGTGTGGGACAACACTTCAGGCTTGCCTGGAGTTCGACCCATCTCCCAAACCAACATCATCATATGTCCTGTGCACGATCAGAAGACTAGCACTTTTCCCCTAGGGAGTGACTGCACGTGAGGTTTTCCTTTGCAGGTATTCGAGTTGTGGAGAATCATGCGCATCACTTCTACATCAACATTGCATCTCCCATCTTCTACGACCTCTATTCCATTTTCCAATGACCATTCAAGTTCTATTCATCAGAAGGATCAACAGTCAAGTGTATCTTCAGCATAGCCAACTTTTACAGGATTTGTCACCAGCAACACCATCAGTCTCACCATCTACCACAATTTGAGCAACATCAGTTGTACCACCCGCGGCAGGCAACATCCTCATCTTCAACAACCACCGTTATTCATCAGCCACATCCATTTCTTCTCCATCAGGACTACTACTTGATCAAGACTGTTCCCAGCATTCCGCGTCTTCGGTGCAAGCTACAGCATGCTACCTATGACGTGAGTGCCATGGGACTGGCACTCATCTAGGGGGGAAATAATGTTAACGGTATTTTGAGAATGCTGCAGAAAGCACAAGTGCTGGATACTATTTTTTGGTGGATTACTATTTTGTGGAGCTTCATTGTATTACTTTGGGCACTTGTGTATTACTTTCTACTCATGGACATCATCAGACTATCATGGTTGTATTATTTTGTGAGAGCCATTCCCGTGCACATTGTATTTATCACCCGTAGTTGTATTTGTCGCACCCGCATGTGTTGCGTGGGTTGCGCACATGTAATTGTGATTAGAATAGTGTAGGCTTGGTCTATTTAGGCTAAGGTTCAAGCATGTTTCAAGGATTGACCGGCCTAAAGCCCACTATGTGGGTAGGATGCCCAAAGAGGGTGCAAACCCTAATTCACAGTTGTGGAAACCCTAAACGCAAAAGGGGCGCAAACCCTAACCCTAACCCTAAGTGCAAAAGGGACGCAAACCCTAAACCTAACCCTAATTCTATGTCTATATAAGGGTGGGAGGTCTCAGTTGTATTCGCCCCTTTGGCACATTCATGTTGTGGAAGCTCTGTTTAGTGCAACCATTCAATCTTTCTATTCTATCATCTTGCTTCCATTGTGTTGAGAGTGACTGAGAGGGAGAGAGTGAGAGGTGTGTTGAGCGAGGGACTGAGGGAAGGTGAAGCTCTTCGTCGTCTTCTTGCTTTTCTCGTCGTCTCTACTAGCTCTTCGACTCATTGGTATGCTTGGTGGTGGATGCGAAGGAGCGACGGCATCGGATCGTGTTGATCGTGGTCGTGGAACTATCTTCGAGCCTTTGAAAGGTAAGTTAGGTGAGTTTACTACAACTCGAGCTAGTCTTGTGTTCTTGCTTCCTTGGGTTGGAGAGGAGAATGCTTGGTTAGTTAGAGCGGAACGTGAGAGACAAGGTGAGAGATTGTCACCAACGTGAGTTGCAGCTTCTGAAAGAATAGAAGTCCGTCCAAAGTCCCGACTGTTGGTGCTTTTGCCTCAACATTTTGGAATAACTAAAGAAGTGGTT
The DNA here is from genome assembly GCF_053477565.2 of Lygodium microphyllum. Classification (NCBI taxonomy): domain Eukaryota; kingdom Viridiplantae; phylum Streptophyta; class Polypodiopsida; order Schizaeales; family Lygodiaceae; genus Lygodium; species Lygodium microphyllum. The sequence continues at coordinate 30,339,147 of NC_141164.1, forward strand.
CCTCAACACCCCTTTTAAGGCGGCCCATAAAGATATGAAGAAAGAGGAGTGAAGAGAGGTAACAAGAAGATATAGATGATCCCTGAGATCCAAGATTTCCACCTGATAGGTAACTTGTAGTAGAGAATAGTAGACAGAATGAACTGTAGAACCCAAATCCACCCTGGGAGATAAGCCATTAGCTCCATAACTCCATGCTAGAAGGAATTCAAAGGCCTTGTCACCAAGTCACACAATTGAACCTTCAAGGGCCTAATCTAGGTGAAACCTGAAGATCCTAGGTATCAAGAGAAGAAATGATTGCTCGAAGACAGTCATCCCCAAAGATTAAGTGATGGGTGAAAAAATTCATGATGAGTATGTATCCCCTCTAAGGTGATGCAGGGGCCCCTTCTAAAGTCAAAAAAGTAGGAGCCCTCTCAAAGGACAAAGAACAAACATCCACCTTTGTGAGAGGTAGGGAATCTAAAAGCTCATGGATTACAGACTCCAAATCATCCAAGGAAAAGGAAGCAGAGCCTGTTAGATATGCTCAATGCCCTATCCTCATAAGATGCTGCTAATGATCCATGATTCTCAAAGTTGTTAGAGCCCCATTATTAGGAGAAGCCATCTGTGAGCCTAGACATTGATAGGTCTTGACTTGTATGTCAAATGAGATCTATCTAACCGGATGGCCAAAAGGTAACTATTGTGGGTCTAGCCTTTGGGTTAGATAGGGTAGAGCTAGTAGCAACTCAAGGCATACTGCATCAAGTTATAGAGTAAGAAATTTATCAAGGATCTCTATTTTGGGTCCATGGGCTATCAAAGTAGCCCTTGACTAGGGATAGGGAATATTCCATGGCCAACTAGTGGAGATGCACATGGAAGGTCAACAAACACATGTGCACATGAAAAGTCAACAAACACATGTGCACATGGAAGGTCAACAGACACAGGTGCATATGGAAGGTCATCCATCATAACCCCCTTCATAGGCTATAAAAGGTAGACCCCTTCATAGCTTTCATGATCCATCCTTTCACCCAATTAGAGTTATTCCAACTAGCCTTAAGCTCTTCACCTTCTAGATTGCCATCTCAGCCTCACATTGGAAGCACATGGGTGAACAGAGTCATCAGCTTGTTTGGAGTTAAAGAATTTTTTTGTTCTCCTCTTATCTATTGTATACTCTCTTTCTCTATCTCTTGCTTAAATTCTATACGCTAAACTATTTAATTTTTACATGGTATCATAGACCATAGGGCTCCAAGGATTGAAGAGTATTGGAGAGGCAAATGCTTCAATAGCAAGGAGGAGCGATGTCAACTTTCGCAAGCTATTCTGGTACATCAAGTAGTTCTAGAGGTGGAGCTACTATACCGTCTATTCAAACATTGAGGATTCATCCACCAACCTTCAACAAAGGCTAAAATCACTATAATCCTTGATTCTTATGAGCTCTTGGAGACAGTGTTAGGGACTGATCTAGAACCATCCCCTGACCCATCAAATTTGAGTGTGATGATTCCTCCAATATGGATCTTCTACGAGCTTGGAAACAAAGGAACACAAATGCACTATGTGCCTTAATTACAAGCTATTCTGATAGTGATTTGACTTTCATTCAGCATACAACCAAGGCATTAAAAGTGATGACTGTATTGAGAAGTCAGTACGAAGAAACACAAAATCAAACAAGGATTCCAAACCTGGAGAATCAACTAGTAGAGGATAAGTTTTCTAAAGGAGAGACAGCTAAAGCATTCATCAATCGGATTAAGAATTTGCATGATAATCAAATGGTCGGTGCTGGGATACAAAAGATTAGAAAAGGAGCTAGCTTGGAAGTGTCTTTAGATTAAGAATTTACACGATCAAATGGCCGGTGCTGGGATTAAAAAGACTAGCAACGAAGGAGCTAGCTCAGAGGTGTCTTCGGATTTGTCTACCAAAGTTTGATGGATTGGTAACTGCCCTTAATACTTAGGTGAGACTTCCAGCTTTGCCTTTTGAGAATTTTTGTGCATTATTAATAGAGGAGGAGTTGAGGTTGAAAGCTCGAGAAGGAAGCAAAAGTGGAGATGTTGCATTCTCTGCTAATGCAAAAGGCAAATGTGGCTCCTCCACAAAAAATGATGGTGACAAAAAGAAGAAGGGTAAATAAGAAGAAATTTCAAGGAGAATGTTTCTAATACAAGAAGAAAGGACATGCCATTGTATATTGTCATGTCAAGAAGGAAAATGAAAAGAATGGTACCCTTAAAAGTAAGGGGAAGGAGATAGCTGACACACAACTAAAGCAAAGATGGAGTTATTCATGGCAACCATCGAGGAAGTGTGTTCCTCAGCACAAGAAGAATCTACCACAGATTCATGGGTATTGGATAATGGTGCATCCTATCACATGACCAAGAAGAAATGTCTATATAGTTCTATGCAGCCTCTACAAGAATCCATCTTTGTGATGGTCGGAAACGATGATGCCTTGCTACAAGCACAAGTACGATTTCCTTTGTTGTTGCAAATGATGAAGTTAAAAAACTTTCAAATGTGTTGTATGTTTTAGAAATTAAGAGAGATTTGTTCTCACTTGTTGCTACCACAATTGATCTTGGTTATGAAGTGAGATTCAATAAGACAGGTGCAAAAATTCTTGACAATGTTGGCAAAGTTGTTGGCAAAGGAGAAAGGAGGAACAACCTATATGAGCTAAGTGCTCTTATAGCCACCACCACTGGAATGGATACAAGTAAGCTTTGGCATGAAGGTTTGGACACATTGTATTTTTTGTTTTGAAGGAGATGCATAAGCAAGATATGGTTTCTCATCTATCTACAGTTACTGAATTTAAGGATCCATGTGAAGCTTGTATGATGGGCATAAGATGCCTACGCATGCCTTGAAAGGATCTTCTTATATCATGTTGATCATCAACGACTACATTAGGAAGATGTGGATGTACTTCATTCATGATAAGGCTCAAGATTTTGGTAAGTTTGAAGAATGGATAAAACTTGTGATAATGAAACAGGGAAAGTGTGAAGAAATTTAGAACAGATGGTGGTGGGGTGATTTCAACTCAAAGGAGTTTGAAGACTTTTGCAAGAGCAAAGGGATCAAGCGTCAATCGACGGCGCCTCATATAACTCAATAGAATGGTGTTATGGAATGCACGAATTGCACCATTGTGGAGATAGCAAGGTGCATGCTAAAAGGCAAGGGATTACCAATCCATTTTTGGGCTAAAGCTATAAATATTGTAGTCCACATTCTCAATTGGAGCTACACAAAGACTCTCAAGGGTAAAACACCTCATGAGGCTTACACTTGTAAGAAACCATCTATCTCACATTTCAAAACTTTTGGATGTGAATGCTATGCATATGTTCATGATGAGAAAAGAAAATAGTTAAAACCAAAAAGTAAAAAATGTATCTTCTTGGGTTATAGTAATGAGCAAAAGACTTACAAATTGTATGAACAAGAGGCAAAGAAGATTATAGCAATTCACGATGTGGTGTTCAAGGAGCAGCCACATAGAGTGGAGGAGAAGAATGCAAGTTCTTCCACTTTATCATCAAGAGAAAAAGTAGTCCACTATGAACCTATCCCTAGAGCTACCCATATCCTTAAGGATGAGGAAGAATCATCTTCAAATGATAAAGAGAAAGTTCACCAACCTAACATCAGGGAGGTCTCAAAGAATAGGGCAGCAAATAAGGGTTTATGCTCACATAGTCAATATGACCTTGATGAGACTAAGATCATGAGAGAAGTAAAGGAACCAGTTGACTTGGAAGAAGCACTTGCAGATCCAGCATGGAAGGCAGCTACATAAGCTGAGTATAACAACATGATGAAGAATAACACTTGGAAGCTAGTGGATTTTTGGTTACCAAAGAGAAATATTATTGGCACCAAGTGGATTTGGAAGGTCAAGTACAAGGCTGATGGAACCTTAGAAAAGTACAAATCTAGACTAGTTACACAAGGATCTTCACAAGTTGAAGGGTTTTATTTTCAATATTCATTTTCTCCAACTACTAGAATGACCACTATTCGCATATTACTTACAGTGGACTACCCACAATAAGTGGCTAGTTTACCAAATGGATATTAAATCAACGTTCTTGAATGGTGACCTCAAGGAGGAGGTGTATGTGGTTTTAGCCACCAAGATATGATGCCCCCCATTCTAAGAACAAAGTGTGTAAGCTGAAGAAGGCAATACAAGCCCTAGAGCATGGTACCAACATAATTAATCAAATTCAAAAGGCTTTCAACTTTGAGTTTGAAATGACAGACGGGCTTGTTGCACTATTGTTTAGGGATTGAAGTCTAGCAAGAGCCAAGAAAGATCTTCATCTCTCAAAAAAAATATGCATAGGAGATTTTGAAAGCATTTGGTATGAATGAGTTTAAGGAGATAGCTACACCTATGGAGGTCAATGCGAAGCTATCCATTGAGGATACATCATCACTAGCAGAAATTGGGAGGTACAGGAGGCCGGTTGATCTACTTGTGCAACAGTAGCCTAGATATTAGTTTTGATGTTGGAGTTTTGAGCAAGTTTTCAAAAAAGCCCTACAAGAGTCATTGGAAGGTTGGGATGCGAGTGCTCATATACTTGAAGGGAACTCTTGACTATGGTATCACATATAGATCTAGTACTTCTCTTGTAAGGTACTATGACTCAGATTGGGCAAGAGACAATGATTCTTGAAAGTTAGTTTTTGGTTATTGTTTTTCTTTCGATTCAAGAATTTCCTCTTAGATCAGTAAGAAGCAACTAGTAGTGGTATTGCCTTCTATTAAAGTAGAGTACAATGCAACTTGTTTTGTTGCATGTGAAGCAGTATGGTTGAGGCAGATCTTATGGCATATGGGAGTGCAAGATGAAGACCCGACTATGCTAAGGTGTGACAATCAAAGTTGTATTGCCATTGCCAAGAATCTAGTGTATGCACGCACAAAGCATATAGAGATCTAGTATTACTATGTGCATGATTTGATCGAGGATGGGATAGTGGAGTTGGTCTACTGTCTAACAAAGGAGAATGGGGAAGATATCTTTACAAAAGCACTCTCAAAGGATCTACTTCAAGTTCATCTTTAGAGACGGAATTCGGCCAAGGTGTTAGTTCACCTGCAAGTGGACATTGAGGGGGGTATTAGATATGCTCAATGCCTTACCCTCGTAAGGTGCCACCAATGATCCATAGTGCTCAAAGTTGTAAGGGCCCCATTATGAGGAGAAGCCATGTGTGAGCCTAGACATTAATAGGTCATGAATTGTATGTCAAATGAGGTCTATCTAATTGGATGGCCAAAAGGTGACCATTGTGGGTCTATCCTTTGGGTTAGATAGAGTAGTTAAAGTTGGTAGCAACTCAAGGCACACCGCATCAAGTTGCAGGGTAAGGAAGTTATCAAGGTCCCTATTTTGGGTATGTGGGCTACCAAAGTAGCCCTTGACTAGGGGTAGGAAATATTCCCTAATCAACTAGTGGAGGTACACATGGAAGGTCAATAGACACATGCACATGGAAGGTCAACACACATAGGTATATATGGAAGGTCATCCATCATGACCCTGTTCATAGGTTATAAAAGCTAGACCCCTTCACAACTTTCATGATCCATCGTTTCATCGAATCAAAGTTATTCCAGCTAGCCTTAATCTCTTCACCTATCTTTTGTCTAGATCGCCATCTAAGCTTCACACTGGAAGCACACTAGTGGACAAAGACATCTTTGTATCAACTTGTTTGGGTTTAAAGAAAATTTTTGTTATCCTCTTATCTGCTATGTACTCTCTTTCTCTATCTCTTGCTCAAATTATATTCAATGCACTATGTAATTTTTATAGAGCCATTATGCCAAAGAAGGTATCTGCGATACCAAAGATGTCGAATAACTCCTAGAGGTGGCCTCTCAAATCTAAGTAGTCAAGGGTGGGGAAAGCAAAGGCTCATGTTGAGCCAAGGGTGGACAACAGTTGATGTGTCTCATTGGAGCAGACTGCGAAACTGAAGTAATGGAAGGTGTCAAACAACCACTCTCTTGATAAAACAAATTGACGAGCAAATGGTATCCAATAATCAATGTCTCTCAATGGAGCAAGGACTACAGATCTAGGGACCATGGAAGCATTGTGCCTGAAAATAGGTCAGGGGAAACCTCCATTGGCATTGCAACAGTCTCCAAGATGTTGTAGTGCCAATCGATCCTCCTTGTGCTCTAGAGGACTTAGTGCACATCAAATGTGTCTTATTGCCTTGAGCATAAAAATATGATAGTTGATGTAGAATAAACTCTATGGCCCAAAAGAAAGTGGTAGCATGAGTGCTTGGGGATAGATGCACATACTTCGATGGTGTACGAAGCAAAGGTTAAGCATCTATGGTATGTCCAATGATGCTACAGTAGGAGCATCCAATGGTCTATCCATCTACTTGTGGAGAAGGCATAGCACCAAAGTTTCAACCTCTAAAAGAGAGGGTGGGAGGAAGAAAAAGAAAAATGTATTTCCCATTGATACAACGTGAATAGAGAAAAAATTAGTAGATGGTGTCGAACCTGCAACCTATATTTGCCTTATTTGATCTAGAGGATCTTCACCGCTCTTTGAGCACCTCTCGCTATGATATCATGTCAAATAACATGTATGCTCTAATACCATGTCAAAATAACATTTATATTTTGATATCATGTCAAAATATGTGATGAATCAGAGAGAGTAGGATTTGCAGGAAGAAACACAGAGTATGTACGGGAAAACTGAGAGAGAAGAGAAACCCTCAAAGCAAAGAATAAGATGATGTACTAAATCATGCTATGTAAAGAAAACCTAACATAGCGGTCTAAAGCTCTGAAGATAACTACATTGTCCTATGTTAATTAGGGGGCAATACTTATGGAGAATCTGTGCAATGAAGGGAGCAAAACACAATCCTCCAAAGCAATGGGTTATCGAAGTAATCATTGGAAGGTGAAGGACGATTGTCAAGGAAGTAGAGCACAGCCCTCTGATGCCATCATGGATGGAGAAGATAATCATCAATTTTTTCAAGGGAACAAAGTGCAACACTAAGTTACCAGAAAGTGGGCCAAATTACAAAACACAAATGCTTGGGATATGTGAGCTACCAAACATAGTAGTAGAGCATCACAGTCGAACACCGCAATAGAACGTTGCATTAGAACATGGCAGTAGAACGCAACAATAGAATGTGACAATAAAAGGCCAAGTGAAAGATGGATGCAGAAGCCACAAACTGTAATGCCCTCCTTGCAGGATGTGAATGGCAATAGAGAAATTTGAGAAAGGAAAAAAGAATGTGGAAGAGAGTGATAGTGTCAAAAGGAATGAATGTGTGGGATGGTAGTGTGGTATCTAAATGAGGGGAGAGGAGACCTATATATAGGCCATGGCTATCTAGGCATCGCACCACTATGTGGCCATCCACTAAAAAATGCCCAAAATGAGCACCAGCCCTTTCTAGGGCTATCAATGTTGCAATATCAAGTGAGAGCAAGAGAAAGTGTGCACAAGAGGGAGAGAGAGCACAAGAGGGAGAGAGAGCTCAAGTACAAGAAGAAGATCTTGCTTAATGAGTTGTTTACAAGTACATGAAAGGGAAGTGGAACCCAGGAAGAAGAAGCTTGGCGGTGAGAGCTATGGCGGATGGAGAGCAAGAGCCAAGAGAGAGAGAGACTCAAAAGTGGAAAATCCAAAAACCACAATGTTATTCAAACTGCCACTAAAAGAATAAAGAATAAGCGACTGTGATGGGCACCCACCACCTGTAGTGTGCAGTGGCGGATATTGTCAGTGTAGTAATACATGGGCAGCTAGGTGGAGGTGCCTTTACCCCCAACAACCTCCCACTTAAAGGCAAATTTGACCCAGTGAGAGAGAAAAAATAAAAGACAGTACAACATGTACATGTACAACAGGATGAGGGAAAAAAGATGTCATCTCATCCAATGCCCATCAATCTCCTGAGGAAGGCAAAGCGCTCGGTAGTGAGGCTTTTCGTGAGCAAGTCTGCAGGATTCTACTCAATTAGAATCTTGACAAGGTCAACAGACCTGTCCTCAACGACCTCGCGAATGAAGTGATACCTCACCTCAATATGTTTCGTCTTTGCATGGAAGACCGGATTCTTGGCCAACTGAATGGTACTCATAGAATCCGAATGCAATATAGGCATAGCATCTGTCATACCAAGGTCTACAATCAAATAGCCTAACCAGATAGCCTCCTTGCAAGCCTCTGTGGCTGCAATATACTCGGCCTCTATAGTGGAAAGAGTTGTACACTTCTGCGCCCTAGACATCCAAGAGATAGCCCCTCCAGCATAAGTGAAGACATAGCCAGAAGTGGACTTCCTATTATTTGTGTGTCCTGCATAATCAGAGTCAGTGTATCCCATGACTCCTATATCATGGCTGCCATAACAAAGACAGATATTTGTTGTGCCCTTCAGGTACCTCATGATACCCTTCACAGCATCCCAATGTTTCTTGCCAGGTGTATCCATATAACGTGCCACAACCCCAACTGCAAAAGTAATATCTGGATGGGTGGGTATCATGGCATACATAAGACTACCCACGGCTGATGCATAGGGAATATTGGCCATCTCGGCCCTCTGCTCATCTGTCTATGGACAATCGGCCTATGAAACCTTCACATGAGAAGGTAATGGACAGCCAATAGGCTTAACATCTTGCATGCGGATGCGCTCAAGGACTTTATGAATGTACTTCCTCTATAATAGATAGAGTAGTCCCTAAGATCTATCGCATGTAATGCGCATACCAATGAGAGGCCTGTCTGAGATCTTTCATCTTAAAGCTCTTCTTGAGCTGAGCCTTAAGAGCATCTAGCTCCTCATGAGCTGTCCCTACTAAAAGCATGTTATCCACATAGAGTACCAAAATCAATAAAGAATTGTCAAGGGCTTTCTTCGTGTACAAGCACGGATCCATAGCACTACGGATGTACCCCTGTGACTGCATGAATGCATCAAACTTATGGTACCATTCCCTAGGTGCCTGCTTCAAGCCATATAGACTCTTCTTTAGCTTGCACACTAGGTGTTCCCTGCCAAGGTCTGCAAAGCCCTTAGGTTGCTCCATGTAAAACTCTTCATGCAAGTCCCTGTATAAAAATGCCATCTTGACATCCATCTGGTACAAGTCCAGGTCAAGCTGTGCAACCAAGGCCAAGACTAAGCGTAGGGTAGTCATCTTGACCACAGGAGAAAAGACTTCATCAAAGTCAACACCATGCTCCTGCTTAAAACCCTTAGCAACCAATCGATCCTTGTATGCCGGCTTGGGGTGTCCAGGGTTACTTTTCAGCTTGTACACCCACTTGCATGGAAAAGCCTTCTTACCCTGAGACAAGGAAACCAAATCCCAAGTCTGATTCTTATGCAATGAGTCAAGTTGAGACTGCATAGCCCTCTCCCAAGAGTAACAATCACCCCTGCGCATAGCCTCATCATAAGTGAGAGGCTCTCTTGCATCTGTGACCAATACATAATCCATAGAGGGCGCAAAACAGTCAGGAGGTCGTCTATCTCTAGTAGAACGCCTCAATCTAGGCTCTGTTGCCTGACCAACATCTTATCTAACATTAGCATGTCTGCCATCTGGGCCATGAGCATCAAGTGATGTTGCACGTTGTCTAGCTGGCTGTGGAGTGGGGCGAATGGGAGTAGGTGGCTCCTCTTGAAAGATAACTCTACGTACCTCAACCACTCTCTCAAGCTACATATGCATTTTGTCCTCATGAAAAATGACATCATGGTTATGGATCACTTTCTGCGCCTGCGGATCCCATAGACAGTAACCCATCTCTCTTGCATCTCCATAGCCAATGAAAATGCATTTGACACTTTTAGGATCCAGCTTATTGTGTTTTGTCCTTGGGCATATGGCAGAATACCTCACATCCAAAGGCACGCAAATGATCATAAGAGGGGGGTTTGCCTGCCCATACCTCCTCTATAGCCTGGGTGACCTGTTAATGAGATGCACTGCAGTAGTAACTACCTCAACCCAAAAGTGCTATGGTAAGCCAACTTGGCTAAGCATGCTACGAACCCTTTCCAGAATGGTCATATTCATACGTTCAACCATACCATTCTGGGGTGGGGTGTAAGGGGCAGTCAACTGACGCTTAATACCCCGCTCATCACAAAACTGCTCAAAAGCACGTGATACATACTCACCCCCATTATCTGACCTTAGGCATTTGAGCCTTTTCTCAGACTGGTTCTCTGCTAATGCAAGCCAACGCTGAAATGTATCTAAGACATCAGATTTTCTCTTTATGGGATAAGCCCAAACCTTACGTGAGTAATCATCTATGAAAGTAACAAAGTACTTTGTCCCACCAAGTGACTGACAAGGCATGGGCCCACATACATCTGAGTGCACAAGAGCTAAGGGCTCACCCATGCATTTCTTACCAGACTTTTTATGTGTATTTCTAGTATGCCTGCCATACAAACAATGATCATAAAAATCAAAATGTGAATAGTCAAAAGGCAAAAGATACTGCAAAGCACATAGCATTTTCATTCCTTTAAGAGACATATGCCCGAAACGAGCATGCCAAAGGGATACATGGGGAATAGAACCCACAGACAAAACATGATCCAATGTAGCTCCAGATACAAGGGATAGAGGCTGCCAGCCTTGGCACCTCTTGCAAGTACAAGCCTGCCACAAGTAATCTTCCATGCAGAGTCTCCAAAAGACATAAAATACCATGCATCATCAAGCTGTCTAGCTGACATAAGGCTATGAGTCAACGCAGGTACATGGCATACATCATGTAAAACAAAAGAACTGCTAAAAGGAAACTGTAGCCTAACATCTCCAATGCCCACAATGTCAAGAGACCTATCATCACCAAGACGCACAGAACCAGACATGGTACGATAGGTATGAAACCAATCTCTACAGGGTGTCACATGAAAGGATGCACCCAAATCCAAGAGCCAGCACTGCGCATACATAGAATGTATCTCAGAAATCTATAAGGCATCTTATGAAGAAGCTGCAAGTATGTAATCATCATCTGAATCAGTGGCCTGCATGACATTAACCTCATCTATCTTCACACTGGACTTTGCATGTACAATACTGCACTCAGAAGACTTTTCCTGCACTTTTTCTTTTCCCTTTTCCTTGCGCTTATCATCGCGCATTTTATGGCACTGCGGCCTAATATGCCCTATTTTCCCACAATAATGACATGTAAGATTAGACTTCCATCCACAGGACTTACTACGACTACGTGTCTTGGACCTAGACTTCTGAGAGTCCCTATCCTTATGATCATTATCATGCCTGCCATTTCTACCACCTCTAACGGTCAATCCATGTGAAGAGCGGGAAGCATCATTGTTTCTCATGTTGATTTCTTCAGTCAATAAAGCACTCTCAATATCTTTGATTTTCAGCCCATCAAGCTTGTTCGTGCATATGGCAGTACGGAATACATCCCATGATTCAGGCAAGGTTCCAAGCACAAACAACGGGTGCAAGTTGTCTTTGAACTCAATACCCTGTGACAAGAAACTCTTCATGATAGCATAAAACTGACTGAAATGAGTTGAAAGGGAGGTCCCCTCTTTCATGTGAAGGTCGGTTAAGTGCTTCAGCCAATACATCTGTGACGTGGGACTCTGCTGCGTATAGAGCTCTTGAATCTTCTCCCATAAATCCCATGCACTCTAATTCTCGTCTTCAACAACATTATGATGGACCTCTTCTGAGAGTGAAAAAATAATGGTAGACTTGCATAGCTCATCAACTTCCATCCAAACATCATCATCCATATCTTCAGGTTTAACACCCTTGAAATGCAAGGGTTTAATCTACAACTTTTGCACCAAAACCTGCCATATTTGGGACTTCCAATACCCATAGTTGGTACCATCCAACTTGGCAATATTAAAGAGAGCTGTATCTTTCAAATGACCAGCCATACTCTCCCAAATCAAAGCAAAAAAGTAAAATTGCAGGTGGTTGTAATTAGCAAAAAATACACTAAAATCACTGCTAAAACTGACTGAAAGGGTGGATTTCACCAAGAGGAGCACATGTCCACCAAATATGGCTATAGGTGCATGCCCCAGTAGGCATATCAAATCAGCCCACTAGAGACAAACTGCAGACATAAAGCTCTCAAGAGAGCAAATGCATGTAATTGTCCCACAAGCTCAAGCTCATCTGTAAATAAGACTATGTGTACATCCGAATATACCAAGAGGCTCCCACTGGAAGTGAAAGTCAGATGCAAAGAGAGCAAGCAACGCTCTAATACATCAAATACATAGCATCAAACATGCCAAATCCCAATAGGGTACATCCGAAACATAAATCCCAAGCTATTTCAGACCCGTAAAGCATAAGCCTAAAAGCATTCAAAGAGCATGTAACTGACAACCAAATGTAATGCCTAGTAGATCCAAAATGCTCAAATACATCTGAAGATGAAGCTCCAAGTAACTGTCAAGCATGGGCAAACCAAGTGGCATCCATATCTGACCAAGGCATAAATGCAAGAAGCCTAAATGTCAAGCAGTGACAATAGGCATATACCGGTCCAAAGCATGCCAATTGAAGCCAAATGCTAGTGAAGAACAACCAATTCGGAGCTTAATACAAGCTCAAAAGTATTCCGAAACCAAGAAGAAGCATTTGACAACCTCCAAATACATCAGTATGATCATTCAAACCTCCAGGATGCACCCCTATCCATGAACCAATGCATACACCAAGTAAATGAGCTTCAGTCCAGTGTATTATAGCAAGCAATTTACTATTATATGAAGCTCAAACGGTGCTCAAATCTGCTCCAAATCAAACCCAAAGCATAGACATAGCATGCCATAACATCCCGACATCACCCAGCATCAATAGGCATCAACAAACGGGCAATGCATTAAACAGTAAATATCAAGTGTTGCCATATTTTGACAGTCCTGGGACTGTGTATACAACAAGGGGCTGAAGGGGGAAGCACTCGAATCGGGCACCGGGAGCCAAGATCCAATGCCGCGAAGTCGGAAGATGATCGGAAAGCTTGCAAACAATGCCAAGAAGCCAGGAAAGAAGCTAGAAATGCTAGGAGGGGATCAGCCCAACCCCCTAAAAATGCGTCGCATTTTGCGTTGGCTTCTCCTGGAGGCTGGGGGATCTTCTACAGCCCTCGGGGGCACTTGGCAATGTCGAGGGGGCTCCGATGCAGCCCGGGAAGAAGCCGTTGAAGGTCCGGAAGCTTGAGGAGGAGGCAAGAGATCAAAACATACCTGCAAATGAAGGTGCCATGGCTGCCATTGAAGCTCGGGTTGAAGCTCTTCAAATCCAGGCTGAAGAGAATGCTAGGCAAGCTCCAATGCCTTTGCTCTCATACCAGTTGAAAGGGAAGTGGAACCCAGGAGGAAGAAGCTTGGCGGTGAGAGCTATGGCGGATGGAAAGCAAGAGCCAAGAGAGAGAGAGACTCAAAAGTGGGAACTCCAACAACCACAATGTGTGGCCAGGCCTTCCTTTATTCAAACTATCACTAAAAGAATAAAGAATAAGCGACTGTGATGGGCGCCCATCACCTGCAGTGTGCAGTGGCGGATACTGTCAGTGTAGTAATACACAGATGGCTAGGCAGAGGCGCCTTTACCCCCAACAGTACAATTGGTACACTCTTCTCTCTATTGAGAGTGACCTCTAGGCTATTTAAATAGCCTCTAGATGGCTAGGGTTAGGGTTTCCCCCTATCCTCCAATTCATTCACACCTAGCTACCTTTATCCACCCTTGCATACATAGGGTTACCATGCATATCTCTCAACACCTCCCCTCAATGCCAAAGTGGCATTAGACTACAGGACATGTTAATGTGCCCTCCCCTATCCCCCCCCCTCCCCCCCAAAAAAAAAGAGATGCTTTTATAAATCAAGCTACAAGAGTGCTTATAAGTAGAGGCTTTATAGATTTAGAAAAGTTGATCATTGAGTGTTTTGGAGACAAAGTTGGCCTCCAATTCTTTTGGTACTTTAGGGATGGTAGGACATTTACTAGTAATATGCCCTATCTTCTTACAATTGTTGTACTTCATTTTGTTAGGATATTTTTCCAATAATTGCTGACAAGATGTCCTTTCTTATTGCGAAATGAGCATTTGGTGGAGACAGTATGAACCAAGAGTTACTCACGGGTTGTTGAAGCAAATGCCTAATTGGTATTACCTTCTTTCTGATTTCTTTTCTCCTCAACTAAACAAGATTGGATGGTACTTTCCAAGGTTGGATTAGGGATATTTGTAAAAGTAGTTACAATGGTTGGGAATACCTTCTTTACAGTTCTCAAGAGAATTGCAATGGCAACTTTATCATGAATTGGAGCTTGCATTGAGGATAGTTGTGCCATGAGCCTCTTCATGTGAGAGATGAACTTACCTAGGTCTTATCCTTGCTTATACTCCAAGCTAAAAATTCAATCTTAAGGAAAATTTAAGAGTTATTTCCTTTAGCGCCATAAAGCTTTTCAAACTCATCCCATTTCTCCTTAGCAGTGGAGAGTTAGTCAACGTGATGAATCAAGGATTCATCCAAATGAAGCATGATTATTTAGCCTCTTTCATCATCTTCTATATCAAGTGGATTTAATGGGTTAATAACCTTGGTCCCTTTGATGAAGGGCCAGTAGCCTCATTCCATCATTTTATACTTCACTAATACCTGCCATGGATGAAAGTCTTTTCCATTAAACTTACAGATTTGAGGTCTAACATCGGCATAGGCCATGGCCATGATAGGAAGGTCTTATCGATTGCTCTAGGAAATAGCAGTGTCTAGTTCTTTACACAATGGCCAATAAGTGTGAAAACAAAAGAGATTATTAATACATAGCATGCTCAAATCTGATGTGTTATAAGATGAGATGAGGGAGGAGAATAATGGTCTACGTTTTTATAGCCTACGCCTACCCTTACAATGATAGTTAAGCACTTAATGAATATGCTTAAGATAGAGACTAATCTCCTCAAGATTGAGATTTAGAGTAAAACATCTTCCACATACTGATTAGAAACGTGATCATGACTATGAGATGTAGCATTAGTGCTTACAATCATGTATCTCATAGTATATGTTTACAAGTCACCTTTCTTATGAACTTAATGATGTTCACCAAGTGTTTTTGAACCTAAGATGGAGCTTCCAGATCTGCAAGAGACTGCACATGACTTAAAACAGTTATTAGAATCACTATTAGTGTCAACCAAGGTGGTTAATGTTAAAAGAAGAAAGCTTGAAGCTTTCTATCTATGGCTACCAACAAGGCATACATTTAGGGTTTTGCTTTGTGTGAGTAATAGGGAAGCAATTTCAAGAAACCCTCTTAGGTGGAGATAGCCCACTTGGGGGGCCAACAAAGCCCAATGGTAGCTTGGATGATTGTGCCCTCAGCAAGTTGCGCCATCGAGCCAAATTGATCGCTGCGAAATCTATACTAGATTTATGAATTCCAATAATGCCATCCTCCTATAGATGCCCAATGTCAAACTTTGATGCTCCATGATGTTGCATCCTGAGCTAGGGAAGAGATCTTCAGAAGTGGTATTGAGTTATAATGCTCTCTTTTGCTCTCCCTAGGTTCTCCAACAGAGGTAGGTATGGCAAGCAACTATGGAGGTGAATATGGAGGTGAAGAGGTATGGTGAGAAGATGGCATGCTCATGTGCACTTAGTGGGAGATGAAGTTAAAGGAAGCTTTTTGGATCAGAGATGGCTCTGATACCATGTTGCAATATCAAAGTGAGAGTAAGAGAAAGTGTGCACAAGAGGGAGAGAGAGCTCAAGTACAAGAAGAAGATCTTGCTTAATGAGTTGTTTACAAGTACAACTGGTACACTCTCCTCTCTATTGAGAGTGACCTCTAGACTATTTAAATAGCCTCTGGATGGCTAGGGTTAGGGTTTCCTCTTGCCCTCCAATTCATTGACACCTAGCTACCCTTATCCACCCTTGCATACATAGGGTTCACATACCTATCTCTTAACAATCAATGCAAAACCCTAAGGTAAATAATTGAAGTAGTTTCTCAACATCCCCTCTTATGCCCAAAAAGGGATAAAAAAAGAGGAGTGAAGAGAGGTAAGAAGATATAGAGGATTCCTTAGATACAAGTTTTTCACCTAAAAGGTACCCTATAGTAAAAAATAGTAAGCATGATGAACTATAGAACCCAACTCCACCTCAGCAGAGAAGCCATTAACTCCGTAGCTCCATACTAGAAGGAATTCAAAGGCCTTGTCACCAACTCATGGCTAATGAACATTCAAGGCCCCAATTTAAATGGTACTTGAAGATCTTGGATATCAAGAGAAGAAATTACTATTGAAAGACGTCTATTCGCAAAGAATAAATGGTGGATGAAGAACTTCATGAGTATGTACCCCCTCTGAGGGTGAAGATACATGGGCTCCTTCTAAAGTTGAAGAAGTAGCAAGAGTTCTCGCAAAGGGCAAAGAAAGAGTATCTCCCTTTGCATCCCCCTCTCTAAGAGATGGGAAATCTAAAAACTTGTGGATCACAAACTCCAAATCATCCAAGGACGAAGAAAGTACCTCTAGTCATGCCAAAGAAGCTATTTTGGGCGCCAAAGATGTCGAAGAACTCCTAGAGGTCGCCTCTCGAACCTTGGTAGTTGAGGGTAGAAAAAGAAAAGGCTCGTGCTGAGCCAAGGGTGAGTGATAATCTTTGTCTCTCAATGGAACGTGGACTACGAAGCTGGAGTAATGGAAGTTAAAACAACCTCTTGAAAAAACAGACTAACAAGCAAACGATATCCAATAATCACAGTCTCTTGGTGGAGTGGACTCCTTGTGCTCGGGAGGACTTAGTGTACAATGGATGCATCTTATTGGCTTGAGCATAAAAATCTGATACTCCATGCAAAACAAACTATGTGGCCTAAAAGGGAGAGGTGGAACAATGAGTGCCTAGGGGTAGATGCATATACTCTGATAGTGTAGGAAGCAAAGGTCGATGTTAGTAAGCATCAATGGTGTGTCTGATGATGCCGTACTAGGAGCATCTAGTGGTCTGTCCATCTGCCTATGGAGAAGGCATAGCACCAATGTATCAACCTGTAAAAGAGAGGGTGGGAGGAAGAAGAATAAGGGTATCTTCCAATGATGCAACAAAAATAGAGGAAAATCAATAGATGATGCCGAACCCGCAACGTGTCTTTACCTTCTCTAATGCAGAGGATCTTCATGGCTTTTTAAGCACCTCTAGCTCTGATATCATGTCAAAACAACAAGTTTGTTCTTATACACCTCTGGCTCTGATATCATGTCAAAACAACAAGTTTGTTCTTATACAATGTCAAAACAACATCAATGCTGTGATATCATGCCAAAACATGCGACAGATCAAAAAGATAATAAGGTGAGCGGTGAGAAACACCGTGTGTACAACAAATACTGAGAGAGAAGAGACTCAAAAAACAAAGAACGAGATGATGAAGCATTGATTCATACTATGTAAGGAAAACCTCATACAACAGAGCCGAAGCTCTGAAGATAACTGTATTGTCATATCTGAAGCAAGCAGCAGCACCTGTGGGGAATCTACACAATGAAGGGAGTAAAACGCAATCCTTTGGGCAATGGGCCATCGAAGTAATCATTGGAAGATGAAGGACACTTGTCAAGGGAGTAAAACACAATCCTCTGATGCCGTTAGGGCAGCTGTCGAGGGAGCAAAGTGCAGTCCTTAGACGCCAGGAAGTGGGCCAAGCTATAAAACATAGATGCCTAGGGTGTGTAAGTTGCCAAACTCAGTGGTAAAATGTTAAATGCCGCAATAGAACACCGAAGTAGAACATAGATGCCTAGGGTGTGTAAGTTGCCAAACTCAGTGGTAAAATGTCAAATGCCGCAATAGAACACCGAAGTAGAACACCGCAATAAAACACCAACCAAAAATCATAACGTCCTCCTCACAGGGTGTGAACAGCAGTGGATAGGAAGGAAAAAGGAAAGAAGAATGTGGAAGAGAGTGACACAATGTCAAAAGGAATGAATGTGTGGGATGGTGGTGTGGTATCCAAATGAGGGGAGACGTGGCCTATGTTTAGACCCTGCTGTCTAGGGTGGCACACCACTGTGTGGGTGCCCACTGCAAAATGCCCAAAATGAGGGTGCCAGCCCTTTTTGGGGCTGTCAGTTCAAGACCCTAACGAAGGTGAATAACTGAAGAAGTGGTTTCTGAACATCTGCCACCACAACCTTGCACTCCATGATCTGCCATTGCTTTGACCTCTCTTCCAATTTATGTTTTGATCTCCTGTTTGTGCAAGCAACACACCACAATCTAGCTGTGACTAATATGGCCCCTTTACCCTAGAACAAGAGACCTCAGATCATGCTGCCTATCAAAAAAACAATTTCTTACAAGTGCAAGTTCTTGATCATGTTGTCTATAGAAAGCACCATTTCTTGCAAGTTCTTCAGATCACAGGGCTGTAAGAAAGCACAATTTCTTACAAAAAGTGCAAGCTCTTCAAACTTATACAACAGTGAAAACAATGTTATAACTATCAATTCAAGTTGAGCTGCTTCTCACAGATAATTTCGTAGAGACAGCATTGGCTTTATGGCATGTTAAGCATAACGAATATATGTCTGCAAGCCCATGGGGCATTTCTCTTTTTCACTCAGAGACAAAGTTTGACATTGAATCTAGATCAGGCACATACCCTTCATACTTGATGTATACATACAGAAACTCTAGAAACGTTGGTGCATCCTTTCTTTGATCAACACCCACAACAAATCCATGTAACTCTCTGTTCACTTCAATAGAAGCACTACCAGGCACTTTCTTTGCCTCTGCATGCTTCCTCGTCTCCTCCAGTCTGTTTGCGTCATTCCACCTGCCAGCACTGGCATACACATCTGTCAACAACAGATATGCAGAAGCATCCTCTTGATTCGCCTCCAACAGCTGCTGAAAGCATGTTTGTGCCAACTGCACTTTTCCATATTGTTTGCAAGCATTAAGCAAAGCCATCAAGATCACACTAGATGGGGGGTACTCCATGGCTGCAACAAGTTTCTCTGCCTCGGTAAGGAACCCAGATCTTGCCAAAAGGTCAACCATACAAGCATAGTGATCGAGAGTTGGTTTCACGTTGTGTTCACTTTGCATTTCCTTGAAATACTCTTCACCCAAGGGGATGGAGCTGGCATGGCTGCATGCAGCAAGCACACAGATAAATGTAACAGCATCTGGCTTGACACCCTGTTGCTGCATGTGCTCAAAGCATTGTTTAACCATTTCACCATCATGATTTTCACCGTAAGCCTTGATCATTGCTGTCCATGCGACCACATCTTGGGAAGGCAGCTTGTCAAACACTTCACGAGCTTCCCTTATTGAGCCACATTTACCATACATGTCTATCAACATACTCCCCACAGAAAGATCATTTTCCAATCCGAATCTACTGACCTCATGATGTATTTCATGGCCCGTTTCAATAGCTCCTATGGTGCTACAAGCTTTCAGGCAAATAACATATGTGACACCATCTACAGAGATACCTTCAAACTGCATTCGTTTAAAACAATCCAGCACTTCATTATCAAGACCGTGTTCAGAGTACCCTGCAATTAATGAAGTCCATGAGACTGCATCTTGAACAGCCAAACAGTCAAACACTGCCCGTGCTTCTGCAAGCAAACTGCATTTTGTATACGTATCAACCATTGCATTACCAACATAAAGCTCTCTTTCCAACCCCATTTTGGTTACCTGAGTGTGTATTTCTTGGCCAGATTTTGGCTCTCCTATGGTACCACAACCATTCAAGCTGCAAACAAATGTGAAAGAATCAGGAGTTATGCCGTCCAGCTGCATATTCTGAAAGCACTTCAAACTCTCCTTACCAAGGCCACATTCAGTATATCCTGCAATGAGTGCATTCCATGAGACAGCATTTCGAGCTGGCATCCCCCAGAAGACATGGTCAGCTTCAGCAAATGAACTGCATTTGGCATACATATCCACCAGTGCGCTGCTTACATAAAGGTCTCTATCCAAACCTCTTTTTGTTGTTTCTGCATGAAATTCTTGGCCTTTGTCTAGGGCTTCTGAAGCAGCAAACGCTTTCAGGCTGCAGGCAAACGTGTTAGCATCGGGAAGAATGCCCTCAGACTGCATTTTCCAAAAACAAATAGCTGCTGCTTCACCAAGTCCATGTTCAGCATATCCTGCAACCAATGCATCCCACGAAACCACATCTCGAACTCGAAGCCTGTTAAGCACATCCTGAGCTTCGGCAAGCAAGCTGCATTTGGTGTACATATCCACTAACGTGTTAGCCACATGAAGCTCCCTTTCCTGTCCCCTTTTGGTTAACTCACCATATAACTCTCGGCCTGTTTCTAACGCCCGTATCATGCCACAAGCTTGTATGCAAAAAATAAATGTAACACTATCAGGGGATGAACCCTCCAGTTGCATGAGTAGCAAGGAGTTCAGGACTTCTTCACCAAATCCATAATCACTATAAATGGCAATCAGGGCATTCCACAAGACTGTGTCTCGAAGTTCTGCACTATCAAACACCCGGTGTGCTTCTACAAAAGCACCACATTTCAGATACATGTCGATAAGTGTGCTGCAAAGAAAGAGCTCTCTTTCAAGTTTCCTCCAGGTCACTTCAGCATGCAGCTCTTGACCAGTTTCTAGAGCTCTTGCCATGCCACAGGCTTTTAAGCTGCATATAAATGTAACAAGATCAGGGGAAATACCTTCTGACTGCATTCTTTGCACACAAATTCCTGCTTTCTCACCCAGCCCACATTCAGTATATCCTGCAATCAGAGCATTCCACGAAACTGCACTTCTGACAGGTAGCTTGTCAAACACATGCTGTGCTTCTTCAAGTAAACCACACTTACCATACATATCTATAAGCGTATTCCCCACCACTGCACTGCCAAAGGAGACGTCTCTCTCAAATCCCCGTTTGATTATTTCAGCATGTAATCCTTGCCCTTTTTCTGAGTCTTTCAGCCTATCACATGCATTGAGAAGAGCCACATAAGCATGCTTGTTTGACTGTACACAACCTTCTTCTTGCATTTTGGAATACAGATGGAAAGCTTTTTGAGGTTCCCCACTATTAGTATATGCAGAAATAAGAGAACTCCATGAATGCTCATTCTTATATGTGAGCTTGTCAAAGACCTGCTGGGCAACTGGCAAGCCCCCACATTCTACCAGCATGGGGACAAGATAGTTGCCGAACATGGGATGAGTTTCCAGCGCTTGTTCTCGGATGTAGGCATGCAAGCTCTTGGCATGATAAAAGTTCTTTTCCTTTCTGCACTTATTTAGGATGCTGATCAATTTCTCGCCGGCTGCAGGTATCTCACCCTGCATCCCTCCTCTTCCGGTCCAGCAGTATATGGAAGATCATCTCAGCATGCATCACAATACCCCATTTGATACAAGTCCTTTTCCTATCTACACTTAATTAAGATGCTAATCAATTTCTTAGCAGCTGCAGGTATCTCACCCCGCATCCCTCCTCTTCCTGTGCAACAGTATATTGAAGATCATCTCAACATACATCACAATACCCCATTGGCTGCTCGAGCTGGGGGGCCACATGTACAACAGCATTACTCGCCAGAACTCAGTCTGTGTCAGAGCTCTAGACGTTGAAATAAGCAGCATAGCAGAAAACCAGGCTGCACTTCCATCCTGTCATTTCTTCATTATCTCCATTAAATAAGCCTTCCATCTTGGTTTGATCCAGCAACGCCCAATACGATGGTTAGTGGCAGTGATAATAAAGCTTCATTCACTTCCCCCTCTTCAGGGATGATGGCGCTTTCATAAAATTGTGGTCTGCAGCAGCCCAACTTTTTGCAGCGGCATTGTTGGGGTTCTATTAGGCTGCAACGCCCTAAAACCTTCTGTACGACTCTTATGCAAGGCATCATTATAATCTACTTTCCCCCGGTCACGGAACAACGCCTGCAGAACGCCCTGCAGAGGTGTTCGTTATTTATTATCATTATCACCATTATTATTATTATTATTAAGTATTAACGATCTAATCATATTAAGATTAATTATTTATTGTTATTATTAAGTATGAATGATCTAATGATATAATGACAAACCATGCAATGATATTAGGAGTTTGAAGAGGAGATTGTGGAAGTGAAAAAACCATAGCTTTTTATTTCTCAGCAATGTTGGTTGTGGCTAAGGGGCGATTCTAACCTCCAAATCTAACCTCCAAATGCAAAAATAGTATTCAACTTGTATATACAATTGTAGAAGCTACATTTGACACACACTTTCGCATCCATCCCCTCTCCAAACAACCCACCCCGCCCCCTGCCCAACGGCCCCTTTTTCTCTTGTGTGTGTGTGTGTGTGTGTGATTATGCAAAAGCATTAGGGTATGTTCCAAAACAAACCACTTGATATATACCCTTGGTTATACTAGACACCCTATTACTTTCTCATAGGAGAAAACACTAGCCATTAGAGATCCTAAGTTGTTAAACTATGGAATTCTAGTAAAAGATAAGGGGAATTTTTTACCTTCTTTTTTGCTAGAGAGCCAATGAAGGTTTTCGCAAGGCAAGCCCCCATTTTTGGTTGTCCGAGGTTGGAGAAAAGGTCATTCTCTCTCATTTGCTATCAAAATTTGGTAATTTGAAACTCATTTTCGGGCAGGTTTTAGGCACTCTTGACTCATAAGGTGACTTCAAATGAGGGAGGAATTATCTTTTCTCCAACTTTAAAGAGCTAGATTTGGTTGGGGAAAGAAACATTTTTACTTGTTACTATACAATGACCCTTTACCTAAAATTAATGAAGTTACTTTAACATTGCAACCACCTCCCTAGGGCTTCTCACTTAAAATGTTTCCATCAACCAACACCTAGCACTACAAAGACATGAAAAACTATTAGGATACAATTTTGGCTATGGCTAAGGGAGGATCTAAATGTCCAAATGCATGCTAATTACAACAAGGGACACAACCACACTTGATACAACCAAAGAACATCATTTCAAACTTGGATAGAAGACCCAAAGGTTAAACTCACTCACACTCGAAAATTTTGCAATTGGGCTTCCCCCCCGCGGAAAAAAAAAGAATCCAAGAGATGTAGGAAATTGTCTAAACAGATAAATGAAGTAATGTATTGAGAAATACATAGGTTAGTACAAGTTGAGATACATGTAATGCAATAAGAGATTACATAAGGGATTATATTGGATATGGAGGAAAAATGACCTTAAATGTACGTGGTGTTAAGAAACAAAATGCAAAAGCAACTATGAGCTAAAATAGGAGGCATAGAAATCAAATGGCATGCAAACCTAAGAGAATAGATGCAAAAAGATTTGAATGCAAAAGATGCAAAAAAGGATGAATTGATTGGGGAAATTAAAATAGCCTTATTGCATGCAACGAGAAACTTGAGCATCTTGAGGAATAAGACAAAGAACAAAATGTATCCATAAGGCCTAAATTGGATACTGAAATCAAGGAGGTAAAGACACATGTTGAAAATGAAATAACAACCTTTGTTGAGGTAACCAAAAGGACAAATGCAGTGGTAGAAGAGAATGCCAAGTGGATCGATGCAGTGAAAAAACCAAAGAATACCAAGAAGCAAGATTGAAGTGATGAATTCACCCTTGGAAGAGGATGCCAAAAGAAGGCAAGAGCTTTACATGTGCAAGTCACTAGTTGGAAGGAAAAAGGCACACCTCAAGAAGATGGCAAAGTGCCTTCGCACAAAAAAGGAAATACCTAAGATATCTATTATACATGCATGGAGCATAGGCAAGGATGATACTAGAACTTGAGGACTTAACTTGAGATTCTCAAACTTCGAAAAGAAGACCTTTCTCTCCAAGACAACAACCCCTAAAGGAGAGAAGATTTACCTAGATGAAGACTTGACATCCACACATGTGGACATAGACAAGAGCACATACCATGAGTGTATAAGGCCCAAAAGGAGGGGAAATGGGAAATAGTGTGATGTAGTGCTTAGGTCGGATGCATGATGCTTTGAGGACACATTTAAAGGAAGAGACATTGCAATATACACTAAAACACACCAATGCATGGGAGCAGGCTACCAGAGGTTTGTGGCTATAGATGGAAATCAGTGTATCATCGTCAACCACACATGGATGACAAAAGTAGAGGGTCTAGAAGTGTGGCAATGCTATATAAAGAGGATCTACATGACATTATCCATGTAGTACATAGGCATGCATATGCATGCAATATGTGGATCAAAATATGTACTAGTAGACCTAAAGATCTATATATTGCAATATGTTATTTTCCACCATCATACTCAAGATACACATCTAAGATGATTCACCATGAATGCCATTATATGGAGGCAATATGAGATTTGCAAGTTTGGGAGACCTACTTTTAGTCGGTGACTTCAATATATGCACACCTAATGAATGAACATCTTTGTATGGAATAGAAGGACCTATGTATCATGTTTGGCCAATTAAGGATTTTGGGATACAAAGGTCGAGCTTGCATAAACGTGAAGTGATAAAAATATGGGACAAATTTTCTTACATTGGGAAGTGCTCATGGACTAGCTATATACAATGATTTGTCACATTGGCCAGGTTTAGATGCACTCACATGTTGGAATACTAAAAAGGGTGCGAGCACAATGGACTACTTGACGGGATCACTCACATGGCAGATTTGTAAGAGAGGGGGATTTAATAATGGGAAAATACTAGCTACACTTGCTGGTATATAAGGTGTTAGGGACTTGCTTTTGGACCATCAGATTATAATACAAGTCTCCTTTCATCTTCACCTCTCTCTCCAAGCTTTCATGGCTTCTTCCTCTCTCTTTTTGTCTTTCTCTCTCCTTTTTTAGTATTTCTCTCTCCTCATCACTCTCTTTCGACAGTCTTTCTCTCTCTCCTACACACTCTCTCTCCTTCTCTCTCTCTTGTCCTCTTCATGACAAGTGGTATCAGAGCTCTAGTCATGATCCATTTAGTTACCTTACATGCTCAGTTACCATCCTTTTCAATTAAAAATAAGAAGTTTTAGGTACATAGGGACATGCACTAAAATGGAGGAGCACTGAAGAGCTCAGGGTCAAGGACCAGGAGGACAACAGCATTAATGGAGTCCTTGGACCAAGTTTAGAGGCTGGAAGACCGGATTTGGCACCTCGTGGGTCATTTTGGGCCAAATTTGAAGGTAAATTTCTAAAGATAGTGGTCACAAGAGTTAGAAAGTGATGCCAGGAGGCATATTCCACGGTGGATTCCGTGAGGTTTTACGGTGGATTCCGTAAACTTAGATGACCAGGGCTCATACACAAAGAGGATTCTTTGTGCGAGAAGTTGATGGGGACGCCTGTCCTTTTCGGGCGTTTCATTAATTTAGTGTGTACATGGGTGATTCCATAGCGGGTGATTCCGCAAAATGCATATTAAATTAATAAACGTTTATGAGTTTAGAGTGCGCATTCGTAATAAATTAAGGTTAGGATTTATTTCTAACCAGTTGATTTATTTATGTAGCTGAAGACTGCTAGGTATTCACTTTTGTCGGTTTAAATTGTATTATTTTACTAACGATTGTGAATGCTTCAGTTGATGTGTAGAGATAGCAGCAGTGGTGGAGAAAAGCATTGGAGTCTAGCGGGTATTCAACATTTGGACTATATTTTGATAGGCGCCATGCCTATATTTTGTTATGTCTATTGAGACATCGATTATTTATTATTATTTTGTATGCGCTTATGCGCCCGGATATGTTATTTCTATTTGGACATTGAGATTGGGCGTGCCAGACACTATGGGCACCGTCCATTAGCTTTATTTTCCTATTTTTGTAGAAAGCAAACTCAAAAGCTAAAAGCTTGTCATATTTTTGTAATTGGGCTATTATTGAGCATGAAGATTGGAAATATACATAAAATACATGCTTTGTGAAGCGCTCACGCAAGGCATGGGGGAGATTGAACCCAATTTGTCTCTTACCTCTTGTCGTGCATGCTTTTACATGGTTTTTTGTGCAAAAAGGTAGAGTACTTTGTTCTTGGGGACCTTCCGGGATTCACCACGTGAGTTATCTGCGACCGATCTGCGCATGAGTGGTATCAGAGTGGAGCAAAGATCAAGAGCTTCCAATCGCTACCAATCTCGGGCGAAGGCGGAGCTCCAGGAACAAACGGGCTCTACAGTCAATCTCATCGCGAACCGTCGATACAGGCAGACTTCTGGCGATCAAGAACCCCTGTTTCCACTGTCAGATCGCGAAGGACCAAGCTCTGCAGGCGGAGGACCACTCATACACTTCCATCATCAAGTCGTGGAGTTACAGAGATAAGCTCTCTTCATAATCAAGTTTATTATCATAAGAAAGCTTAATCTTAAGCTTAGGAAGGCCTAATACTCAAAATCGTGACAAAACGGCTTCATCCCGAGAAATCCGGCGGAAAAAACGGACCCCCCCCTCACGAAATTTGATGACGCCCTGTAAGTCCACCATTAAGCTTCATAAGCTTAAGCTTAATCACTTAAGCTTAAGGCTTTCTGCAAGTTACACAGGTCAGATAAGTCGGCAAACTCCGGGTCTCGCACTTCTGAAGTCAAGTTCCGCAAGTCGACGGTAATCAAGTTCTGCAAGTTCTGCAAGTCGGCCTAAGTTCAGCAAGTCAACAACTCTGCAAGTCTGCTAAGTCTGCAACTCTGCAAGTCAGACTAAATCAGAACTGACTAGTGCTTAAAACTCATAGAAGACTTGTTCGTATGCAAAAACTCTGAACTGGAAAGTTGTTCGCAGCAAGTTGTTCTACCTATCTGCAAGTTCGTTGAAGTACTTTCAGCAAACGAAGACAGAAATATTGTAGAATTTCTGAAAATTGAAGAAGAAATACCCAAGAATACATAGCCTTGTAACCACAAATTTGAGCTACGCTCATCCCGCTAACCTGATTTTGAGTGAGAAAGGTTTGTTGAGTTTTACATGATGACTACCCCACATATGGATGATCCTATGGCTGAAGACGACCTACCTGAGCCTACCATGGAACAAAAGCTGGATCTAATCATGCTACAATTGGAAGAAGAGCGAAGGGCTAGGCAAGCCTTGCAAGCGCAATTGACAAAGCTACAAAGAGCGTCCACTGATAAAGAAGAACCTCAAGCTGAAGATTTGATTCGCCGTACCATCGACGCCACCCTTGAAGCACAAACCATTCGCAAGGAATCCAAGATAAGTAAATGAAGTTTCAAGTTTCGCACTTTCAATGGCATAAGAGAAGGAAATACTGTTTTATCATTCATTAGCCAGTTTGATGACTATTTCCATGAGGAAACTTATCCCGAAAAAGATAAAATCAAGTGTGTTACTAATCATCTGATAGACAGAGCATCACTTTGGTGGACCGTAGTCCGCAAGAGTATAGAATGTCCTGCTACATGGGAAGATTTCAAGAAGAAGTTCATGCAAAATTTCCTTCCACCGCAATTTCATGAGAAGGCTATCAAACAATGGGATTTACTTCAACAGCGAGATCGTGAGCCTATTCCACAGTATACAGAGCGTTTTTGGAATGCACTCTTACAGCTACGCATGCTTGAAGACGTACCAGAGACGACACATAAGCGGAAGTATATGTCTGGACTTCTTGGACATTACTACGCTGAAGTGAACATGTTCAAGCTTGCTACCCTTGAAGACGCCATCTCCTTAGCTCACGACACTGAAGATAAGTTACGCGAAAGAGATCGACGACCACAGCAATTCCAAGCAAACGGTAATTATGGATCTAAACAATTCAATTCCAATTTCAGAAGGTTTAATCCAGGACGTTTCTCATCACCATCTTTCCGCAAGAATTGGCCTAAACCACCTGCATTACCATCCACTGTCAATCCAAATCAAAAGCCTATTCCACAAGCAAATCCAAATATACCCAGACTCCCAGCCATTGCAAATAATGTGACCAAAGCCAAGCCAATAGTATGCTACAAGTGTCACCAGCCAAGGCATCTCGCAGCAAATTGTCATTCAAAGAAGCCATCAGCACATATCAATTACCTTGGGGCCATGGACGAAGAAGAGCATGAGGATATGCCAGATTTCACTGAAGATGAGGATGATCCTACTACTACTTCCGACACTTTACCAGGTATGCCTACTTCACATTCATTGTTGACTATGAAATGTATGGTGCATGGAAAAGAAAGAACTATATTGCATGATGACGGTAGTACCCATGACTTTATTTCAGCAAAATTGGTAAAGGAATTAAAATTGCATACAGTACCTACGCATTATCGCATAAAAGCTGCATTTTTAGGCACTAGGTATAATGGCACACAAGAAGTTCAAGATTTAGAAATTCAAATTGGTCCATACATTATTCTAGGAATGCCATGGAGACACCAGCATAATCCAAATATAGATTATTCCACGCACACAATGAATATTAATTTTCAAGGACAATCTATTACATTATTTGGTATGCATGCATCTCATATTTTTCTACTACTTTCGCATACTCAAGCAAAACGTGCACTACGCAAGAATACTAAATCATATCTCATTTGGGTGAATGAATTGCACGCAAAGGAAAATCATATGCACCCTAGGCATAAGGAATTTCTTGCATATTTTAAGGACTGTTTTGCAGAAGACCTACCACCAGGTTTACCTCCATCACGTCCAGAAGACCATAAGATTGATCTAATACCTGGCACACAACCACCTTGCAAAGCACCATATAGGCACAATCAAATAGAGCAAAAAGAAATCCAGAGTCAAGTTGAAGAATTACTAAATAGAGGCCTAATTCGACCTAGCAGTTCTCCATTCGGTGCACCTGTGCTCTTAGTCAAGAAAAAGAATAATACCTATCGTATGTGTATTGACTACCGAGCATTAAATAAGATCACTGTAAAGAATAGGTATCCTATACCTAGAGTTGATGACCTTATGGACAAACTGCAAGGATCTTCTATATTTAGTAAAATTGACCTTAAGTCTGGATATCATCAGGTGAGACTAGATAGAACTGACATATTTAAGACTGCATTCAGGACACAGTTTGGCCATTACGAATTCTTAGTCATGCCATTCGGATTAACTAATGCACCTGCCACTTTCAGTAGAATGATGAACTGTATTTTTCTAAAATATCAGTATTGTGTGATTGTTTTCTTTGATGATATTTTGGTGTTCAGTCAAAGTGAAAATTATGAGCATTTATCATTAGTTTTTCAATTACTGAAAGAAAATCAATTGTTTGCAAATCCTGAAAAGAGTGAATTCTTTAAGACAGAAATAGAATATCTAGGTCATATTGTATCAAAAGAAGGAATTAAAGTTGATCCTAAGAAAATTGATGCAATATTGCATTGGCCTGTTCCTAAAAATGTACATGAACTACGCTCATTCCTTGGTCTTGCTAGTTTCTATAGGAAGTTTGTACGTAATTTCTCATTACTTGCTTTACCATTAACCAAACTTCTTAAGAAAGGAATTGTTTATCAATGGACTGAAAACCAGCAGAAATCCTTTGATTTACTGAAACGTGCATTAACCAATGCCCCTGTTTTACAATTGCCTGACTTTAATAGACCATTTTTTCTAGTTGTGACCGATGCTAGCGGATCAGGAATAGGAGCCGTATTAATGCAAGACAACTATCCAATAGCATATTCTAGTTCTAAGCCGAAACCCTCTGAGCTCAAATATTCCACTTATGACAAGGAACTCTTAGCAGTTGTACAAGCATTAAAACAATGGAAGCATTATTTAATGGGTTCAGAATTCATGATAAAGACCGACCAGCAAAGCATTAGACATCTACTTAGCCAACCCCAAATTTCTGACCGTCATATCAAATTGGCTTCCTTCATTCAAAGTTTCCATCCTATCATTCAATACCAACCTGGAAAAGAAAATGTAGTTGCTGATGCATTGAGTAGAAGACCTGCCATTCATAATATTTCTATCATATCTTTTGATTCTTTGATTGCTATGAAAGACACATATCACCAGGATATTACTTTTCATTCTGATTGGCAAAAATTACTTCAAAATAATTTCATTCCTGTTGATTCATTGTCATATAATGATGGATTTATGTTTTTTGAAAAGAGACTGTGTGTTACTATTCCATTCCGATCTTTTGTTTTGAATGAAATTCATTGTCCCCCATATCAAGGTCATAGAGGTATCATTTCTACATTACGCATGTTAACTGAAGATTTTTATTGGCCGCATATGGATGCAGATGTATCTAATTTCGTTTCTGAATGTTTGATTTGTCAACGAATAAAGAGACATCATGGTAAACAGTATGGATTATTAATGCCTTTATCTATTCCATCTAAACCTTGGGAACATATATCTATGGATTTCATTACTGGTTTACCAAATACTAAATCTAACCATGACATGATTTGGACAATTGTAGATAGATTTAGTAAGCAAGCATATTTCATTGCATGTAAGAAAACTTTAACAGCATCACAAGCAGCACAGTTATTTTTGAAAACTGTTTTCACTAACCATGGATTGCCAAAAGTGATTATTTCAGATCGTGATTCTAGATTTTGTAATAATTTTTGGATTACACTGTTTGCAAATCTAGGCACAAAGATTGATTTCTCATCTGCATTTCATCCAGAAACAGATGGACAAACAGAAGCCACAAATAGCACCATTCTAGATCTTTTATGTGCATACACTATCTCTAAACCTCAGACATGGGATACTCATTTACATTTATTACAGTTTGCATATAACAATACACCGCACACATCTACAAAGAAAGCACCTTTTGAAGTTATTTATGGATATAGATTATCTACACCTGTTGCATCTTTGTCTAATAGATTTCAGAGTGCTGATGATATTGCTACTATGCATAACACTATTTTTGATGAGGTCAAGGATATGATTGCTAAAGCCCAACAATCATATACCAAACAAGCCAACAAGAAAAGACAAGCCATGAATTTCAAAGTTCATGATTATGTTTGGCTTAGAATAGAAAAGCGTAGACTGCAAAGTGTAGATAGACATCCAGTTGTCAAATTAGCTCCTAGATTCTATGGACCATTTAGAATCATTCATAAGATTAATGATAATGCATTCAAGTTAGAATTGCCATCTTATTGGAAAATTCATAATATATTTCATATTAGTTTATTGAGACCATTTAGAGGCCAATTACCTATCCACCCTGTCTATGAAAACCCACCTTTACTAGAAGAAGAGACTGAAATATTTGAACCAGAAGCCATCATAGACACTGACTACATGACCACTAGAACTAGCCGAAGGTATTCTAGATATCTAGTGAAATTTAAGAACCATCCTGTAGAGGAAGCACAATGGATGCACGCTAGAGACTTAAATGCTTTCCCCACTCTGTTAGCTCCACATTGAGCTAATAGCAATTGAGGTCAATTGCTATCCCATCCTGGGGGTATGATGCCAGGAGGCATATTCCACGGTGGATTCCGTGAGGTTTTACGGTGGATTCCGTAAACTTAGATGACCGGGGCTCATACACAAAGAGGATTCTTTGTGCGAGAAGTTGATGGGGACGCCTGTCCTTTTCGGGCGTTTCATTAATTTAGTGTGTACATGGGTGATTCCATAGCGGGTGATTCTGCAAAATGCATATTAAATTAATAAACGTTTATGAGTTTAGAGTGCGCACTCGTAATAAATTAAGGTTAGGATTTATTTCTAACCAGTTGATTTATTTATGTAGCTGAAGACTGCTAGGTATTCACTTTTGTCGGTTTAAATTGTATTATTTTACTAATGATTGTGAATGCTTCAGTTGATGTGTAGAGATAGCAGCAGTGGCGGAGGAAAGCATTGGAGTCTAGCGGGTATTCGACATTTGGACTATATTTTGATAGGCGCCACGCCTATATTTTGTTATGTCTATTGAGACATCGATTATTTATTATTATTTTGTATGCGCTTATGCGCCCGGATATGTTATTTTACTAACGATTGTGAATGCTTCAGTTGATGTGTAGAGATAGCAGCAGTGGCGGAGGAAAGCATTGGAGTCTAGCGGGTATTCGACATTTGGACTATATTTTGATAGGCGCCACGCCTATATTTTGTTATGTCTATTGAGACATCGATTATTTATTATTATTTTGTATGCGCTTATGCGCCTGGATATGTTATTTCTATTTGGACATTGAGATTGGGCGTGCCAGACACTATGGGCACCGTCCATTAGCTTTATTTTCCTATTTTTGTAGAAAGCAAACTCAAAAGCTAAAAGCTTGTCATATTTTTGTAATTGGGCTATTATTGAGCATGAAGATTGGAAATATACATAAAATACATGCTTTGTGAAGCGCTCACACAAGGCATGGGGGAGATTGAACCCAATTTGTCTCTTGCCTCTTGTCCTGCATGCTTTTACATGGTTTTTTGTGCAAAAAGGTAGAGTACTTTGTTCTTGGGGACCTTCCGGGATTCACCACGTGAGTTATCTGCGACCGATCTGCGCACCAGAAAGAGTCTAATCTTGGTTACTTTTCACATGGAGTCTTCTCTCTCCTCATTCTCAAGCTCCTGCCAAGCTTCCATGGAGGAGAAAACACCATACATCTTCTCTACTCCACTCCCAGTGATCTTCACCACTCTTCCTGAGCTTCCCAAGGCTTCTAACCCTCATTCCAAGCTGTCCATTGAATGGTTGGACCCTTCCTCTCTCCCTAGGCAACAGCCTGTAAATTTCGGTGCAGATTTAGGGGTTGCAACCTGAGCAAACAATGGTCATCTGTAGCTTCTTCTCCATCTTGGCTCTCTTCTCCAGCTTCCAGTAAGTGGTCTTGACATGGATGAAGCCTCCTTCTCACCTTTCTTGAGCTCTCTTGATCCCTGAAACCCTAACAGGTGCAGGCCATGGATAGCCACGAAATTCTGCTCAAAGCTTAATGAATCTTGAGGGCTTTGCTTCTTTTGGGCCCATGAGCTTGTGCCTATAAGAATCTTTGAAGAAGCAAGCATCAAGAAGCCCGTATTTGAAGATGGAAGCAATAATGAAGGCTTGACATTTGGGGCAGCCATAGTCATAGACCAAGAATCTTGAATTTCTTCAAGCTCCCTTCAAGATTGGGTCTTGGGGCTTAAAGATTGGAGTCTTTGCCATCCATGGAGCTTGCCTACCAATTTGGAAGAGGTTTGGAGCACTGGAAGGCATTATGGGGTCAAATTTTGGGAGATTCTTCTTCTATGGCCTTCAAAGCATGCATGGAGCTACTGAAGTTCAACCCCTCCTTCTCCCATTGAAGAATCAAGCTTGAAGAATCAATTCTTGGTTGACGCTTTGTCATCATGAAGCTAATTGGAGCATTGGAGAGCAACCTTGGGACATTGGCCACTGATTCTTAGCCCTTCTTCACTATCAAAGAGGTAATTGACTCTTGAACTCTCTTTTATTTCCATCCTATTGCTAAGCCAAAAGGCCTATTGTTGGGAGAGATCCAAGTAGTCAATCATGCATTTTATTGAAGGTTTCAATGCTTACATGCTGCCAATTTAATCTCAGTCCTCTCTTAGGCTTTCTTGCATTGAAAATGGTCCATTCTATGCTGAAATTTTTCACTACTGTTTAGTGATTGCCTCACTCTAATATTTTGACTTGTGATGATTGCTTGAGCATAAACTAATCTCTGAAATCCATTGTAAATGAGGTGAGATAGCAATAAATCACTGCTTGGTAAGCCCTTTCCCTATTCCCAATTCAATTCCATGCACTTCATGAAAATAATTACTTCCAAGCTCCCATGCATAGCATGCTAATTGTTTAATTAATAAATGTTTGCCATGTATATTCCAGGTGAGGAAAAAGCCCAATGCCAGGCGAGGTGGCAAGACAAAAGAGGGGTGACCCTCCTTGCCATCAAAGACCCTGAAGGGATGCACAACCCGGTCCGAGGGGAACTTTGCCCATCTCCCGGTGATCTGGAGCCCGAACTTGTTTGCACGTGCATAGATATTTTAGGGACAGTGAGAATTGGCATGTCATGATGACGCCATTGATGTCTATGATATATTGATGTACTTGGGATTATGCCACTAATGTATATGGCATATTGATGTACCACTGATATACTTGCAATTATGTATGACTGAGAATCAATGCTAAAATGTATCTTTAGATACACATGCAGTCATGTATGTAGTTATGACAGTGAATGCAACAAACAGTGCAGGTATGATGCTCATATGTGAGTGACACGGTCTTGGGAATGCTCATTTTTATGCTTGGCAGTGATTTTATGGTGTAGACCATGTATATGTATGCTGAAGCAATGTACGGTGCCATGGGAGAAGTGGTTGCAGACATACAATAGATGGGGGACCATATTTCAGCTCTCTTAAATTCCTACAGGGTGTTGTAGACATTTTTAGTTGGTTACAAGGGTAAAGAGTGAGTACCAGCACTGAAGAGTAGGTCCCAAAGAGTGTTTCTAGACCTCAATAACCCCCCTATCAGTTTGGCACTTTATTTGGGCACTACCCATCTCTTACAGGCCAAAACAGTCCCCTACTGCTCTCAAACAGGGTGCATGATTGCATAAAATACCTATAGATTTGCTATTATAGAAATTTCTATACTAAACGTGTAGCAGCGTGCTTATGCTTAGTTCAAAGAGGACATCCTTGGCTTTGACCTGATCAAAAAAAGAGGTCAATTGGAGCTTCCTAGCTCAAGTTACGGGCAAAATAGTGACTGGTGGTCTAACGGGACTGCACCTAACCATGGCAAGGAATAAGGAAAAAACTAAGGCAAATGATGACCTCCAGCAACAAATAAGGGATGCACATGCCCCAAGGGCTAAAAATAACCCTGAGGTGGAAGATGAAGATTACTCTCATGATGTGGGGAGACTCAGCGCACTCACTAACACCCTCAGTTCACATGAGACAAGGCATGCTGAGAGGCATAGAGAATTGATGGAAGGCGTTGGTCAAATGAAGACCACTATGGACACCCTTGCTACCTAGCTCACTAAGTGGATGGAATTTTAGATGAAAGGGAAGGAACATGAGAATAGATCGGGTATGCATGCTAAAAGAGTGACTGGCCCATCAGTGAATGTAGCAAATATGAACTCCCAAGGCATTTTAGGGAGAGTGGGCATCCCTAACAGCACTTTTGAACAGGGAGAGCCTTCACATAGGCAAAAGGAGCCCATGACCAATGCAATGCGGAGTAATTTCTAGCCATCGCAAGGGCCCATGCCATCTATGCAAGTTCAGCCATCTTTTGGCAGAAATTACTCTAACAATGGTTCATTTTTGGGTAGCCACATGGATCAGCCTTAGTTTGGATATATAGGACAGCCACCTAATCATGAAAGAGAGTCGAGAGATAGGATTATCTTCTCAAAATTCAATGGTCAATCATCATCCCCAGTTGAACTCGAAGAGTGGCTTTCCAAGCTTGAGGATTATTTTGACATATTGCACCGTAGTGATGACCAAAAATCCATTTTGCAACCATCCACTTGGAAGGATTTGCACATACATGGTGGAGGCACATTAAAAGAGAAAATCAGCAAGTAGACTCGTGGGAAGCGTTCAAGGCACTCATGGTGCAAGTATTTGTCTCACCGGTGGAGAAAGAAAAGCTTGCCCGCCAATGGTATGGCCTTGAACAGCATGGTCTTACTGTTAGAGAATACACAAATTAGTTCCTCAACCTTACCATGTATGTTGAGTTGATTAGTGATACTACTGAGTTACACAAGTATATGTATGGGCTGGATCCCCAACTCTCGGCTAATGTTTCAGCTCAAAATCCATCAGATTTATTCAAAGCTATTGAGTTGGCTGAGAGGTACTCTCGTAAGTATCGCTGGGATGCTTCATTTCAACATGGACAGCAAAGAGGGGCATCTCAGCTAATGTTTGGGTAGCAAAGAGGACCTACGCAGTCACATTTTGGGTAGCAAAGAGGAGCTGTAAGTCCGGGACAATTTGGGGCAATTTATGGTGGTGGTAACATGCCATTCAACACTCCTAAGATCCCCACATACCCCACTTTTAATGCCTCAAGACCACAAAATAATTTAAGGACAACAAACAGCCCAAGAATGGATAATAGGCAAGGGGACAACAAGAATAAAAATGCTTCAACCTTTGGCAGTCCATTCCCATGGATTTGTATAAAGAAAGAAAGGAAAAAGGGCTTTGTTTCAAGTGTGGCGAGAAGTATGTAGCTGACCATACCTCAAAATGTGCTTTTAGAAATGCTAAGGCACGGGTTCACAGCATGTTGGTATTTGAGGACTCAGAGGAGGACCCTGAGGATGCACATGCTTTTATGATGATTGCTTAAACGGATGATGCTAAGGAAGAGTTTGGTCAAGAAGAGTTCTTTGACCCTGCCGACTCTTTTCCTTTTAACCCCGGTGGTCATGTATCATGGGATATGGGTGGAAAGAATGAATCACATGCTAAAATACATGCTGCCACTATTTACACCATATCTATGGATGCTTGGACAGGATCCAAAAGCCCTAATACGTTGTGTATTAAGGGAAAAATTCATGGGACGGATGTGTTTATACTTGTAGACAGTGGTAGCACTCATAGTTTCATTAATGGAGCAGTCATGGACAGGCTAAAGTGTTTTCCCATTGATTTACATCAGCCACATTGAAGGTGCAAGTTGCCAATGGGGATGAAGAAATTAGGATGAAAGTATGCCCTATTGTTCATATTCAGCTTGCTGAAAATTTTGGACAACAAATGGATTTAATTGCATTGGAAATGGGGCCTATAGATGTTGTCTTGGGTTGTGATTGGCTGAAAACTTTGGGCACTATAACTATGGATTTTTCCTTGTTAAAAACTTTGGGCACTATAACCATGGATTTTTCCTTGCTGTACATGGAGTTTGTCAGTGTGGGACAGCTCATTCACTTGCAGGGAATTCAAAATAATAGTGAATTTCAGCTCATTACCAGCAAACAACTCAAGAAAGAGTTCAAGAAACAGTCCCAAATCTTTGTATTGCAGTTAAAGAAAGAAAATTCAGATCAGTCCACTAAAACAGTAAAGAATTCAGCATTGAGAGCTCTTTTAGAAGATTACAAGGACCTCTTCCAAGTACCTACAACACTACCCCCTAATAGGGCGGTTGATCATCCCATAGATCTAGAGCCTCAGTCAAAGCCTGTGAACAAGCCACCTTATAGATTGTCTAGGTGTGAAAGAGAAGAAGTTGCCAAACAAGTCAAAGAATTACTGAACATGGGATTTATTGAGCATAGGTCTTCACCATATGCTTCCCTTGTGTTATTGGTCAAAAAGAATGATGGATCTTTCAGGATGTGCATAGACTACATGGATCTTAATAAGATCACCATGAAGAACAAGTACCCCATTCCACACATAGATGACTTGCTAGATGAGCTCAAGGGGGCTAAGTACTTTACAAAGATAGATTTGAGGTCAGGCAGATCCGCATGAGGGCAGGGGACGAGGTCAAAACAACATTTCGGAATGATCGAGGGCTTTATCATTTCTTGGTTATGCCTTTTGGGTTAACTAATGCACCGACCACCTTTCAGAGCTTAATGAACAAAATACTTCAGCCCTTTCTTTTCAAATTTGTGTTGGTTTTCTTTGATGACATCCTCATCTATAGTAGATCACTGAAGGATCACCTTTTGGCATATGAGGCAGGTGTTTGATGTATTGAGGCAGCATAGACTATTTGCCAAGGAGACAAAATGTTATTCCATGCAGACAGAAGTGGAATATTTGGGGCACATTGTTAGTGAAGATGGAATTAGGGTTGATCCTAAGAAAGTGCAATGTATAAAAGACTGGCCCACACCTGCAAATACCACTTCACTTAGAGGATTTCTTGGTCTCTCATCATTCTATTGCAGATTCATTAGGCATTATGCCATTATTGCAGCTCCCTTGACGGATAGGCTTAAGAAAGAGGCATTTTTCTGGGATGCCATAGCTGATAAGAGCTTTAATCAGCTCAAGGAATTGTTTACCTCGGCTCCCATCTTGGTTTGCCCAGATTTTTTGAAAGAATTCACCATTCAGTGTGATGCCGTGGCAGAGGCATAGGGGTTGTATTGTTACAGGAGCATGGGGTTATAGCATTTGAGAGCCGCAAACTTGCTAAAAATGAGATGACCATGAATGTATGTGACCGGCCATCCTTCATGCCATTAAGAAATGACACCACTACTTTTATGGGAGTAGATTTAGGGTCAAGAGCGACCATAGGGTCCTCAAGTATTTCCTCTCTTAGTCTAATCTTACCCCCAAACAACACAGGTGGGTAGCTACATTGCAGAACTATGACTTTGACATTACACATATGAGGGGAAAAGACAATGTAGTTGTTGATTCATTATTTAGAATGTGGGCTTGTAAAGTTTCCGCCATTATGGAACTTCATAATGATTGGATAGAAGAGATTCAGGAGGCCTATTTGTTAGATATTGATTTCAACCACCTTTTCCATAAATTACAGCAAGGGCATGTGGAAGAAAACTCTCCATATCAACTTAAAAATAGTCTCTTATGGTTTCAGGGCAGGATTGCCATCCCATACACTTCTCCATTCAAGCAAAAGATCATGCAAGAGATGCATTCCTCACCTACACCTGGTCATTTGGGCATATTTAAACCCTATGACAAGATTGCTAAAAGCTTTCATTGGAAGGGCCTATGGAAGGATGTAAAAGATTTTGTCTTGAGCTATGTGCCATGTCAGCCAAACAAGGACAACACCTTAAAACTAGTTGGTTTACTATAGCCATTGCCTATGCCCAAAGGCAAATGGACACACATTACTATGGACTTCATTACCGGCCTACCGGTGACCAAAAAGGGATGGAACAACATCTATGTAGTTGTGGACAGACTCACCAAGGTAGCCCATTTCATTCCTATAAAGACACAATATAATGCTTCTCAAGCAGCTAGCCAATTCATGGAACATGTTTTCAGATTACATGGCTTACCACAGGTCATTGTGCATGACAGGGATGCTAAGTTCATGAGTATCTTTTGGCAGACAATTTTCAGCTCTATGGGCACTCAGTTTGCCCCTTCCACTGCTTACCATCCATAGACCGATGGCCAGACAGAGAGGGTTAACAAGTGGCTGGAAACTTACTTGAGACATTTCTGTTATGATGTGCAGCATGCTTGGGACTCATGGTTGCATTTGGCTGAGTTTGCCTATAATAACTCTACACACTCTAGCATTGGAGTTTCACCTTTTGAGGCATTGTATGACTATAAGGTGCCCCTTCCCACAGCTATCTTCAATGACAAAATAAACCCACAAAGCAAGGAGGAGTTGGATAGAATGCACGCCTTACTTTAGCAGTGTAAAGGGAACTTGAAGAAAGCTCAGGATCAAATGAAGCTTTATGTTGATGACAAAAGAAGGGATGTTGAGTTCTAAGAAGGGGATTTGGTGCTTTTGAAGGTGCCCAAGTCCAGATATGCCACCCTTAAGCAGGGGTCTAGCAATAAGTTAGCTCACAGGTTCTATGGGCCATACTGGATTGTCAAAAGAGTGGGAGACTTGGCATATCAGTTGGCATTTCCCCCATCCACGAAGATTCATAATGTCTTCCATGTGAGTCAATTGAAGCCCTTCATTGGATCATTAGTGGATTATGTTGAGGAGCTACCACCGATAAATGAAGAAGGCATCACTCAATACATACCCAAGCAAATCATAGGACAAAGGGAAAAGAAGGTTCTCTCTCGCTCCATCATGGAATACTTGATTAAGTGGCGAGGCTTACCACTTAAGGAAGCTTCTTGGAGGTCAGCTTTAGTTTTGGAAGAGTTTCCATACCTACTAGAAGTAGATTTGGCTAAAATCTAGCTAACTATGGCCCTGTTTTCTCTTAGATTGACTACAGACAGCTCTCTACTTCAAAGCAGATTTTATTTTGTACTATGGACAGCAATGGACATCATGCATGGACTGAAAGTACTCCTCAAGAGCTTCATTTTGATATATGGCACACCTCGATCGCAATCTTCTATAGAAAGTTATGACAGATTTACTACAGCAAGGCCCTATAGTAAAAATTTTGATGTCCATTGTCTGTAGCTCGCATTTACTCAAGATATTTGGGTCAAATTTCATTTTTACAATTCACCAATAAGGCCCATGTATCTACATACCCCAATGACCCATCATACACAATAATACCTCTTCATTCATTAGTATACCCTTGTAATAATGCAGCAGAGTAGTACTCTGATATGCTCTTGCTCAGTTATCATAAGTGCCCAAATTATTTTTTAGGGCAAAAACCTTCAGGTGGGGATGGAATGTAAGAGAGGGGGATTTAATAATGGGGAAATACTAGCTACACTGGCTGGTATATAAGGTGTTAGGGACTTGATTTTTGGAATACAAGTCTCCTTTCATCTTCACCTCTCTCTCCAAGCTTTCATGGCTTCTTCCTCTCTCTTTCTGTCTTTCTCTCTCCTTTTCTAGTCCTTCTCTCTCCTCGTCACTCTTTCTCTCTCTTCTTGCAGTATTTCTCTCTCTTCTGCACTCTCTCTCTCTTCTTCTTCTCTCTCTCTTGTCCTCTTCATGACAAGATTGATTGGAATAGCAGTAGACCATGCATACTTGACTGTCTCTATAAACTTGTGGTTACATGATTTCTTTTTAAAAACCATACCTTCACAACTAAAGCATCCCAAATATCCAAGGTATCACTTTATGTGAGACAAAGAAGGTATAAAATAGTGCAATGTGAGAGAGACTATGGAACATGGATTTTTGCAATTCCCTAGAAGAGCTCACAAGAATCTTAGCAAAGGTGTAGCATGCTTTGGTAGTGTATGCATTCTATCATGACAAGGGTCCTAAGTGGACATGGTCCATAGGATAGCTTGACCATAGTGCTAATGGTCGGTAATGGACCACTATGCTAAGGTGTTGATAGGGTTAAGGGTTCAAGAGATATCCTACATTAGGGCACAAGGGTATATGAACCAAAGGGTCAAAGGATAGGCAATCAATGTCAATAGGCTAAAGATACCAATATGGTGCTAAAAATAGGCCTACTTAAACATACCAATGTGGTATATCGACCTACTTAAAGATACCAATGTGGTGCTAAAAGAGGCTGAGTGGTTGGGAAGTTAATCAAGCTTTCCTAACTTTTGTGCTTGTTGCTCAAGGCAAGGCACCCATAAGTGCATTACAATGGTATTAGAGCAAGGAAGAAAAGGCACCCATAAGTGCATTACAGTGGTATCAAAGTAAGGTCGTAGCAAAAGACCAAGGAGTTCGTGACACCATTGCAATGGACAATTGTAACAAAAGACCAAGGAGTTCACAACACCATTGCAACATTCATCCATGGCATACGGCCAAGGTGGCAACGAAGGCATAAACCTTGGCATCCTTGGCAATGAGGCTACAAAGGCTTCATTGGTGTTGTTGGCTACACACGAGGTGGAAGCATTTGCTTGAAGACAAAACTTCCCAAGAGATCACCTATCCCTCTATTATCTACACTCAAGCACACTTAACAACAAGGAAACTAACCATCAAGTTAAGCCTTGGATTTGCTCCAAATATCCAAGAAAGTTTTCAAAAGCCTGCTTGGGAGAAGATAAAGATTTTTTCAAGGACATTTCAACAACCTCTTGGAATATAACACCTATGGAGTTCTATCACATCGCTTTTATAGTTTTGTGAATTTTTTCATTGTGAAGACATTAAGGGTAAGTGTTAATTTTTCTCTCTCAATTTCAAGCATCACACCATGTCCTCACCTTCACATTCACTGCATGATGAGCCTATAAACATGCATGAGGATGAAACCATGAATGATTTAGATGCATTTGAACTAATGGACAAGAGAGAATTTGGTACTTTAGTGACTCATATAGTGGCACTAGAGAAAAATTTAGATACTCTCAATGAAAATGTTACACAAATCTTAGCACTTTTAAAGCAATTGGTAAAACAACAAGCTTTGTGTATCCTAGGTATGTCTCTTGAAGATGGATTGCTCTCTTGGTGCTACTCTGTCAACAAGGCTACCCTGAGGCATCAAAGCCTGCGGCTCTCTTAGTACACATGAGATTAATAATATGTTAAAGAACATGAAGCCACCTGTGTTTTGAGGAGAGAAATAAGATCATAAAATAAGGATGTAGTCAATACTTTTTTACAAAAGTGGAGGAACTTACATTGGTTATATTGTACCCTAGATTCTGTTAAAGCCCTTGAGATAGGCCTCACACTTGAGGGCAATTCATTCGAGGCTTGGACAATGAGTACAAGGCCAAGGTGAAAACTTAATATCTTAAAACAATGGAAGAATCCATCAAGAGTGCACATATCTTTTATGATATCTTAGATAGAAAAACATTTGCATATGCATTTGCATGTTCAAAAACTACATCAGCATTAGTAGGGAAGAGAGAGTTCAATGCTACATCAAAGAGGAGAATAATAAGAAGCCTAAAGGGGCTATAGGGCCACTTTCAAGCGAAGAGCTTGCAAAAGCATGTAAGGAGAAATTATGCTTCAATTGCTTAGGATCTCATGAAAAAAAGGACTGTCCAAAACCCAAAGGCATTGAGCCTAATAAAAACAAAAACAAAGAAAAGGTAGTGTACATGCTGCAAGTTCTTCCTTTGGAAGCTTGTTCTAAATATTCGATTGTGCAAGTTAGCCATCAAACTGATGAGCATTAGTATTGCTTGACTGTTGCAGTATGGGAGCCCATGTTTGGTTCCCATGACTTGATCTAAATACATAGTACAATCAATGGACATTGAGTCCATATTCTCATGGATGATGGGTTGACTCACAACTTCATTAACTATACGTTGGTTTCAAGAAGCTACATTTGCCCCACGTACCTGGTACTCATTCTTATCTCATCTCTCTCATGAATGGGGTTGACAAGGATGTGTGGGATACAAAAGTCTGTGATAATCCATTGGAAGTGCAAGGGCATACTATGAAAATAAAAAATCATTTCAACCCTCAATACCTTTCATAGACCAACTATTAGACACAGTGGCTAGCCATGAGCTCTATTCCCTCTTAGATGGATTCAGTGGGTACAACCAAGTCTAGATCGCAAAAGAAGATCGATCCAAAACAACCTTCACAACAGAATGGGGAACCTATGCTTACAGAGTGATGC
Source organism: Lygodium microphyllum (assembly GCF_053477565.2). Taxonomy (NCBI): domain Eukaryota; kingdom Viridiplantae; phylum Streptophyta; class Polypodiopsida; order Schizaeales; family Lygodiaceae; genus Lygodium; species Lygodium microphyllum. Next base: position 30,382,470 of record NC_141164.1, read on the forward strand.
GGTTTGGGCTCTCTAATGCTCCTGCTACCTTCCAATGACTGATAATGGCCGCATTCCAAAACCATATGCATGACTTCATTGAGATATATCTAGATGACTTCTATGTTTATAGCCTAATCCATGAGCATTGGTGGGGACACTTGGAGCAGTGCTTTGACAGACGTCAAGAGTATGGGATCTCAACGGGATTATTCAAGTTTGTGGGTCTTTCCTTACCACTAATTCCAGATTATCCTACACTTTGTGATCACTTTCTAGCCTCTTACAATAAGAGGTCTGGTTTTGTCCGTGGTACTACTATTCTTTTGACATCTAAGAGTCTGGGGTCAAGGCTCTTTGTATGCCATATCATGGGGAGTCTGTCCCTGATGCCGTTAGGTGTTTATGGATTTCAACTTTGCTCACCAGTTGTAGTGGGATTAGCCAATGATAAAATTCAACATGTCAAGGAATTTCTTCAAGATAATTTTGATATGCTAAAAGTAGCATACTTGAATGTGAAGCATGCTCAAGACTGTTATAAGGAATATGCAAATGAACGTAGATGTATGGTTACCTTAAAAAAAGGTGATAAGGTCTACTTACATATTTCTAAACATTCAAGAGGTTTGAAATTTGGAATAGTTACTAAGTTATCTCCATGATATTGTGGCCCATTTACAATCCTTAAACATGTTGGTGGAGTTACATACAAATTAGATCTAGCCTTCCCTAGTAGAGTCCATCCAGTCTTCCATGTTAGCCAATTGTGAAGGCAACTTGATAATGATGATAGTTTGGTGGGCCAAGGAGCATTTATAGTAGAAATTATTAAACCACCATTCAACATGATGAACTAGAGCATTGTACATGCCATCATGTTCAAAATTTTTGGTTAAGTGAAAAGATAGACCTAAAGAAGGTTCTACTTTGGAAAACATTATAGTACTCAAGAAGCAAATTCCCACTTTTACTTTGGAGGATAAAAACTCTTCACAAAGGGGGGAGTAATGTCAAGACAAAGGTCCTGAGTGGACACGAACCATATGATAGCTCGACTGTAGTGCTAATAGTAAGTAGTGGACCACTATGCTAAGGCATTGATGAGGTTAAGGGATCAAGAGATAGCCCACATTAGGGCACAAGGGTATATAGACCAAAGTGTCAAAGGATAGGCAAACAGTGTGAATAGACTCACTAAAAGTTGGGGTCTAAAAATAATCCATGGATCTACCTAAGATACCAATATGGTTCTAAAAGAGGATATTGTCTTGAGTGGTTGGGAGGTTAGCTAAGCTTTTTTAACTTTTGTGCTCCATGAAGCAAGGCACCCATGAGTGCATTACACATTCCATATAGCAATGTACCACATGGGAGCTCTAGATATAATATGGTCCCTAAAAAAAAGTAGGATGAGATACACATGCTAGATTAGATCACAAGGTTTCATTTGAATTAATTACCCATAAAAAAGCAAGAATGATCTTCTAACATCTAATGCATAAGAAGAAGCATAACTATTTGCCTAGATTGGAGGCATAAATCTACCAACTATTCTTTGGACAAGATAGTAAGAGAGCTTAGAGAATGTTCCAAGAGAGAGAACCACCCACCTTGATCACTATGTTAGAAACATGGCATGGCTATGCTAGAGCTCTTTATGATCTACCAAGATAGTCACAAACATCTCACCCAATGATATGCATGCCAACAACAACATGTAGCACTATTTTCATACACAAAATGGCCATAGATGTCATCAATAGATTGTAGACATGGAGATCCCATGATCATGATGGTTTAGTGAATAAAAACTTTTTGCATATATGTGATATATTGGCCCCAGTATTAGCATGTATCTTCTGTGAAGCCTTATACAAGGGATTCTTGAACACGTGGATAGCTCACACCATTGTATCACTTTTTAAGAGTGGAGACACCATGGTCCCTACCAACTACAAAAACATACTGTTGGTCATTACCTACGGCTCCATCCTTGAGGATGAGCCAAGTAGTTGTCCATAGAATCACAAGTATAAATGCCCACTTGAGACATCCTTAGCAACACAATTTAGTGGTCTATCAAGGTGATTTTTCTAGACAACACCACTCGGTACTCCTTCGAATAACATAAGGTTTACCTAAACTCTCTCAAGTCCACTTTGTAATGGACGGTCTTGGCCATTCCCATTAGAATTGACATGAATTTCAATTTCTAGGTAAGTTAAGGTAACTTCTAAGATAAGGGCATTGATAAATGCTTTGCGGCTTAAGGAATCCACAATGGCATTCTTCTTAACTAGCATGTACTTGATCTTGAAGTCATATTATTGCAAGACTTCAATCCATCATCATTGCCTCATGTTTAGATTAGGTTGAGTAAAGATCCATTTGAGACTCTTATGGCTGGTGACTCAGGTAAACTTACTACCAAGCAAATAGTGTCTTCATAGTTTGAGAGCATGAATTACAGCAAGTAGCTCCAAATTATGGGTAGTATAGTTATTCTTATGAAACTTCAACTTCTTAGAAGAGCAGCCTATCGGATGGCCTTCTTGCATAACCACACAGCCTAATGCAAGGGAGCTTGCATTAGTGACAACTTCAAATTCTTGGTTCAAGTCAGGTAGTTTTAGAATAGAGTTGTGATCAAACTCTTTTTCAGCTTCTCAAAGCTGGGCTGTTCAATGGGAGTCCATACAATGGCAGTTTGCTTCTTGAAGGATGCGGCAATCAAGGCATAATCCTTGATAAAAATCTTGTACCATCTTATCATGCCTAGAAAACTTTAGGCTTCCTTAATTGTCATTGGGGGTGCATTGGTTAACCTAAAAGACATTACAATGAGTTCATAAGGGTCATACCTTGTATTAAATGCAATTTTTGGAATGTCTTCTTCTTTGATCCTTATCAGATAATAGCGTGATCATAGATCAATCTTTGAGAAGATCTTTGCACCTTGAAGACAATCAAGTAATTCATTTATCCTTGGAATTGGATATTTGTTCTTGATCATCACTTGGTTTAGCTTGTGGTAGTTGATGTAGAGATGGAGGGTCCTATCCTTCTTCTTTTGAAATAGCACTGGGTCTCCCTATGGTGACTTACTTAGTCTGATGTATCCTTGGTCCAAAAGTTGCTTGAATGGTTCTTTCAACTCAATGGCTTCTCGAATGGATATATGATAGAGTCGTTTTGCTACTCGTGTAGCTCTTGATGTTAGCTTGAATCAACTTCTCTTTGTGGAGGAAGTTCTATCAACTCTTTAGGGAATACATATGCATATTCCTTTAGCTAGGATGGCTCTTCATTAACTTCCTTTTCTTGCTCAATCTTATTAAGTTTGATTAGGTAGATAGGTAGTCCTTTTCTCAGCCCCTCTATGATCTGAGAAGCATTTGCTAGTTGAATTCTAGGGTTTTCAGCTTTGCCTTGAGTAGTTAATAACTCTCTTTTTTAATCTAGGAACATGATTTGACCTTTCCTATGATGAATATGAGCGTCATTGGAGATTGGCCAATCCATTCCTAGCAAGCACTAGTAAGCTACTAAATTCATGACTCTAAATCCCATGTTGGAAATATTACCTCCTAAGTTAAATTCCACTCTTCTAGTTTGTTGAGCAAAAATTGCCTCTTTCCAATTTGCCAATTCCACTAAAATTTAGTGTTTATTCCTAGCCTCTTGGCACACTTCGATGAGATAAATGAGTGGGTGCTTCCACAATCAATCAAAATCTTAAAGATCTTACCTTGGTAAGTTGATGGCATTCGGATTACTGAGAGTTGATGATTGGGGCCCTTCTTATTGAGAGCAGCATGTACAATTGCTCTTTCCATGTCTACTTCTAAAGTGGGATCTTCACCTTCGTCCATTTCTTTATTCCTTCCTTTGAAGGTTACTCCAACAACTTTCCCTTTTGGCGGTTGAAATTGTTTGATTCTAGACATGAAATTGCCCTTGGTGGGTTGGTTGCCCTAATTCCAGACATTGTCTTTTGAAGTAGTTAGGTTCATTGTAAACTTGGTAACTCCTTGTTGTTAACTATAGGCATGTAGTTTACACTTGTTTTGGTCTTCTTCCTTTGCCCGATTTGGTATTGTCCTTGGATCCTCTTGGCATATCCGCACAACCCTTTGTATGGAGAACTTTGTCTCCGAAAATTGCCACTCTTGAATGTTGATTGAATTTACTATAGAATGGGCCTTGCTCAAATTAATGCATCTTGTAGGTCAGATGGATACATGGCTTCGAGACGAGTATCCAAGGGAGGGTTCAATCTGTGACAAAACTTTGACACTTGTTGGGTGATATCCATGGGTGGGGCATATTTCAAAAGGGACACAAATGTGGAATAGTAAGCTTCCAAACCTAATCTGGATTACTTCAAGCTAAAGAATTCATTCATTTTCAGTGTGCGATACACTCATGGGAGGTATCACCTAGCATACGGCTTCCTTCTACTTGTCCAAGTAATGGTTTCTTCCATAGCCCCTTGATTCTTGCACCATTGTTTCCACCAAAGTCAAGCTTTTCCCATCAGCTTCAATTTTGCTATCATTGCTTGATTTGGAGAAGCAATTCCTGTAGCATCAAGGTAATCCATAGACCACTCCTTACAATCGTTTTTAATATCTCATCATGGGTGATACTTGTACCTATTTTTACCTTCCATATAAGAGGATCCTTGGGGTTTATACTATATTTTTATCGAGATTGTGTGTGTGTAACATCATCTAGACAAAACCACATCATTTGTGCCTTCAAGCCACCCTTTCCTAACTATTGTTAGTCTCAGAGATGGAGATTAGAGCCCCTACACATTGTCAACCATTTTCTATTATCTTGTAGCATTTTTTTTGGTCTCCAATCAACCCCATACACTTTGCTTTGTGCTTGATTGGAGTATTGTGTGTTGCCCACAACGTTGGTTAATGTTATACTCCACAACTATGTATTGCTCCATCATTGGTGTTGATGCTTCTTGCCACTATCTAGTGTGGTCTTTCTCGATCCTTGCTACCTACACATGCACCATCACAAACCATTGGAATTGTACTAGTTGATCCCACACTATCAAATGAAGTAGACTTAGCCCCAATGGTAGAAACTGGTCATGCCCTACTAGTGTGACTAGGTGACATTAGAGCCCCCAAATGAGCAAGCTCCAAACCAGATTGGGGCTCCTCAGCCCTCCTAGGTAGCACTATGAACAAAAAGGTGAAGTACTAACTACACATCACTAGCATGGTTCTAACATCACAACAAATTGAGTGGCTACCCACTTGCACTCATGGAGCATCCTCTCGAACAACACCTCCATGTAGTTGAGGTGTAGATGATCTTCTAAGAAGAGCATTGAGGCCACCTTCTTGGAGATGTTGAAGGTCTTGGCTTGTCATTAGAGAATTTTAGTGGTAAAAAATGGGCACTCTAAGAAAATACAACCTTGAACTTTCTTTGTCTAGAAAAATAACACATTTTTTCATTTTTGGGCCAAAAAGTGTCCCCATTTGTACTAAATGGTCGAGATACTGAATCAGCTTCTTCCCTAAAGTGAAAGCAACATGATTAAATGCCCCAAATTCAAAAATTTCGAAAAGTGAGAGTTTCTTCTAAAGCCTTTTATGCTTCTATAGAAATGGTGCAAAATCCACCACATGTAGGTGCAATGGTGAATACAAACTCATAGAATCTACCACACATAGGTGCAAAGGCGGACACAAACATGCAATAACCTCCTCTCAACATCAATGCCAGGTACCACCTCCACATAGACATAGAGAATGTTTATGCCCCATTACAAAAAAGGAGGGGAGAAAATTACATCTTAGAAATAATGAAGATGCAACTATGTGAAGGAGGAGCAAGGCATGTCGACCTTTGGTGTGATGGTTCTCTTTATCCCAAAGATCCTCACACTATTACCACCCCACGCTTTTCAAACTTGATTACCCTTCTTAGGTTTTTCAAAGATGGAAAGAATGGCCTTCTTGGCTATTGCAAAGCTATCTCTACAACACTTGCAATGGAGAGTGCAATGATGCACATCAAAAGCAGAACCATTAATAACTTAAAGGCGGAATGCAACCTCCAAGAAGAAAATATCAAAGCCCAACAAAAGGAGATAGAAAGGCTGAACAAGCAGCTGCAAATTTTGAGACAGAAGAAAACATTTCTTGGCCCTCGACAAAGGAAATGAGAACTAAAAAACATAGAGGATTTGAAGGTGGGCTTTGGAGGTATGAAGAAACAAATAAGGGCTATCGGGTTAGGAATCTCTTGTCTTACTATTCTGTGATTTTTTGTTATTATGTCTCCTTGCTTTACATTGTCCCTCTTGTTTAGGGATGTGCTAATCAAACAAGGAAAATTTTAACCCCAATGTCAACCTTGCAAAGCGACTTAAGCCATTTGTTACCTCAAAGATTGCAAAAGAACTCATATAGGAGAAGAAGTTTAAGGCAGTGCAGAGGCAAGTTGTTGAGCGGTTTGTGAGCTAGAACATGGTTTCTGTGGAGGGTATACAAAGTGCCATGGATGAGAGTGGTATAAGTTGCAATGGCTATGGTTTCTTACAAAAAGAAGTTACAAGTTCATTTAAATCATAAGGTATTAAGCCAAATCTCCTATGCACAACTACAACAATTTGGAGACTTCAAAAATATCTTAACTTAAAGTAAGAGGAGTATGTTGGAAAGCCCTATCACATCAATGGAGAGTTTCAGGAAAAATAGGGTATGGTTGTCTATGACGAATATAATAATATCTTTATGGATTTAGAGATACTACATGTCCGAATGGTTGAGTTTTACAACATCTCACATGCAGAGACAAATGGCATATTGAACTTTACATTAAAGATGGATGAGTGTCAGATTCTGAAAGATGTTAAGATGGAGAGGGTAACCATTACATTGATGGACAGGGGTAATCCCCGTTACTTCAGTGTACAGTCCGAAATGAATTTATGGTGGCTTGGGACATTTCTGGTTGTGTCAGAGAATTATGAAGCATTGGAATGGGTCTTTCAGAAGACTCCACTACCAAATGTTATTAATGCTCAAACGAAAAGACAAAAGACACTACTCGTTCCAAACAAGGGCAACTTTTAGGTTACTTGGCATCTTTCATCATACTTGAAGACTCTAAAGTGCTTATATAATTGTAATAGAGGCCCAATCACCCTTCCTTGCATGTATTGCATGGAAGATGCAATAACACTTGATCAAAAGTGGTGGAAGAAGGCGCCTAATCGTCACCGGTTTGAAAAAGATTTCAAACCAATCTTTGATATACCTCTATAGAATGCACATATATGTACAATGCATACACTTTGTCGGGTGATTGAGAAGCTTGTCAACATGTACATTGAATTTTCTTAGAAGATCAAGAACCACATAGAACGAAAGAAGGGGATTGCTGCTCTTGAGATGTTATTAGCAGACATGAAGCTTCATGGAGGAGAGGTACAAATTGTGGAGGATAAAAAAAAGTCAAACAACGAAATAGACATACCAAGAAAAGTTTCTCTTGGAGGCGTGAAGGCAAGACGACCATCGATAACATGCAAGAAAAGATTACCAAATGTGGAAAGTACTACAAAAGGATGCATGTAACTAGGATTGAATTTGAGCAATGGAGAAGGTTGCACAACATAGTAAAGGATCACAAACCTCTTTCAAGACATGCAAAGGTAGAAGTGTGGTGTGCTGTGGATATCATATTCTAGATGCTGGATAAGGAGACATGGAAAAATACAAACAAGAAGATGTTTCGGACTACTCTAGATCTATTCAAGAAAGAGTTCCTAAAAGCATGGGAAGACATCAATTTCACACACTACATGGTAAGACAAGTCTTTGGTTTCATACATATTAGTATAAAATTGTTAGTGTCTACTAAACACTATTCAAAGACTAACCATTTATTTGCAACACATCATATACAATCATATGCCATATTTTATTGAAAAGTATGGAGATCCAAGTATTTGGAGCACACAAGGCATGGAAAAGTCCCATTACATGACACACAATGCGTATTTTGGACATACCCAACATGGTGGTGGTAGTAGAAAAGCCACAGTCTTTGTGAGCTATTTCAATGGTTTTACAGAAGGATATTGCAGATACTACAGACAAAAGAGGAATTAAAATCATCAGCCATTGAACAAGTAGTATGAGATGCTAGGATAAAGAAAGACAAGAAGATCGAAGCATTCAAAAATTCAAATGCACTTGAAGGACTTGCAAAATGGAGGCAAGGTCAACACTATCACAATCGTCGTTGGGTTAGAATACAAGAGGAGACCTCTCAAATTGATGATACACTGTAAACTTGATAACTATGATCACCCCAATGTACAATATATGCTTTTGAACAATAATACATTTGATGTTTTGGAGTTAGTGTCTACTACTTTTGTTATCAATGAGCTGATTCTCTCCCCCTCCCACTCTGCCTCCCCCTCTGTTGACTCCCCTAGCGCCATGGAGGGGATCATGTTTGGTGCTTCCTTTGGTCAATCTCCCACAGGGGGCAGCCTCCATGTCATCCCATGCGTTACCTATTCCAGCTATTCTCTATGTTCCCTCTCGACTTGTGTATACAAACTCCTCCACCTCTACTTGGTCTATTTCAAATTGTTACATAGCCTCTGCATGCCTTATAGCAATGGCACGATTTAGTTCTTCTTGTTGTACAAGGCGCTCTAGTTGCTGGCGCTTGTTAACTTCTTGTAGCGCTACTTCCTCGGCCCGCCGTCGACTATCAATGCTAGCCAATATACCTTGTTGAGTGACCAAGGTATATCGGGTGATAGCTGAGTCACTACAACAATGCAATGGAATGTCTTGAAAACAAAGCAATGCATGCACCTTACCTATCAATGCACATTGCATACATATAAATAAACATAAATAAGTCACTCTACTTACATTAGGAATATCAAGAATTTGCCTGCATAAAAGTGAGGCATTCAGAGCAGTTATCCATCCACAAGAGAACGCATCTAATTGGACAGGCACCATGACCCATTGTATTTGCATCACATCTCCTAGTCCCCCCCTCCAACACTAGATGCTTGTACATCATCACAAATTTTTTTTCACAACTACAAAGACACCTTGATGTTACAACAAATGTGTTGAACTTGCATAGAATGAAATAAAAAAATATAGTGTTGAGGTTACTCAATGTCTAACTCAACCATGGAATCCACTGGATCTCCTTGAATTTGCTAAAAATATTGTATTCGTCTCGATCAAATACAACAACAAGCTCCAATGCTCACTAAATTAACATGGAAAAACAATTATTGGTAGTATACTTGCTTAAGGCCTCTTACAGATATTCTTTAATAGTCACAATATACCTTTGATTATAGACCATACAGGTGATTTTAGCATCATCCAGCTTGACAGACCTGAACCAATCAAGTTGTCGAATGAATGCTTGTGCATCGTCACGCAATGGAATGGAGAACAGAGGGTCGAGAACAAAAACTTGTCTTTGATGTTCCTCTGCTAGAGACGCCAAATTGAACCTATACGTAATAAAAATTGGGCAAGTAAGACTCAAGCATTTGATCAAATACTTATTAAACAGAAGACAATTGAGTAGAATACTTATAGCATTGCCGCATGCACTATTGCGTCCGTGGTCATCCGGCTTTCAAAATGCCACATGCGCTACAAGTCGTGCAGGTCCATCGATAAAGCCTCTTTGGCCCCCACAATGGTAAAGCCACAATTTATAGAAGAATAAGAAGTGGAGGTTAGCATATTCTCATAATCCTGGAGGCCGGCCTCCACCTCTGCTGAGAATGCTAATGATGCACTTGTCATTAATATCTTGGCACTCTTCAAAGGGGCTGGCTCCTAAGTCTTGTGGCTGGGTCATGGGCTTCGGCTTGTGACCATGGGCTGGGCTTGGGGCTCCCAAATTTTGGGGCTCCAATTGTGGCTAGGCTGGGGTTGTGGGACTCTAGCTGCTGGGGCTCTAGCTTGATGGCCATGGGTTGGGGTTGGGGCTCTGGCTCGGGCCATGGGCTAGGGATCTTGGGGCTAGGACTCATGGGGCTAGGGCTGCTCTTGCAAAACTTCCTCAACAAAAGTCTATGATTCATGCCCTCTCTGCAACCTTGTATTGAGAGGGTGGGACGCTTGATATGGTCCTGTGTTATGGCGCCATGGATGGACAGGAGGGATTGCAAGGATGTCATGCATGCGAGAGTCACGAATGGGAGGAGGATGAAGTAGCTAATCATATTTGTAGTGGAGCCTCTTGTTAGTGTCAAAGTCTCTTGCCATCATAGTAACCCTATGTGCATATGCAACAAGCATGTAGGAATCCTCCATGAATTCAATCAAGAAATCTTCACAGATCTCTTGGAGGGAAAGGAGGGCAGAGGCGGTCCACCGCATCCCTATTCTATGATGCTTGTAGATCTCTCTGACAACCCTCTTGAAAGGGAGCCTTGGGATTGTAGGCTGCATGTGGCGTGAAATGCGCCTAAGCTTGTCAAGAATGTAAAAAAAATTACATGGTGCCGCGAAGGTAGAATCCGAGAAAGAGATAGAGAGTACACAACAGATAAGAGGAGAATTAGTAAATTCTTTAGCTCCAAACAACTGATACAAAGATGGCTTTGTCCACCCGTGCACTTCCACTGTGTGAAGCTTAGATGGCGATCTAGACAGAAGATAGGTGAAGAGCTTAAGGCTAGCTGGAACAACAACTCTGACTAGGTGAAAGATGAATGATGGATGGATGTGAAGGGGTTTAGCTTTTATAGCCCACGAAGGCCATTAGGTCGGCTTGACCGACCTACCATATAAGCCTCCACTAGTCGGCCAGGGAATATTTCAGGGAATATTCCCTTTACCATAAATAGGGGCCCCTTTTAACTTTCTTACCCCGCAACTCGATGCAATGCGCCTTGAGTTGCTACCAGCTTAACCACTCCATCTAACCCAAAGATTAGACCCATAACGGTCACCTTTTTGCCGTCCGGTCACATAGACCTCATCTAATATACAAGTCAGGACTCAACCAATGTCCGGGCTCACATTTGGCTTCTCCTCATAATGAGGGCCTTACAACTTTGAGCACCATGGATCATTGGTGGCACCTAATGAGGGTGGGGCATTGATCATATCTAACATCCCCCCCCTCAATGTCCACCCATAGGTGAACTATCTCCTCGGCCGAGTCTTTGAAGATGAACTTGAAGCAGATCCTTCGTAAGTGCTTTGGTGAAGATATCTGCTCCATTCTCCTCTGTTAGACAGTAGACCAGTTCCACTATCCCATCCTCCATCAAATCATGCACATAGTGATACTGGATCTCTATATGTTTGGTGCATGCATGAAACACTGGATTTTTGGCAATGGCAATGCAACTCTGATTGTCACATCTCAGCACAGTTGGTTCTTCATCCTGCACTCCCATATGCCATAGAATCCTTCTCAACCATACTGCTTCACATGTAGCAAAACAAGCTGCCTTGTACTCTGCTTTGGTAGAAGACAATGCCACTGTTGGCTGCTTTTTACTAATCCAAGAGAAATTTCATGAATCCAAAGAGAAACAATAACTAGAAACTGACTTCCTAGAATCACTGTCTCTTGCCCAATCTGAGTCACAGTTCCCCACAAGAGAAGTTCTGAAATTGTATGTGATACCATAGTCAAGAGTTTCCTTCAAGTATTTGAGCACCTGCATCCCAGCCTTCCAATGACTCTCATGAGGTTTGTTTGAGAACCTGCTCAAAACACCAACAACAAAACTGATATCTGGTTTGGTGTTACACAAGTAGATCAGATTGCCGACCAACCACCTATACCTCCCAATGTCTGCTAGTGCTGATGTATCCTCGACAGATAACTTTGCATTCACCTCCATAGGTTTAGCGATCTCCTTGCACTCGGTCATGCCAAATGCCTTCAAGATCTCCCATGCATACTTCTTCTGAGAGATGAAGATCTTTCCTGGCTCTTGCCAGACTTCAATCCCCAAACAATAGTGCAGCAAGCCCAAGTCTGTCATTTCAAACTCAGAACTCAAAGCCTTTCGAGTTTGGTTGATCATACCTTCATAGTCACTGTAATAAGAAGGTCGTCTGCATATAGGACAATCACTACAGACTTTTTACTATCCCTATAAACATACAAGTTATCATCTGAGGCACATCTTTTGAAGTTTAGGTTAAAAAAGAACTTATCTATTCGTTGGTACCATGCTCTAGGGGCTTGTTTCAGCCCATACAATGCCTTCTTCAGCTTAGACACTTTGTTCTCAGAATGGGGGGCCTCAAACCCTAGTGGCTGAGCCACGTACACCTCCTCCTTGAGGTCACCATTCAAGAACACTGACTTAACATCCATTTGGTACACTGGCCACTTCTTCTAGGTAGCCACTGCAAGTACCGATCGAATAGTGGTCATTCTGGAAGTTGGGGCAAATGACTCTTGAAAATCAAACCCTTCAACTTGTGAAAATCCTTGGGCAACCAGTCTAGTTTTGTACTTTTCTAAGGTACCATCAGCCTTGTACTTTACCTTCCAGATCCACTTGGTGCCAATAACCTTCCGCTTTGTTGGTCGATCCACTAGCTCCCAAGTGTCATTCTTCATTATGCTATCATACTCCGCTTGCATAGCAGCCTTCCATGATGGATCTGCAAGTGCTTCTTCTAAGTCAGTTGACTCCTTTACTTCTCTCATAATCTCAACCATCAAGGCCATATTGACTATGTGAGCAGAAGCCCTCCTTTGCTCCTCTATTCTCTGAGACCTCCTTGGTCCGTCTGCCTTCTCCTCAACAGATGCAGGCATAGGATTATTGTGGTCATAGAGCTGCTTCACCCAACGTGGCAATGGCTTTTCCGATGGGGTGATGTCAGGTTGGTGAAATTTTTCCTCATCATCTGAAGATGATGCTTCCTCCTCCTTAAGGATAGGGACAGCTCTCGGGACAGTTTCATAGTGGACTACTTCTTCGCTTGATGATAAAGTGGAAAAACTTGCCTTCTCCTCCTCCACTGTATGCGGCTCCTCCTTGACATCACGGCTTGCGATGATCTTCTTTGCCTCTTGGTCATATAATTTGTAAGCCTTCTACTCATCACTATAACCCAAGAAGATACATTTTCTACTTTTTGGTTTTAACTTGTTTCTCTTCTCATCTGGAACATGTGCATAACATTCACATCCAAAAATTCTGAAATGTGAGACAGATGGTTTCTTACCAGTGTAAGCCTCATGAGGTGTTTTTCCCTTGAGAGCCTTTGTGTAGCTCCGATTTAGAATGTAGACTGCAGTATTAACAGCTTCAGCCCAAAAATGGTTAGGCAATCCCTTGCCCTTTAGCATGCATCTTGCCATCTCCACAATGGTGCGATTCCTGCGTTCCACAACACCGTTCTACTGAGGTGTGTGAGGCGTCGTCAATTGACGCTTGATCCCTTTGCTCTTGCAAAAGTCTTCAAACTCCTTTGAGTTGAACTCACCACCACCATCTGTTCTAAATTTCTTCACACTTTTTCCTATTTCATTCTCAATAAGTTTCAGCCATTCTTTAAACTTACGAAAAGCTTGAGCCTTATCACGAAGGAAGTACACTCACATCTTCCTACTGTAGTCATCGACAATCAACATAAAATAAGAAGATCCCCCCAAGGCCTGTGTAGGCATCTTACCAACAATTCAACATGCACCAACTCTAAAGGAGCCTGTGCTCTATTCTTGCTTTCTTGTGGAAATTCCTTTCTCTGTTGCTTGCCCGTCATACAAGCTTCACATGGTTCCTTCAATTCAGTTATTGTAGGTAGGTGAGCAACCATACCTTGCTTTTGCATCTCCTTCAACACTGCAAATCCGATGTGTCCAGACCTTTCATGCCAAAGCTTACTTGTGCCCACTTTAGCGGTGGCTGTAAGAGCACTTAGCTCATGCAGCTTGTTCCTTCCTTCTCCTTTGCCAACGATTGTGCCAGCACTATCAAGAATTTCTACACCTGTCTTCTTGAACCTCACTTCATGACCAAGATCAGTTATGGCAGCAACTGGTAACAGATTTCTCCTAATTTTGGGAACATACAACACATTTGAAAGCTTTTTGACTTCACCATTTGCAACAATAAAAGAAATAGTACCTGTGCCCGCAGTAGGGCATTTAGCATCATTTCCAACCATCACAGTGATAGATTCTTGTAGAGGCTGCATAGAACTGTATAGACCTTTCTTGTTGGTCATGTGATAGGAGGCCCCACTTTCCAACACCCATGAGTCAGTGGTAGATTCTTCTTGCGTGGAGGAGCACACTTCCTCAATGGTTGCCATGAATAATTCCAACTCTGCTTCAGCCGTATTGGCTGTCTTTTCCCTTTACTTTTAAGGGTACCATTCTTTTCATCTGCCTTCTTGACACGACAATCTGCAATTGCATGTCCTTTCTTCTTGCAGTAGAAGCACTCTCCTTGAAACTTCTTCTTGCCACCCTTCTTCTTTTTGTCATCATCATTTTTTGTGGAGGAACCACCTTTGCCTTTTGCATTAGCAGAGAATGCAGCATCTCCATTGTTGCTTCCTTCTCGGGCTTTTAGCCTCAACTCCTCCTCCATCAATAATGCACAAAACTCCTCAAAAGTCAAAGCTTGAGGTCTCACCTGAGTATTAAGGGCAGTTACTAGTCCATCAAACTTTTGTGGAAAAATCCAAAGACTCTCCGAGCTAGCTCTTCTCTAGTCTTTTGTATCCTAGCGCCAGCCATCTGGTCACGTAGATTCTTAATCCGAGTGATGAATGCTTCAACCGTCTCTCCTTCAGCAAACTTCTCTGCTACTATTTGATTCTCCAAGTTTTGATTCCTTGTTTGGTTTCGTGTTTCATACTGACTCCTTAGTACATTCCAAGCCTCTGACGCTTTGGTTGTATGCTGAATCAAAGTCAGAACACTGTTAGAACAGCTTGTAACTAAGGCACACAATGCATCTACATTCCTTCGTTTCCAAGCTCGTAGAAGATCTGCATTTGGAGGAATCATCACACTAGAATTTGATGGGTCGGGGGTAGGCTGTGGTTCTATGTCAGTCCCCAGCACAATCTCCAGAAGCTCATAAGAATCAAGGATAGTTGTAATTTTGAACTTCCATAAGGTGTAGTTTGTACCATCTAACTTGCCTTTGCTGAAGGTTGATGGACGAATCCTTAGTGTTTGAATAGTTGGTACAGTAGCACTACCTCCTGCACTACTTCCTGATGCGTTAGAACCGCTTCTGAAAGTTGACATAGTTTCTCTTTGCTCTTGAAGCCTTTGCCTCTTGCACACTCTCCGATCTCTAGAGCCCCCTGGGCTTTGATACCATGTAAAAAAAATTACACGGTGCAGCAAACAGAATCTGAGAAAGAGATAGAGAGTACACAATAGATAAGAGGAGAATCAGTAAATTCTTTAGCTCCAAACAACTGATATAAAGATGGCTCTGTCCACTCGTGCGCTTCCACTGTGTGAAGCTTAGATGGTGATCTAGACAGAAGATAGGTGAAAAGCTTAAGGCTAGCTAGAACAACAACTCTGACTGGGTGAAAGATGAATGATGGATGGCTGTGAAGGGGTTTAGCTTTTATAGCCCACGAAGGCCGTTAGGTCGGCTTCACCGACCTACCATATAAGCCTCCACTAGTCGGCCAAGGAATATTCTAGGGAATATTCCCTTTACCATCGGGCCGGGGGTGCTGCCCTTGGACCCTCGCCAGGGGGTCACTGGCCCCCTTGGGACCCCCCAGCCAGGGGCCACTTCTGTGACCCCTGAACCCCAAAATAGGGGCCTCTTTTAACTCCCTTACCCTGCAACTCGATGCAATGCACCTCGAGTTGCTACCAACTTAACCACTCCATCTAACCCAAAGATTAGACCCACAATGGTCACCTTTTTGCCATCTGATCACATAGACCTCATCTAATATACAAGTCAGGACTCAACCAATGTCCGGGCTCACATTTGGCTTCTCCTCATAATGGGGGCCTTACAACTTTGAGCACCATGGATCATTGGTGGCACCTAATGAGGGTGGGGCATTGATCATATCTAACAAAGAACTCCCTTGTGCACATCATATCTTTGTCTCCTAGACTAAACATGTAATGTAGCATCACCTTGGTCTGACACAAGGCTTTGTTGTGGTTCGAGGAAGTTACTATATGTATATCATCTACATCACGTGCGTTCAAGGCCTATTTATAAATATCATTATCTATGAAATTTTCCTAAATAAAACATAACCCTTTTCTATTCAATCTGTAAATAACCCCTTTATATTACATCCTTTTGTATGTAAAGAATGTATAAAAATGGTATTTTAAAAATACCTTATTTTGAACCCACGTGATGCACACATATATTCATGAGTAACTTACCCAAGTGTTATGGTTGGCCTTTTCGTCGTGGTATCTGCAAGCATATGATAGTAAGTCGTGCCTTGCATCAGACCAAGAAGGTCCTAGGGCCTTGTATCAGACTGTGATGGACCAGGAAGGGGAGGTCATCATGGGGCGAGGGGGGCACGGTTGACAGATTGAGGGGCGTCTCTTGCACCATGATGGCCCACGAAGGGAGGTCATCATGGGGTGAGGGGGCACGGTAAATAGATGGAGGGGCCTCTCTCGCACCGTGATGGCCCAGGAGGGAAGGTCATCATGGGGCAAGGGGGGCATGGTCGACGGATTGAGTGGCCTCTCTCGCACTCTGATGGCTCAGAAGGGGAGGTCATCATGGGGAGAGGGGGGCACAGTTGACAAATTGAGGGGCCTCTTTCACATCGTGATGGCCCAGGAGGGGAGTTCATCATGGGGCAAGGGGGGCGTGGTCAACGGATCGAGGGGCCTCTCTTACACCGTGATGGCCCAAGAAGGGAGGTCATCACGAGGTGAGGGGGGGAAAATCGATGGATTGAGGGGCCTCTCTTGCACTGTGATGTCCCAAGAAGAGAGAAAGCGAGACAGAGAGTAATGGAACCCTACTACCAAGAAGACAACTAGACTTGGAAGATGAGAGGCTTAACATATCTTGGTAGATGAGAAGCTTTGCGTTCTAATAGTGAGCAACTTGAAGATATAGGGATGAAGTGGTAGGGGACCAGGCGAGCAACACGAACACGAAAAGGTGGGGGAACGAGATGAGCAACACCAACATGAAGAGGCAAGGAACATGTGGCAATACAAATAAGTAACTTACCTTGTGCCTACTATTTTCAAAAATAAAAATAAAAAAATCCAAAACCACTCATCAAATGACAAGCCCAAAACTAGTCTTTCTAAATTTTCTGTACCTGCAATGAAAAAATAATAATAAGGAGTGAGCTGCTACCTTCAACAAAAAAAAGAGTCTTTTATAGTAGTCTTGGGATAGACTCTGCTAGCGCTAGGGTTCCTTGATTCCCTTTAGAAGGGGAAAGGGAAAGTCTGTTCATCATGACCACATCCTCAGCTTCAAGTTGATTAGCAAATTCGGTGTCCATTTCTTGTGTTTTGTCTACAAACTCATCCTATTATATGCTTGGTTCTGAGCCTATTATGTACATTCCATATTGGGTCTGATTCCTATTATGTGCTTGGTTTTGAGCCTGCATGCATGGTTAGTATGTGTTGCTACTAAGAGTCTTGCCATGGATCTTCCTCATGGCACTTTGTAATTTCTTTTTTTTCTTTTAATCAAATTTTGTTTCTCAAAAAAAAAAAAGGAATGAGCTTCTGTCGGGGCCTGGCCCATAACAAACTTGATGCAGGCCACTTCAAGTGGCCTTAAATGTGAATAGTACAGACACACTTCCCAGCAAATCAATCTCATGAGTCGTGTTCCTCTGCCCTGAGTGCTCACATAAAATCGTCCTTTAATGTATTTTTTTCAAGCAAGTTTCTTAAAAAATCAGTTGAAAGTGAAGCTCATCTTGATGAAAACTGGCTATTTTTAAAGCATTTTAGTTATAACACCAGCTACTTCCCTCCCAAAACCGATCAAGGTTAAGCCTGCTCCTTTTTTTCATTAGACGGGAACAAAGTTTTTCATGAGGAGTGGTCTGCAGTTGGCTCTAATGAACCTCGCATCTTCTTCCTACGGTTGGCTTTGACGAACTCACGTCTTCTTTCTGTTTTCTTTCCTTTAATTGCACCACTTGTCTTCTACCTGCTTCCTTTTCATCTCGTACAAGGTATGCTTATTTGTAATATTTCCACACAATAAAAAACTAGTTGGTTAGTTTGAAAGTTAGTTAGTCAATTAATAAGTTAGTAAGATTACTAACTAAAGACTTACTAAAGTAAAAAAACTAACAAGTGTTAATAATTAATTATTTTTATTTAATTAAAAATATATATGAAAAAATTGAGAGTCGTAATCTAATATTTTTCTCGGATTGACAAGGACCATAGCCATCCTTCATAGAAGTTACAACGTGAACGAGAGTTATGAGCCATATTAATCACTAGTATTAATGTGTATAATATGGATGGTCCAAAAATATTAGATTTTTGGGAAAAAACTAGTATATTTTAGATATTGTCCTAAATAGATATGGAGATCTCTAGAATTGGATGCCATTTTAAAAAAAAAACAAGTGATATTTTAGTTAGTTTTGGAGATTTAATACCAAAAAAAGATGGATTTGCGAAATCACGCGCGCCGCGATTGTAGTTTGCAAGCAGTAAACATCACTTCAAATAGGGAGAGAAAGAAGGAGTGATCTGAAAGATTTCTAATCAAGTGTCTTGGGGTTTTAACCCTCTTTTTGGAGCCAGTGGAACTATCAGATTTATGATTTGAGCATCAAATCACTGATTTTTCCAAGATCCCTCCACGAAGAGCTCTTTTTCTTAGTCATAGCCCCTCTTCTCTAATTCACTATAAATATGAGGCACGAGGAGGCACAAGGGAGCACAAGGAGACCCCAAGAGGCACAGAGAGAGAGAGAGAGAGAGAGAGAGAGAGAGAGAAGAGACCCTGAGAGGCTGCAAGGGAGAGAGTTAGCTCAATTCCCCCTATCTCAATCTTTGCCATCTTCTCTTACGCTCTTCCATCTCAAAATCCATTCCTTCCTTATCTCTCGAATCTCCTTTGTGGACGATGGTCCCCAAGAGAAGAATGCCACATGTGGATGGCAATCCTACATCCAGCAAACGAATCTTCGGGCGATGCCTACCTAGAACAATATTGTTTAAGGTTTGCATATGCACATAGACATTACATACATGGGAGAGATTATGTGAACTTTACATCAATGGCATGCAACTCCTTGCCTTAGGAGAAAGTAAGATAAAGTCAAGATAAAATGCGGCATAGTAGGGAAATGCTAAAAGCTAAATGTCACTTAGAGAAGAGGCATAAATGCTCTTGCTAGATTGATTAACTCACTTTGAAATGATAGGACTTATGTCATGTATAGTATTTGAACCCTTAGCATATGCCTTAGCTGAAAGAAGGGAATGCTAAGTCAATTTTACTCTTTGGTCCCAGGAGGGAGAGCAAATGTGCAATGGAAATGTTATCGTGGCTATTCTTGCAATGCTTGGAAAATAATACCACTCATCGATGTTTAATACTTTAGAGTCCCATATGCTGCTTATGCTATGCATGGATTCTTCACATAGAAACTAGGTGCAATTAACTTCCCTTGATACAAGCACTTTGCAACTTCATCTTTGAATATTTGGGATGCAATTTATCCTTTTTCAATGACCTATTATAGCACGAAAAAGTACGGAGTCTAATGTATCTCATGCGAGAATCAAAGCAAGCATCTATCAATTTTGAAATACATTACTAATGATTGATACCATAGTTGGATTGACAACGAACAACACACTAAATGCTTTTACAATCAATTGATTGTTGGATTTTGGTTTTTGGATGATTATTCCAAGTGCTTGTGTTTGATGGTAAATGCATGGAAGGGGTTTGTAATGACAAGTTGCCATGGGAATAAATAAATGTTTTCTTGGAAGATGATATTAGGGCTGATTGCCTTGATTATGCTTGATGCTTAACTGGATTAATTAAGGAAGGATATTTTTCATAAGTGGATTATCTCCAAGATCGCACCGCGGATTTTCATGAGAGGGCACTGCTTAATTCACGACCCAAAGGTCGAGTGGTGAAAAGGCCAACCACGGAAGTTGTATCTCACTCTTAGGTCTCTTGGGGTTAGTGGAGCTCTGGACACCCCTTGCCTAGACTGGAACGGAGTTGTAGACTACCGTGAGCCCAAGGTCTAGGGCGTTGGAAGATCCTATTGTAGATAAAGGATGGAAATTATGGTGCCATGTGATTTGGACCAAGTACTTCTGTTGGACAGAAGAGATACATGATTTCTCCTCTATGG
Source organism: Lygodium microphyllum (assembly GCF_053477565.2). NCBI lineage: Eukaryota > Viridiplantae > Streptophyta > Polypodiopsida > Schizaeales > Lygodiaceae > Lygodium > Lygodium microphyllum. The sequence continues at coordinate 30,402,827 of NC_141164.1, forward strand.
GCAGGAGACAAAGATTAACATGAAGATGAGTTAAGGAATTTGTTTGAACTTGTTTGTCAAAGGATTGCTTGCTTTGTATTCGTGTTTGTGCCATAAATTACGCAAACAAACCCCATTCCCTAAAAGGCCTAATTAAAGAAACTGATTTTGATTTGTCACACATAAATGTGATAGGACCTAATTAGAAAACTAAAGCTATCAAGGGAAGTGGGTGGGCGGAACCCCCAACGGGCTTGTCCTACTATAGCAGGGTGGTCCCAGAGAACTGGGAGGATTCTCACAAGGTTTGGCCTTTAGATATTGTTAGGTTAGAACCCGATTCATGCCATTTTAGGGGGCCCGAATGGGACTAAGTCCTATGGGCCGAGAAGTTGAGCGATGCATCCCTCTCATTTCCCATTCTCTTTGAACCAAGTGCGGTATGGATCTACTTTGGATTGGGTATCTCTGTGAAAAGTAGGATGTCCAAAACCCAATGCTAGAATGCTTTCAAGAGACCTTGGCCCCTAGGAACCCAGATTTCAGGTCGATCCTAGTGGGTTTGGCCATGAACGTTCCGTTGCAAGGCGGACTTAGGAAACCCTAGGTGACAAAACTCGGAATATTTCATGGGACTGCCGGCCGGTGACGCTTAGATTCATTTCTTGATGGACCGCTAAAACGTGCTTGGACAAGGCACATTACATTAATCTTCCCTTACTGGTCACAACGGTGTAGGATGATGGCCCCTCTAGCCGCCTCTCATCTTCTCCTATCACAAATCAAAAGAAATTCCTCTTGCACCTCTCATCTTCTCCCTGTTTTCCTCTATTCGTCTTTAGGTCATTTGGGGGATCTTCGCCTTTAGGTCAAAACATTTACATTGTGCTAGACTAGGAGAACTCTCCCGTGCAATAAGGGGACCAATTGGTAGTTCTTGGGCCTTGCACTAGTTAGTCCTTAGGCCTCACTCGCACCGTTCTAGCCCATTGGCCTTTAACACATCTAGCGCAATCAGCATGGGTCACAATGTTGCAATAGAGGCCCCCCTAGGAAGGTCCTTGGGCCTCACTCATGCTGTTCTGGCCCATTGTCCTTCAACACGCCTAGTGCAATCAGCATGGGTAACAACGGTGCGATAGAGGCCCCTTAGGAAGGTCCTTGGGCCTCACTTGCACTGCTTTGGCCCAATGGCCTTCAACATGCCTAGGGCGATCAACATGGGTCATGACGGTGTGATAGAGGCCCCCTTAGGAAGGTCCTTGGGTCTCACTCCTGCCGTTTTGGCCCATTGGCCCGAAGTTCCTTTTTTCTATTTTCTTGATTTTTTTTTCTTTGGTTCTTATTTTCCTGATTCTTTTACTAATCTTTGGTTCCTAGTTTCTTGAGCCCCTTTTTTAGGAGTTGTGATCAAGTGATGGCCCGAAGTTTGCTATTCAGCGTCGTTCTTCTTATGGATGATGAGATTGTCCAGGAGCTTCAAGAGGACAAGATTTCTAAATTTTTTTGCAGAGCAAGTTTTGTACTTAAAGCACACAAGCTCTCTTGTATGTTTAGACAGATTTTCCATTAGAGCAGGTGCTAGCATTCGATGCCTTGGAGGACTATGAACGTGAGTTCAAAAGTCTCTGACCGCGGTAAGTGTTGTTGTGCTGGATGGAGTGGCTTATGTCCATCCAAGGATTTGGTCATCAAATAGAGCAACTGCAAGAAATCTTAGAAGGGATTTGGAGAAGGTCCCCTCTTGTGGCATAGTGTGCCTGGACAGTTGTCCCCTGCATTCAAAGAAATGTTGCCTTGTTCAGTACAAGTACAGGTTTTTGTGTTTTTTGCACCTTCAGTTTTGAGATGACATGGAAGCATAGGCTCCATCCACCTTTGAGGGCACTCAGCTGGCAAAGGATGACGATTATGATGAAGAGATACCCATCGACTTAGAGGAAGAGCGAGCCTTGGCAGGTAGCGACCCTGTGGTGCCGAGATTTGATGTGGATGCCCTAGAGAAGGGTCAAGGGTAAAGAGTTTATTCTTTTAGTGGACATTATGCAGCAACTAAATATGCATGAGGACTACTCTCTTGCAGCATTAGCTGAATTCAGGGATGCTGATATTGGTTTCATAGCGGATGAAGAATATAAATATTTCTTGGCCAACTTAGAAGTCAAGGAGAGGGATTACAGGATAGGAAAACAACTGCTCACACAGTTTTTTGAGGAGGCTAAGTCACAAGAGAGCTAGTTTACCCCCGAGATAGAGATTGCTCAAGCTACAGAGCGTTTAGGAGTGTTCGACATGGACAAGATCCAAGAGAGAGAAGCAATGCTAGACATTGGGGGGACAATCTCGGTATGGTCAATAAGAATGCCAAAAAACGATGAGGATCATCTGGTAGTGCGTGTTCCTTTTGTTCTTAGTGTTAAGTGGTTGCTATTGCTGTGGCATTTTTCAATTTTGACATGTTTGATATCCATTTTCTCATTTGCAAAGATGAGTTCATTAAAAGAGTCAGAGGAAGTAGGTTGGTAGGCAATGTATCCTCATCTTCCTCCAATTTAAAAGAGACCAGAAAGGATTTCGGGTTGGCCCACTATGTGCACATTTCAATCATAAAAAGGTAACAAGTCGTATATGTACACATGTATATATGCACAACCAAGGGACAAATATCTATATACATATTATTTGGCAATGTTTCTTTACAAGCATATTTTCTTTTCTTGTTTCTTGACAGATCATAATATTTCACAAGGATTTCTCTCTAGACAATGCGGTGCTACCTCTTTTTGCACTGAAGGTAGTTTCGAGGAATTTGGGTGGCCATCATGTGGCAACCAATGCCGAGAAGGTGATATTGGTAGCAAAGCAATTTGCTTTGCAATTTTTTGGTATAGGATATGGATGCCAGGTGCTTCGAATGCCATATTATTTGTCATATGTGGGTCAAGCTATTGCAGCGGGGATGACACAAGTTGAGGACCTGCATCCATATGGGAAGAGAAGATTCATGAGGGAAAAGATAATAAGGCTATGCAAGGGTGCACTACCACAACGTGATGAAGGCCCCTCCATGGGGATGCTGATGCCAAAGATGGAAGACGAGAATGGCCGAGAGCGCTCCCCAAAGAGGATGAAGCCGTCATCAAGTCCACCTTCTCCCGGCTCTGACTCTTGATTGATGCCATAGCTATAATATGTATCGGTTTCCATGATGTGCTAGTGAATATGTATGGTCTAATGATATAATGTAGAAACACATTATTCTTTGATTGTTAAAGACATTTGGACATTGTATTGTGTTGTATCTTCTTTGATATATTGTGAATTTAAGATAATGTTAGAATTTCATCATCTTTGTATTCCTTAGAGTCAAGTGCTATTAAACACACCAAAACAATAGCATTACCAATGGTAAAAGAAAAATAACACAAAGAACCAATTCTTAACAAAAGGGTTGTGTGTTATAAAAGACCCATCCCTTAGGAAGGGTTGTGTGTTACAAGGTACAACTTGTTGTGTCAATTACATCATGTCGATTACACCATCTCTGCACTCGAAAATACACCAAAATAATAATGCAACTAATTGTAGAAAGGAAATTGACAAGAATGATTTATAAATTATCAAAAGCTTTGTGTGTTACAAAAGATCCATTCTATAACAAAAGGTGTGTTACAAAAGATCCCTTAACAGAAGGGTTGTGTGTTACAAGGTACATCCTGCAAGAGAAGCTCAAGTTACAAGGTTGCGTGTTACAAGAGTAGCTGAGGTTTTTAGTACTAAGATTTGGCCTGAACTTTGCCTTGAAGGTCCTTGTACATCAACTGTGATTCCCTTCTTTTTAGTGCACGCTTTCTATTGTGTGCAAAGTACAAGTCTTCTAGTAGCATATTGGGTGCCTCATCATTGATGTCTTTGACCAAAACACATTCCTCTCTTATGCTTATAATGGTCAATAGAGATAAGGCCTCATCTACCACCTCAATGTCTATAACCCGGTTGGCTTGCAAGCTTGCAACCTCCTAGTCCATTGGCACAAGCAGTCCATTGATATAGTGCTCCTGAAAATACCAGAATGATAGTATAAAAGTTTGGGTTGTGATCATGTCCTTTGCCACAACTGTATCAAGGACAATGCAAGAGTGTACATGTCCCACCTATTTCATGAACCATTGGCTTCACAGTATCTTTGCCAGTAATTCATTGTCCACTCGCATGCAAACTAGTATTGTCTTGGTACGTTAACATCAAACTCCCAGAATAGTTCCACAAAAATGTTGACATGCATAGATAGCATGATCTTCACTAATTTCATTGGAATGGTAGCCCGTAATGATCGTCGCATATCTTTGTATATCATGCTTTGTGCGGAATCTACTCCACTGGCCATGCCAATTTGTTCATGTCTACATCTAAAGGGAGTGCTTAGAGGTAACCTTTTGTGTGAGACCAGTCTTGAAGTCGGTAAAAATGATCATAAAAGAAGAGGTCTTCATCTGCAAGGCTCCCCCCAGTCTTCCTCCAAGTCCTTCTCTCATATTGTAACTGTCCAACATGTCCATGAAGCACATGGATGACTCCTATAATGCACTCAATGGGCTACCACTCCTCATATGATGAAGGATAAATGTCTGAAGCAGTGAAACATGATATTCTCACGTAGAATACAATAAATGTTTGAAGCAATGAAAATAACGATACATAAAAACCAAGAGGGTAAGGCAAACCTACACTTTGACATGTGAGGTGGAAGCCTTGTCTCATATCTAGGTGCCATTACAATCTGATGGTGCATGTAGACGTGCTGCACAAGCACCTCCTTCAAAGTTGTTTTACCCTGTGGAATTTTAAAGTCCACCACATGTCCCTTCCATGCCCATTTATAGACACTTCCCTCATGCTTGCGCTTTCCTCGTCGTGGCTGCATGAGCACCCAAGATCCCTTAGAGATGAGAACTCTTATCCATGTATTCCCATCAAGGATAATGGGAACCAAGATAGAGAAGACAGATGTTGAAGGTCAGTGAGGCAAGGGAGTAGCATTGTTTGCAACCATTGTAGAACATCGAGAACTTAGATTATGAGAGTGGGAAGCCATTAGAGATTGACAACAAAGGATCGCCTTCCCCCATCAATCAAATTTCCATCAATCTAATTACCCCCAAGCTCCTTCACCAAAAATTGCATTTTCAATCTTGCAATTAAAGACCATCTCCCCAAAGAAGAAAGTTACGAAGGTCACGGAGGTAGGAGCTGCCAATAACACTGCGGACACAATTACTACAAATGAAATGGCAAGTACGAGGATTAAGCACCCGTCATGGATCCTCATGTACTATTTTTTTAAAATAAAAACAACTATCAGGCCTTCATCTCATGAATGTGTAACAAAAGCTACATTCGTGAAATAAGATTTGATTCAATTCCTACATATAACCTTTTTAAAAGAATTCTTAACCACAAATTCCAAGGGGTAACTTGATTCTATACAAGATGAACCTAAGAGAGTACAAGGAAGGTACTGTGTCCCTAAAAGATGTAATATTTTTTATTTGTATTGATTGAACCAAAACCTTTGATGGGTAATCTCGGATGCTAATCCTCGGTATATAAGAGACCTTGAGATGAAATTACCAAGGGATACTGTTCATAATTAGACTAACCAAGATGTTCTTTTACTGCAGGCAATGTCCCACGAACTCCAAAGGGGTTATCCTCAATAAAATTCTTGTTTAGACTCAGTCCCAACTAGATCCCGAGAAAGGAAAAATCCAGAAGACTATTGGAAGGTATTTCCACTTACGCTAATTTTCCTTGATGTTATTATTTTTGGAAAGAAAAGATTTGTCTTGGAAATAAACTTGTTAAAAATTTGATGTATAATGCATTCGAAATAATATGTTTGTGATTGTAATTTAGGTATTGATCTTTCCTAAAATCATCAAGCTAAAGGATGGATGACTGAGTACAGATCGCCGACTGAGGTAGTATTTTGGTGAGCATAGAATGCTGACTGAGGCAGTGTTCTTAATGGTGCTAGAACTCCCCAAGACCAGCGTGAATAAAACCTACTCCGAGGGGTTTTTCTTTTCTTTCATGTTAGCGAGTATAGACCAATCATCATGACGCGAAGGTCTTGTCATAGGGAATTCTAGTCGGTAGGAGGATGTGAGGATACCAAGGGGCTCTGGTCATAAACTCTTTAGGCTCTTACGAACTGCCAACTATCCTTCGATTTCCAATCTGTGTCCGGGAAGTTCCAATACTAGTTGGGGAACGAACCTTGGAGAGAATAATACCTTTGAACATAAGACATTGTAAAAAGTCATTTTTTTGAAAGGAACTATTAAGAAGGAATCACTTTGCTTTGTTTTTGTGTCATGAATTAAAGGTGTGTAATGAATTTGTATCAGGAGATAATTCAAAGAAGCTATTTTTATATGTTGAACCTAATGTGGTAGTTAATTTGGTAATTAAAAGGACTCTCTCTCAGGAAGTGTGAGGATGGATCCCCACGGATACAAACTATGGTTGGATGGTCTCGGTAAGCTGAGAGATTTCTTAAGAAGGGATAAAAAGTGCATTTTTGATAGACCATTAGAGATCTGAAAGCCTGACTCACATCACTTTAGAACCTTGGGCAGAAGGGATTAAAGTGTCATACTTCTCCCATTCTCTTGAACCCACCACAATGTAAGTCTCTTCAGTCAGCAATTCCTATAGGAGATGGTATCTTGAACCACTGATACTATTTAGCTGTTAGTAATAGATTTCACAAGAAAGACTCAAGTTCATCCTCGTGGGAACAATTGGAACTTCCACTACGGGGTAGACTTAAGAGAGCCGAGTTAGCAAACTTTGAGGGTTTTCATAAAAATCCCAGACGGCACTTCCTAGGACATCTCTTGATGGACTACTAAGAATGTACCACCAAGGAAAGCTCATGCACACACGTTACAAAAAGGCATTAGAGTCTATGCTGCAAAATACCTAGAACGGTCGACTCTAGCGAGATTTGAGTTTTCCTAGTAATTTTTCCATTTGAGTGTTGAAAACCAAGAATTCTTGACCCCATTTCAAGGGTCTCTTCTTGGACAAGCAACCCATTTGATACTTCTAATGCAACTACACCTTAGACAAAAGATAATAACTCTAGATTTGGTCTTCATCCAATTGGGCTAGAACTTCCAACTGGAAAGTGAGAGACTCCTTAAGACAAAGCTGATTTGAGACTACAATCCACATGTTAGGAACCAAAAATTCTAGTAGAGTGACTGCTTCCAACCTGAAATCAAATTTATAAAGAGAAAAACCGGTAGCCAACTTATAGAAGTCTAGTAACCCCACAATGCAACCAAAAGCTTACCAAGAATCACACTTACATATCCATTTTTGCACATCACCATGCATCATAGGCCATTGTAATCTAGCCTATTGAATTTTTTGAATAGTTACCCCTACCAAAAAATAACTATTAGTGACTCCTTGGTGGGCTTCATCCATTATAGCTTTCGATTCCATTGGCAGAACCACCATCTGCAATACTCTAGATAGACTTGACCCAACATACATTCAAAGTACTAGACTACAAAGTGCAAAATGTTTTTTCTAATCCATTGGCAAGTGATTTGCTCATCAGAAAGGTAAGCATCTCCTCATAATAAGACTTGGGAGGATTCTTAGGCCCATTGGCCACATTGGTAGCTACCATAGTAGCAAAGAGCCAAACATCACAAAAATCATCATCCACACCTCTTGAAACTTCACTGGATTCTAAAGAGAAAGGAAGCATGTGACCACATGTTAGACACCAAGCTATTGAACCACCCGAAACTCAAACTCAAAGTAGTAGGACTAGTAAGCCACATGACAAATAACATTTTGTTGCTTGACCAAATAAACATATGCTAAATGATCCACATGAAAGCAAAGGGATGGCGCAATAGTGCTAAAACTTCTTGACTGAATAGATCATCCTTAAGCATTCCCATTCTATAGGATAAAACAATTCTTTTCAACCATAAACAATTGTCAACTAGCATAATAAATAGGTTGAAACTAGCCATTGGAATCCTCATGCATCAATACACTGTCGATGGCACAATCCAACACATCCACAAATATATAAAAGTAATTATTTCAATATTGTTGAGATGGCAAGCTCAACATGTGCAGACATTGATGATGGACCGCCTAGCTAGATGGGTCTGCATATCTACACTTAGCATGTTGGTGGTCATTATGATACTCACATGGCCACTAACTTATCACTTATTATATTTAGTTTGTTACACCTACCTATAGCTGGCAAAGACATAGCATGAGTCGATTAGTATAGTCAGTTATGCACTGTTTGACTTAGTAGGCCACTTTCCTTTATATTGTATCTTATCTATACTTTGTGTACATTGTATAGTGTGTGGAAGAAGAAGAAAAAACTAGCAAGAAAACGTTTTGGCCTCAAGTCCCCCCCACTACGCGATTCTTGACATGGTATCAGAGCCGCGCCACTAAGAGAGGCTGATTTTGAAGGCTGAAGTGAAGGAGAAGAAGCAAGGTTCGAGCAAGCAAGCAACAGGTAAGAAGCTCTCCCATTCTTCTCTCTCTTGGATAGTGCCTGTGGAGGCACGGGAAGCAGGGTCGAGCAAAAATCTCAGATTGCTGTGAGATTTGGTGTGCGAGTAGATCACTATATATTCTGCAAATAGGCCCTTCAGGACATTTCTGCAGTCATTTTGGGCGTCTATGGCCGTTTTAGGCCCCGTTTTAAAGCTGCAAGGTTGCGGACAGCAATTTCACGGTACACTATGATTTCGGCTGTATTGACTGAAAGTGGGTGTACAGGTTACAGATTGCGAATCTGTAATTTTTGAGGTGTTTGCAAGAACCAAACATAAGGTTTATCTGCAAATAGGTTGCAGATTACATGTACTATTGAGCAATTAGTGAAAAAGGTTGCTTGGTGTATTGCTGTGCATGTGTTGTGAAAGATTGCAGAAGGCTAGCTTGCTGTGTTGTATCCTTGTTTGTGATCATGGCAGAGAATAGTGGAAATCCCATTATTGAGCTTCTTTTAGACAACAAATGGTTATTTCTAAACATGCCAACTTTGATGGCAATTATGGAGGATCCAATACTTCATTTAGTAGTCCCAACAAAGTCCTTATAGATCCTACTTTCAATGTTTCAAGATCACATAAAAGTGCTTCAAAGTTAGTAATCATCCATAAAGCGGAGACTAAGCAAGGTGACAATAGACCCTGAAATAATTAAGCAAACAATATCAACTTTATACCTATGGAGCTTTTTAAGGAAAGAAAAGAAAAGGGTCTATGTTTCAAATGTTGTGAAAATTTTACAACTAATCATGCTATAATATCTCACCCCCGCTCCCGCATGGGAACCACCCCCTTTTAAATTAATTGAAAATTTTTCCCCCTTGTCATCGCCGACGACAAGTGGCCGGGGGGGGGGGGGGGGGGGGGGAGGGAAAAGGATAAAGGATACAGTGCAAGCATAGCGCGACGATACTGAGGAGAGGAGTCATTGACATGGAGGGGATGACGGGCAGAAGTAGGAGGATGACGATGACGTCAGGGGAGGGAAGAAAGAGGGAGATGTGGCGTAGGTGATGAGGAAGCTGACGATAAGGAGAATGGGACAGATTGCATGGCGGTAGCTCCACTCTGGCCACCCACGTGGAGGGGAGGCCGTCCATCACACCCCCGCCCCTCCCCCCCAATATTACCCTCCTCTCCCCTATATAAACCCCCTATCACATAAGGGAGATAGGAAGCCTTGAAGGCCGTGATTTGCTACTGCACGGGTAGGGAGAGAAGAAGAAGAAGAAGAAGAAGAAGAAGAAGAAGAAGAGGGAGAGAGAGTGTGTTATAAAATCCGAGATACACACTCGACTTTCTTATATACTTAAAATATATATGGCGAATATTATGTTGGCACAAAGGGAGAATAGATGAGAGAAAAGAAAGATGTAGAGAGAGAGGTAGAGAAATTGGCAACACAGTAGGGACTGGAAGATGGGCTAGTCCCCCCCTATGGAATTATATTATTAACAGGGAGCAAGCTCCTCCGTTACAAATAAGCCAGTTCTTACTTATAGATCTTGGAAATAAGATCACGTTTCCTTGCACGGTATACAACCGGCTAACACTTGCACAACTTGGAAGTTGGCGCCTTTTGATCCTTCTTGAGTCTCCTTCTCTCCTACACAATATGTGTAGGGCTCTCCTCTTGGCGCTTGATTTCAGCAGAGCTTCCGCAGCACTTGCACCTTCTCTTCTCCTCTTGGAACTTGATTTGAGCACAGCTTCCACAGCACTTGCACCTTCTCTTCTCCTCTTGGAACTTGGTTTCAATAGGGCTTCCGCAGCACTTGATTTTAGCAAGGCTTCCGTAGCACTTGCACCTTCTCTTCTCCTCTTTGATACATGCAAAGTGATGCTTCCTTCACCCCTTCCTTACACCCAAAGAGAGCCTCCTCTTTTATAGGCTAACAAGAGCTTCTCTTCTTGGAGAGGGAGTTGAGTTGTTCTTCATGCAAGATGTGGTTGTTCCACTCTATAGCACTAATTTCGAGATATCTCTTTGTGTGTTGTTTGGATGAAAAAATGTCTAACACAAAAGTTGTAGATCTCGCTGTTTCCGATAACCCACGTGGCCCGTTTTTAGAGATTGTTTTTCTATTGCAAGATATTTTTAAAAATGGATTTTCCAAAAAAAAAAAAACTGTACTCTTAACTTGTGGTCCATGCAACTACTTTGAGTCATAGATAAGGAGAGCTCATTAGATTGCCTTGGGCCTCAACCTTAAGATTGAATTCCACACAAAAGCTTGTGTCATTTTAGACCGTAGAAAGAGAAAATCACTTCTCTCCTCACTTCCAAAGGATCATGTTCTCTCATCTTTCTTAGTGAGAGAATTCCCTCTCTCGTCTTTCTTAATGAAAGAAAATACCTTAAACATTGACTTGTAGGGGAGAGGATGACCCCAAATGAATGCAATGCTCATTACACACAAGTAAAATATTCCCAGGCATCCCTGGATGCACACATTAATACATAACACAATGCTAATGCACTTCCTCTTCTTAGAATTCAATCCATCTTCATTTATGTGTAACTCCTTGGTTCTTGTGTACACTCTTATACTTGGCAGACACTTCTTTTCCCCCTTCATAACTTGTATTGCATGTACCAGATATCCCCGTCATAGTGCTTTCATCACCCCATTAAGTGATACACTAGGAATACTGGTCTCTAAATGGTCTCATGGCCATGCTAGATCATCATCAACACTTAAAAAAAAGTGAGTCATTAATTTATTGACATGAATTTATTAAATATAGAATGCGTAATAAGCAATCAATTTAGTGACATCCCTTTGGCTTCTAAACAATTGACCTCAACTGTAGAGGGGATACATAGTCCTTAAGAAGATCTGGAAAGTTTTGTAGTTCTCTCTTAGTCTCATAAACTGAGCATCCAATGGGGGATAATTCTTAAACTTACCAGATACTTCCATAATACCTTACCTGACCTTAGAGTATTGTCCTGATGGTGTAAAATTCTTTCAGGCACAAGGAACTCTTCTATTTCTTCTATGTCAAGTAAATCTTCCTTGATTGGTTCCATTGGAGGTTCTCCAATATAGGGACGTAGCAAACTTATATGGAAGGCATTATGAATTCCAATGACTTGGTAGATCCAAACAAAAAGTCACATCGTTTATCTTATCTGTGATCTTGAAAGGGCCATAATAGCGATTAGAAAGCTTAACCACTTTACCCTTTTGACAGTTCTGCTTCTTCAAGCGAGCCTTATCAAACTTAAGAAGAACATACTGTTCCAACTTGAGATCTAACTTACGACGATGCTTATCTGCTTTGCGTTTATGCTTCTCTTGTGTCCTTTGGATAGCAGCTTTTACTTGAGTGAAATTTGTATCAATGTCTCTAACAAACTCATCTGCTGCAAAGATCTTATCCTTCGTAAGAAGAATGAGGCTTACCATAGATGATCTCAAAGGGTGCCTTACCAGTACTAGAGTGCACCGTATTATTGTATGCAAACTCTACTAAAGGCAAATACTTTTCCCATTCTCTTTGATTATCAGAGACATAGGATTTCAAAAGGTCCAAAACAATAGAATTAGCACATTCACTTTGCCCATCCGTTTGAGGATGATAAGAGGATGAAAACTTTAACTTTGTCCCGAGGTTCTCGAAGAGATCTTGCCAAAAGAGGCTGGTCATGCGGGGATCTCGATCACTTATAATGGACTTAGGCATGCCATGATGCTTGAAAATATGAGCAATGAATAGCTTAGCCATATGATCGGCTTTGATTGTATTTCACACAGGTATAAAGTGAGCTTGCTTACTGAATCTATCAATGATAGTCCAGATTGCATCATTGCCTACTTGTGTGCGAGGAAGCTCCATGATAAAGTCCATGGCTATACTTTCCCAAGGCTCATTGGGAATAGGTAATGGCTTCAGTAGACCATGTGGTTTATGCCTGCCATACTTTACTTTTTGGCATATCTTGCACTCGTGGACATATCTTTCAATGTCAGCTCTAAGAGTGGGCCAAAAGAAATATCTTTCCAATGCTTGAGTAGTGGGTAGAATACCCTTATGTCCAGCATATGGAGATGTATGTGCTTCATCCATTACCTTGTGTCTCAATGGTAATGCTACACAAATTGCTTGATGATGATACAAATAACCATCTCGAATCAAGTAAGGTGTAACCGACTGACCTGAGTTAAGCTGATCCCATATGGTTGAGAAGTTAGAACCAATTGCATACATTTTGGGTAAATCCATGAGCTCGTTATGGTAAACAGTTGTGATTGCATTCACTCGAGGTCGCTGTGATAGAGCATCTGCTACCACATTCTTAGTTCCATATGTATGAAGGATTTGAAAATGAAACATAGATAAGAAATTTTCCCAACGCATCTGTTCTCTGAGAGCTTCTTCTGAGAGTGAGGAAGTATCTTAGACTTTGGTGATCTATTTTAATAACAAAATCTGCACCAAGTAAATAGTGTTTCCATACTTGAAGAGCATGTACCACCGCCATAAGCTCTTTCTCATATACTGGAGCATGTAGCTCATGGTCCTTAAGGCGTCGGCTCTCAAATGCTACTGCATGATGCTCTTGGTTAAGCACAGCTCCAATGCAATCCCCAAAAGCATCGCAGTGAACTTCAAAAGGTTTTTGAAGATTTGGAACTATGAGAACTGGTTTTTGAGTCACAAGAAACTTAATTCTTTCAAAGGCTTGTAGTTGCCTTGAACCCTAGCAAAAAGGCATTCGCTTCTTAGTAAGGTCATGTAGAGGAGATGCAACATATGTAAAGCCTCGTATGAACCTCCTATAGTATGAACATAGGCCCAAGAAACTTCTAACTTCATGTACAAAAGTAGGTGCAGGCCATTCAACAATGGCTTGAATCTTCTCAAGATCCATTCTCACCAAATTGTGAGAAACAATATGGCCTAAGTAATGAATTTTCGAAAGAAAAAAGTCACTCTTCTTAGCATTGACCTGTAGTCTATGCTTGCGAAGCTCTTGAAAAACAATAGATATATGGCCTAAGTAATGAAATTCCGAGAGAAAAAATTCACTCTTCTTAGTATTGACTTATAGTCTATGCTTGCGAAGCTCTTGAAAAACAATAGATATATGTTTTCTATGCTTTTCTTTAGACCATGAAAATATTAGAATGTCATCAAAGAAGACACCTGTGAACTTTGAGTGAGGTCTGAAAATTCTCTCCATCATTCGATTGAATGTGTCGAGTGCATTAGTCAAACCAAATGGCATGACTAAGAACTCGTATAGTCCAAATGTCGTATGAAAAACTGTCTTATGAACATCTTCAAGTGCTATCTGTATCTGGTGATAGCGGCTCTTGAGATCAATGTGACTAAAGATACTAGCCCCTTGCAACTTATCCAAGATATCATCTATCCTTGGGATAGGAAAATGATTCTTGATTGTGATCTTGTTCAAAGATCTGTAGTCTATGCACATACGGAAAGAACTGTCTTTCTTTTGAACAAGTAAGATTGGAGAGCAGTATGGAGAAGAGCTAGGTTGAACTAACCCTTTTTCCAACAATTCGTTTACTTGTGTTAGGATCTCCTCTTGCTGACTTGCACTTACTCGTTAAGGCGGTTGGTTATGTGGTGAACTGCCTGGGATAAGATCAATTGTGTGATCTTCCAGGTGCTTATGAGGTAACTCTCCTGGGTGTGAATCACTAAAACAAGATTCATATTGTTTAACAAAATCATGTCTAGCTTGATTAATTAAAGAGAGGGTTCTTTTAAAGTCTGAGACTTAGAAGCATTAGTTGGTATTGTGTGTTGATTAGAGGCACCAAGTGCCCTTGAATCATTAGTTTCTTTTGACTCTCTCACAAAAATCATGTATGCAAAAATAGCTTTCTTCATTTCTTTAGAAATGTTAACATGACTAACCATTGGCACAGGCCAATCTCCAACATCAGCAATGCATACTATGTTCTGACCCTTGAATTGAAATGCAAGGGTCTTCTTAACAAAATCCGGAAGAGGTCTAATCTTGTAATGCCAAGGCATGCCAAAGATAACATCATAGTTACCTATGGGTGCAAGTAGAAAATATTCTTGGTCGCGGTAATCCCCAATTCTAAGATTCAACTTCCCTTGAATAGGAGTAGAATTGGTTGTAAGTCCTTCAAATGCCGAACCTGATCCAGTTCCAATCAATCCAGTGGAATTTGTAGCCTTTCAACTGTATTTGCTGACACAAAATTATCTGTGGACCCTAGATCAAAGAGTATCAAAACTCGTTGATTGTTGAGTGTCCCCCAACCCTTTAAGAGTTGTCTTTTCTTCTCATTTGAATGAGTGTTAGCTTGCACATCCGAAACAGAATTTGAGGATGGCGGAGGAGGATCTTTAACCACATTTGCTTCCTTCCTTTTGTGAGGACAATTAGGCTTCATATGCCCTAACTCACCACAAAGAAAGTACCTTCCTTCCTCTTTGTACTTTTGTATCTCAGAGGGTGAGAGATACTTGTACACTTCAATAAAGAGGTAGAAGATTAGTCCAAGAATTTAGTTGAGTATCCAACTTTGAAAACTATACTTGAGAAGTAGAGGGACTTCTTTGCCTAGTTCAAGCGTGAATAAGTAGCCAAGAAATCAAAAAGATTTTAGAGATGGGGTTCATTGAGCCTATCTCTTCACCTTATGCACCTTTGGTCTTGTTAGTGAAGAAGAAAGATGGATCCTTCAAGATGTGTATTGACTACGGGGATCTAAACAAGATTACAGTGAAGAATATGTATCCAATTACTAGAGTTGATGATTTGCTTGATGAGCTTGAGGGGGACTAGGTTCTTTATGAATATTGACTTGAAATTTGGATATCATTAGATCTATATGTGAAAGGGTGATGAAGTTAAAACCACCTTTAAGACTGATCGTGGGCTATACCAGTTCTTAGTGATGCCATTGGGCTAATTAATGCTCTAGCTACCTTCTAGAGTTTGATAAATAAGATTTTACAACCCTTCCTCTTCAAGTTTGTCCTTGTCTTCTTTGATGGCATATTGATTTGCAGTAAGACTCTATAGGATCATTTATCACATATAAGAAAGGATTTAATATATTGAGGCATCAAAAACTCTTTGCTAAGGAGGAGAAGTGCTCTTTTATGCAAAATGAGGTGGAGCTATTGGGCCATATGGTTAGTGAAAAAGGAACATAGGTTGATCCTAAGAAGATATAGTGTGTTAGAGATTGGCCAACACCTACCACCACTACTTCACTTAGAGGGTTTCTTGGTCCATTGTCATTCCATTGCAGATTTATTAAGCATTATGCATTTGGAGCAACTCCTTTGATTGATAGGTTGAAGAAGGAAGATTTCTTTTGGGATACACTTGAAGATAGTAGCTTCAACTAGTTAAAGGCATTACTACTTCTACTTCTATTTTAGTATGCTAGGATTTCTCTAGAGAGTTTACCATAGAGTGTGATGCTAGTGGCTATGGGATAGGGACTGTTTTGCTACAAGAGCATGGATTATTTTCTTTGAAATTCACAAGCTTATATATAAAGAGATAGCTATGAACGTCTCTAACCAAGAGATTTTCGATATTCTACATGCAATAAATAAATGGTATAATTATTTGTATGGTAGTTGGTTTAGAATTCAAAGTGATAAGAGGGTCATGGAGTATTTCCTCACTCAATTAAATCTCACTCCTAAGAATCATAGGTGGGTAGCTACCTTACAAAATTATGATTTTGACATCACTTATATAAGGGAAAAAGACAATGTGGTATCTGATTCTCTTTCTAGAATGTGAGCATGTCGGGTTTTAGCTACTATGACTAAGTTAATGGTGATTAGATTGAGGAGTTACAGGAGGCCTATCTTTTGGATGATGGTCCAATATGGCTTAATGAAAAGATTGTTATTTCCTCTACTTCTTCTTTCAAGCTGAAAATTATTGAGGAGTTTCATTCTTCACCTATAGCTTGACATTTTAGAGTTTCTAAAACCTATGATAAGATCAACAAAAGCTTCCACTAGAATGGATTATGGAGAGATGTTAATGATTATGTCATGAAGTGCCTTGTCAGCAGAATAAGGATAGCACCCATAAGCTAGGTAGTTTGTTACAGCCATTGCCTATCCCTAAAGGCAAATGGACATATATTACCATGGATTTCATTACTAGCTTACCTACTACCAAAAAGGGTTGGAATAGCATTTAAGTAGTAGTGGACAAACTTACCAAGGCAATCCATTTTATTCCTACTTAGACCTAGTTTAGTGCTTCACAGGTGGTTAGTTAGTTCATGGAGCATATCTTTAGATTACATAAATTACCATAGGTAATTGTGCATGATAGGGATACCAAGTTCATGAGTAACTTCTGCCATGTAGTATTTAGCTCCATGGGTACTAAATTAGCTCCTTCTTTAGCCTATCATCAGTAGATTGATGGTCAAGATAGAAAGGGTAAATAAATAGTTAGAGACTTATCTTTGCCATTTTTGTCATGATGTGAAGCATACATGGGATTCATGGTTGCATTTGGCTAAGTTCTCCTATAATAACTCCACTCATTCTACCATTGGACTTTCACCCTTTGAGGCTATGTACGGCTACAAAATGCCCCTATCCACATTTATTTTCACTGAGAAGATTAATCCTCATGGAAAGGAAGAATTGGAAAGAATGAAGACCCTTCTTCAACAATGTAAGATGAACCTTTAGAAAAGCTCAAGACAAAATGGTGTATAAGAAGAGGCAACCCTTGGAGTTGTAGGAGGAAGAGTTAGTTTTATTGAAAGTACCCAAGTCCCACTATTCTACTTTTAAGGGTGGATCCAACAACAAACTTGCTCACAAGTTCTATGGACCTTGGGGGATCTAGAAGCATATTGAAGGCCTAGCATATAGATTAGAACTTCCCTTTTCCACTAAGATTCAAATTGTATTTTATGTTAGTAAGCTCAAACTCTTTTATGCACAGCTGCCTCCTATGGATGAAGAAGGATTTATTCAATACATTCTTGAGGAGATCATAGGTCAGCATGAAAAGAATCTTCGTTCTTGCTCTATCACTGAGTATTTGATTAAGTGGAATGGTTCGCCACTTGAGGCTTTTTCAATTTTGTTCAACGTCATGGCCTATTTTTTACAAGAAGTTATCTATTCTTTACAAAGTCTATTTCTTGAAGTTTTGAAGGTTCCATTTTCTTTTCAAGACATTCAGATTATGTATATCTCTTCATTATTCGATTCACTTGTTATCTTTTGTATAGTTGAAATCAAAGTAGTACTCTATTTCACCCATCCTTCTTTGCTATTGTACATTTGTTTTTGTGGGTAAAAACCTTTTTGTTTGGATGGATTTTAAGAAGTTGGAAAAACATGTTTTGTTAAGAGAGTTATAAATAATACCTTGATACATTGATATATGTATAAAAGGTGCGAGACATGTACATTTTGACATCTTTTTACTATAATACAATTACTATATCTCATTTCACCTACTTGTACTCAGCTTTCATGGCTTCTATCTCTTCTTTCCTATCTTTCTAGTATTTCTCTCTCCTCATCACTCATTCTGTCTCTTATTCTCTTCTTCTCTCACCTCTCAATCCTCTCCTTGACAAGTTGATTTGAAGTACGTAAAATATTGTTATCCAATAAAAAAAGAAAGTATTTTCAAAAAAAAAAAGTATGTGCTCAAAATTATGTGAATCAATATAAAAGCTAATGTTAACAAGATACTTTTTTATCTTGTCAAACACCGTGCTCTAGTGTGGGAGCTCTTTAATCAACCAAAAAGACCGATGGGCCGCTTATCGTTTCAAGTGTTTCAAGACAAGTGCAATGGATACCTCTCACATAGACGTACGCGCTCACACCTACGAGTGTAGTGAGCTTACCTTCATGCCTGATTGAGTTGCCTTCTCCCTTGAGCTCTTTGGTAGCTCCATGATCCAAGGTGCAAGCTCAATTCTCAAGCTCCAAGCTCCAAGCTCTACATTGCCGTATGTGAGACAAGAGAAGAGAAAAGAAGAGCATAAGAGAAGAGAAGAGAACATGGAGAGCTTTTCCACCATAGTCCCTCCCCCTCACACACTCACTCCCTTACTCCCTTACACTCCCTCTCTCAAGCACAAGTACAAGTACAAGCAAGAGTAAGAGCAAGAAGAAGAAGAAGAGAGCCAATTTTGGCCACATATAAGAATGAGCTTCTTCATTCACTATCCATGCTCTACTCCTCTTTGGCACCCATCCCTTTTCAACATGATCAGTCATTTTAGCCTAGCTCCTTTTTTCCTATCCCCTTCATATTTACATTGTTTCTTTACCCATGCTGCCCGGCAACATTTACAAATTGCACAAGAGGGAGGCTGGCACTCTTTTACAAGGATTTAGGGTATGCTATTATATTTAAAACATGCATTTTCCATTTTGTACTTGTCTTGGACTTTTAAGTTTACTTCTTGTACTTTTGGCTTTTTTCCTCTAGTCTTTTCATTGGGCCATCTTTTTTCGCTTTGTCCTGTGTCTTTTTAATTTTCTTTGCACTATTTTTTTACACCGGGGTTAACAATACCCCCCTCTTAGCCGAGTGCTAATCCCATGGCACTTTTTGTTGAGAGCTCACGTGGTTGAAGGTTTGCCATGTGGATCAATGATGGGGCTTTGGGGAGATTGGTTGTGGAGAAGAAGCATAACAAAATGAATGAGAGGTTGCGCAGACCGAGGATAGATTGGGTGGGTGATGGGGGCCTTCAATATTGATGGTTGATTGTAGTTTGTTGAGTATGCTTGAAAAATAAAAAGGAAGTACACTACCTGGGGGTGTGTCTACCCACTGTGTAGTGCATGGTGTCTATGCCAGTAAAACTAGGAGTTCATTAGACAAGTCCGTGGTTTTTTCCCACACTTGAGGAGCCAGTTCATGTATAAGGGCAGTTATGGTGGGTGTTACTTCGGAAGATAGGTCTAAGAAAAAGGAAAAGAGATATAGTTTTGGCTACACATAAGAATGAGCTTCTTCATTCACTTTTTTCCTTTTCATACTTGCCCTACTCCTCTTGGACACCCATCTCGTTTTTACATGACCGGCCATTTTAGCCTAGGTCCTTTTTTCCTATTCCTTTCCTATTTACATTGTTCCTTCACCCATGCGTGCCCACATTTACAAATTGCATAGGAGAAAGCCTGGTGCTCTTTTACAAGGATTTAGGGTATGCTTTTATATTTAAAATGCACCTTTCCCTTTTTGTACTTGCCTTGGACTTTTGAGTTTGCTTCTTATGCTTTTGGCTCTTTTCCTCCTATTTTTCTATTGGCCCGTTTTTTTTCTTTGTCCTACATCTTTTTAATTTTCTTTACTTTCTTTGTGCTTTCTTTGCACTAGGGTTAACATCTAGATGCTTGATTTAGCCCATAGAGTTTCTTCTTTAACCAACCCACATATGTGGTGTAATGTGCCTGGGTCGCGACACGTTTTAGTAGTTCTGATCTAAAAGACGCTGCATAGCACTCCCACGGAATGTCACAGGGTTTGTAAGTTAGCAAATCCCGAGTCTACTCTGCAATGAAACATATCAACCAACCCTGTTAGAATTGACCTGAACCTTTATGGGTTTCTAATGTTCAAGTCGTTCTACAACCTCATAGTGTGGTTTTCAGATGATCTACTTTGTGCAGAGCATCTAAATCGAGGTGGACTCATATCGCACTTGGTTCAAAGAGAATGGGAAATGAGAGGGATGCATCGCTCGACCTCTCTACCCATAGGGTAAAGTCCCATTCTGGTCCCCTAAAACGATATGAGCCAGGGTTCTACCCTACATTATCTAAGGTCAATATGTCATCGTGATTTGAATGTTGAGAAGCCTCCCAATTCGCTAGGACCACTCTGCCATAGGACGGGACCCATCAAGGGTTCCGCCCACCCTCTTCCCTTGATAGCTTTAGTTTTCTACTTACCTAATGGCACATTAGTGGTAACACATACAAGCAGCTTCCTTAGTTAACCCGTTAGTCACATGTTCCTTTACATAATTTTATGCACTGACACGAAAATAGATTAGACAAATTCTTTGAAAGTAAACTTTATATTAAAATTTCAATTGAGATCCAAATCCCGTCCATGGGACGATTGCCGCAATTCGTAAGGATGCGTCTTATTTTCCTCCAAGTTGCCACCCTTGCACTAGTAACAGGGCCTTGAGATTCCTTCTCAAGTCGCGTAGACCATTTGAGTAGGACTCGGAGGCGGGGGATTTACAGCTAGAGTCTCCCCTGGCACCTGAGCATCCTCCTATGAAGAGACGTTTCTACATAGAGACCTCTCACGATGGGTCTGGTCCACATTCTTGACGTGGCTATCAAAAACCCCCTTGGATAGGGTTGGCGGCTAGTTGGGGGTGGTCAACACGCCTTTCCCAGGTGTTTCAACCTAAATCCAATTTGAAATATTTTTTTCTTATCAATTCCTTTGTTAGATGACTCATTTTCCAAACAAGTGTTCCTAAGTACAAACACAAGCAGAAGTGCACCATATGTACTAGACAATTCTTTGTTCTCTTTGGCATTGAAATATTTTTTTCTTATCAATTCCTTTGTTAGATGACTCATTTTTCAAACAAGCATTCCTAAGTACAAACACAAGCAGAAGTGCACAATATGTACTAGACAATTCTTTGTTCTCTTTGCCAAAGGAAATTCCAATTAGATGTAATAGCATCTAGTCTTGGCTTTATCCCCATTATCGTTTGAGATTTCCAAAGATAACCTAATTTAATTTCCTCATTTTTTTGAATGAAGGAGTATCCTTGCAATGTTGATTGCAATTTGGGACATTGGGTTCCCTACAACAAAACCCTATGTATTCATTTAAACTGAGGTTTGTCACGTAATTCATAAAGTTACTTAAAGGACTTTGAATTCCTTTTAGCTTCAAGCAAAATGGGCCTTGAGAAGAATCCTTTCAACTTCTAACACTTTAGGGCTTGAAATTCTTTCAACTTCCTAGGAACCCTATGTATCCTATCACAAGTTCAATCTATGTTTTGTGAGATGTAATAGGATTTCCTATTATTTCAACCAAGCAAACAAATGCATAAAAACTATTTGGCTTAATTACAATTTAATGTGTATTCTTGAAACTTTCATATATATATTAGCATGAAATTTTCGTGCAATTTATGTGCAATTTAATGGCTTCTATGTGTAATTTTAATTGATCACCTAAGATGAATGTAATGAACAAAATTTTCCTAGTATGCTCATTATCTCGAAACATGCTCAATTAAGTTGTGATAAGTAGTGTAAACATTATTTTCTCCCAATTTATTTTTCCTAATACAACGGGGTGCACCTGATTCATAAAAGATGCATTTCCCATAGTTGTGGTCTCTTGGTTTGTAGTCCCGTTGGTTGTAATGGGAGTTTCAATGTTTGGAGAGATCTTTCGCTTGGGGGCCATTGTCTACAAGTGGATTCGAGAGATAAAGAACGAGAAATGGATTTGAGATGGGCGAGTATAAGAGAAGATGGATTAGTTGAAGACTGAGTGAGAGTGGAGTTTTGAGCCCAGGATGTGCCTAAAATTTGCCAAAAAATCTGGAATTTACGGGAAAAATATTTAACATCAAAGGCGGCAGCTCCAGCTAAGACGATTTTAAGCACCAAGTGAAAGACGACTTTTAAAAGGCGCTCGAGCGACACTTGTGGATTTTTTATCATTTTTCTGACTACCGTACGGGATGTCAAGAGTTGCCAGTCAATGTGGGATGTCAAGTCAGATGCCCAAGATTTTTCAGAGCTCAAATTGGATGTCGAACGGGGAAATGGCCACAAAATGGTCAAGATTCGAAGAGGTGGACAAGTTTGGGACCAAAAGGGGATGTGACCTTTGGGAGCTTTGGACCTCCCCCTCAAAATTTTATGCAACCAACATGCAAATCGTGGAGAGAGAAGTTGAAGCAAAGTGTGGAGATGGAGGCACCATGAAACGACCGAAATTTGCGCTTCATTCCATGGAGAGGGAGATGGCAGGCTACAAAAAACTTATCCAACTGATCATGGGGCAGAACTTCTCCCTCCTTGCTGGTCTTATAGCCACCCTTTACTCGTGGAATGATGGCCTGAATGAAGAGAACCAGATCTAGTCTTTCTCTCTCCTCCCTCTCTCTCTCCTCTAAAGGGCTGTTCCTGCGTGCAAGAGGAAATGAAGAATGGCGAAGGAAAGATTGTCCGGTTGGGACCGGATTGCTTCCGAGTCGATGTAGACATGAAGATTGCTGATTGTGAAGATGTTGGACATTGAATGTGGGCTAACCCGCAGTCTCGCAGCAAAATCGAAATCCCGAAACACGAAACCTAAGAGGTAATTCAAAATTTTTATGAAGAAAAATGAGTTTTTATGCCATTTGATTGATGAAACATTGTTCGCATGGGCTAAATATTCATTATGATGTTGTTTTCTATGAGTTTCAATAGTTTATAATCTGAAAATAAAAAAATCATAAGCGATATGACTGAAATTAATGTTATAAAATTCGAAAAACACACGTTTAAGGGGTAAAAATGGGGTTTTTGCAAAATAAATGGGAAACATGAGACATAACGCCTACAAAACCTAAAATTTTGCTATCAAGGAACCTAAAGGCCACAGTCCACAATCAATCTTAATTTTTAGTTATTTTTTAATTGAAGAAAATAGATGAAAAATACCAAAAATGGTAAAAAATGGGTTTTAAATGAGAGAAAATTAGGAAACGGTAAAAGGAAAATTCCAAAAAATTACATGTGTGTTTGTGCAGCGTATAATGAAGGTAAAGCATGAGGTTGGCCTCGGTTTACCCTCGTTTCTATGTTTACGTTCATGTTTATCACTTTCTTTGTAAGGAAACACACATAAAACGACCCTTTCACCTATCAACAAATGCAAAACATTAAACGACAGGGTGAGAGGGGAGGTTGAGCGTCAAAATATAAAATAAAATCTAGTTTGTGTGTTGCATCATGCCTATAGGATGTTGTTTTAAAATAAAGGGAAAGGTAGCATGAGCGTAAGGCTCGGTGTCTTTTCTCTTTGTAGCATATAAATACTAGCATGGAAATCATGAAAAGAGTGGTTTCGCACGATGCACAATGCTGATTTTCTTCTGTTTGTGCACTAAACCATTCACATTATGCACTATGCATAGTTCATGGTATCAACAAAAAAGCTCATGGGCTGCATAGCACTTGTTTTCTTAGGAATTTGACCCACGATTGAGAGCATAAGGTTATCCCTTGCCGTAGGATAGAGGGTCGGTTTCCTAAGGGACTGTTTAGTGAGGAAACATGGTATATCTCCTGGATTCAAAATGAAGAGTGGAGTTTGTTCATTTGTTTTATATGTTGAGCAGCGCATCAAGGGGCCAATCCCTGCGATGTAGGAGAGCTACAGTGGGGCCGCGGTGTTTCTACTGAGAGGTTGCCTCCATGTATGTGATTATCGTGGCATTTAGTGCCAATTTGTATGGGTTCTCCCTCTATGGAGTTTATAGAAAGGGGATGTTATCAGAACATGCAATATATGGCAGACGATGGTTGATATGGGTGATGCAAAGAGTAGCCAAGATCAATTTATCGTTATTATCTGGGACCCATAGGTTGATTAGACATCATATTATGCGTACGCCTCTTGCTATCTATGCAGGAGGGATGGGTCATAACCTCATGCATTTAGTTTAGGGCTACGAGCCTGTTTTTCCTCCTTAGAAAGGAGCTTATGATTGTGTATTTGTGCTATTCCGAGGAAGAATGTGTAGGTGTTACTTTGCTTTATTTCATTAGACCAAGAGGGCCAGTGTTGCGAGGTTTTGAATGCTTTATTTTGTTAGGCCAAGAGGGCCGATTCAGTTTTGTAGTGAAGTGTTTTATTTCATTAGGCCAAGAGAGCCAGTTGTCTGTTTAGTGCGGGTGCAGTTAATGGTATCTTGTTTGAGTTCTGTGCTAGAAAGGTTTGAAGGCAAGCTTGGAGGGAGCCTTTATCGCGGCATCGACGCTTCTCGTGGCCCTATCCAGGTGATATCTATCCTTTATGAGTACTGTGGTTGTTTATTATATGTGGTTGAGTACTTGTTAAGGGGTTTTTCGTTTCTTGTTGGGGACCGGCGTCCAAGGCATGAAGTCCCGAGGTTTCGGTTTAATATGTTTGAGGGAGGTCGGAGTAGTCATTGCCTCCTGTAAAGACATTGTTAAGCGTCAAAAGACCTGTTTTAGAAGGGGGTCCTAGTGACCCTATTCTACTAGCCTTCTAGGCAGCCGTTCCAGGAGTTCCTGTTAGTTGTGAGGCAGTTAGAGAAGCCTACCAGAAGATCATAATGATGATGCCAAGAATCCCTGAACATCCCAAAAGATGAATAAAAATACGAAGGTGTGTAAAAAGGGGTTCTAACCCCTATCAAAGAAAAGAAAAGGAATGAAAATGTATAAGTAGTTGATCATTGCCTTGCAAAGGCCTGGTAGGTTCCTGGGGACGAGTCAAACCTGGGACCGATGCCTTGTCTTCCTAGGGGTGGCTTCTTGCTGGAAAAAAAAATTAATTAAGGAAGGTTGGAGCGAAAATAAAAGTGAGCGTTAGAAAAGGATTAAGTGTCTCCTTGCGAGTACTTGGTAGGTTCTTAGGTACCGAGACAGGTCCTGAGGCCGATGCCATGTTCTCCTTGGGTCACTATGCTTAGCTCCCTCCTTTTTACATACCCGAGTATGTCATTCAAATAAAAACCCTAAAAGAAGAAATGTACTGAAAGAAAATACTTCTTGATCAGGCTATAGGAGTCCTTGCCTAGTAGGAGCTCCTGGTTTGTTGTCCTTAGTTAGGTAGGTCGTTCAGACCACCACTTAGGGCAACCTCTTTGATGGGTTTTTTTTAGTTTGGCCGTGTTGGAGCAATTGGTTAGTGACTCGCTTCAGATCTTCTCTTAGATGATGCTAGGCCTACTCCTTGTGGATGTCATACCTTGGTTTGTCAGGGGGTAGGGTGAGCATTGTGCTGAGTTTTATTATATATTTGTTTTGTATTAGCTTGATGCTTCTTTGGTTGTTTATGTGCAGATATGTTCGTGGATTCGATGGGCTGAGTCGCCCTATCCCGTGGTCACCAATGAGAGCAAAATTTTGGTGCCGAGAAGTACTTAAAAATAGCTAAAATTTATGAATATCAAGGGAAAAATATTCAACGTCAAAGGCGGCGGCTCAATCTCGGACGATTTTAAGCGCTAAAGTGCTTTAAAGGTGTCCGAGTGACACTTGTTGATTTTTCATAATTTTTCAGACAGTCGTGCAGATTGATATGAGTTACTGGCTAATGCGAGATGCCGAGCTGGATGCCCAGGATTTTTCAGAGCTCAATTCCGAGTCCGGACGGGGAAATGGCCAAGAATTAGTCAAGATTTGAAGAGGTGGACATGAGTTGGGCCAAGTGGTAAGTGACCCTTGGGGTCTTGGAAGCATTTTATGCCAAACAAAATCGTGGCATGAAAGATGAGTGAAAAAACGTGGAGGAAGATGACGCCCGAAAAATGCGCCATGAATGGAGAGAGGGCATCATGGCTGCTGCAAACAACCCCCCCAATGGATTATGGGGCTTCATTCCCCTCTGTCTGTGGACTCTATTTCCATGCTTTGCTCCTCCAATGGCGGTCTCTATGAAGAATTCTAATTTCAGTCTTTCTCTCTCCTCCCTCTCTCTCCCCTAAAGGTAGATTCATGTGGTGAAGAGGAAGAAGAAGAATGGATGATGGATGCTTGCCCAATGAAGACCAGATTGTTCCATGGTGTAAGAAGATTGAAGATTGTTGAATGTGGACTGTCATGAGCAGTAATGGTGGCTGGAAATCAGTCCCGAGATATGGAAAATAAAAACCCGCAACCCGCAAAAGAACAGTAATCTCATTTTTACAAAGGAAAATGGTGTTTTTATGCAATTTGCTTGATGCATTCTTGTTCCCA
Organism: Lygodium microphyllum; assembly: GCF_053477565.2. NCBI lineage: Eukaryota > Viridiplantae > Streptophyta > Polypodiopsida > Schizaeales > Lygodiaceae > Lygodium > Lygodium microphyllum. Next base: position 30,429,379 of record NC_141164.1, read on the forward strand.
TGAGATGATAATGCATTATAACGTTGTCTTCAATGTCTTTCAACTATTTATGCTCAGAAAATCAGAGAATCATAAGTGTTGTGGATGAAATTAGTAGTGAAAAACCCGTAAATATGCAAAATATGGAAAAATTGGGTGTTTTTGAGATATCAATGGAAAGTATCATAAGACACACCAACTAAACTTGTCTTGTTGCTGCAAATGAACCTAAGGGCCACAGCCCATAACCCATTTTGAATTTTCAGTCATTAAATATTGGGAAAAATAAGAGAAAAATAGGGAAAATAAGGAAAAAATAGGGGAAAAATGGATTTTGAGTGCCGAAAATTAAGGAAAAATAAGAACCATGTTTGTGGATGTATGGGGGTTTGAAGTATGAGGTTTAGCCTCAATTCAGCTCTACTCTATGTTTTAGTGAGTTTTATGGCTTTCTATGCAATAAAAATGTGGAAAATGAACCCTAAACCTATGCACCATGCACAACCTAAACGAGTGAGGGGGTTGGAGTGTATGAAAAGTGTGTAAATGTTGAATGAAATGATAGAAAGTTTGCTGGTTTTTTTTTTGCATACCATATAGATTGGACGATATTTAAAAATTAAGGACCTAGTAGCACGAGGGTTTCTCGGTGCTAGGTTCATGCAAGGCTGCATACGAGCAATAGTGAAATTCATTGAAAGAATGCTTTTGCACTAAGCACCAATGCTGATTTTCTTAATTGTTTGAGCACATGGACATTCACAATTTGCACGAAGCATGAAATTTAAAATGTATCAGATAATACCTCCTGGATGCATAGCAATTATTTTTTAGAGGAATATGACCAACGTTGAGTGAGTAAGGTTGTCCAAGCTATAGGCTAGGCGTTGGGTCTAAAGGGAAAGTAAAGTGAGGAAGCATGGTATATCTCCTGGAAATACGCGAATCATAAAAGAGAGGAGTTTATGTTCGTATGTTATATATATGTCTAGCGACGCATCGAGGGGCCAATCCCCAAGGTGTAGGAGAGTCGTAGTGAGGTAGCGGCATTCAGCCGTTGGAGGACCTCCTATGTTTGTGCTTCGTGCTATTTGGCAATGTGCTGGGACTCCCTCTGAGGAGTGTTAATCGGGTTAGAGTTGGACTACGAGACATGATACAAACGCAAGATGTTTAGGAAGATGATGTATGTGTCATCCATGCTCCTGGCCGCGAGGCCGTGGGGTTGCTGAGCGCATGATAGAGGTCCGGCTAGTGTATGAGCCAGTGCTGCCCCGTTTTAGGTCCCATCACAAAACCATTGATTACCTGCATAATAACCTTGAGCATGTAGTAATGCTTTGGATATCCATCGTGGCATTGTGCTAGCTCTCCATCACTACCTTCGTCTGTAAGGCTTGGGCTTCTTTTGTGGTCTTCTACGATATTTGTAAGGGCCTCAGTCATTGGTTCTCTATGTTCAACATGTGCTTGTACCAATTCTTTCAACAAGTCCTTGCTCTTGTTAGTAGGGTTACTTGTTATATCAGTACCTTCATTGGCTTTCCCTTGAGGTTTGATGAGGTCACCCTTGCTAAAGGTTGTGACTATCCTCACACCTGGTAGTGTCAAGTGTATAATATGTGCTACATAATTAGCCTCACACTTTGTCTCCCTTTTGAAGGGTCTTTCTAGGAGGGTTTCTTTTCCACAATTAGCACTGTTTGGAGAAACATGGAAGAGGATATGCAAGCTTTCCATTTCAATAGTTACAAGGATTTTGCACTTCCCTATAAGTGCTTGTGAGTGTCCCCCATAAGGAGTAAGAGTTGCATTAGTCTGTGTGAGCTCTGGTTGACTGAGTAGGATCCATGTGTCATAGGTCAAGATAGTGAAATCAGCTCCTTCATCAATGAAAGCATCGACAATGTGCTCTCTTTTCGCGGTGAGTTTGACCCTAAGATAAGCATGTGGAACTATGTCTTCATCTTCCAGGTCTTGACTTATAATTTTAAGCCTTCTGACAAATGCCCTTGAGTCCCCAACTGCACGACTAGATGTGGATTCTCCACTGATGTCTTGGATCGTATTTGCAGTGCTATTCAAGGCACATCTATCTTCAAGACTATCATATCTATCATCCTCGCAGTTGTAGCTTGATGTTGTTGCTTTCCGCTTGGACTAGATGCAATCCAAATGCAACATATATGTGATTTTACGATGTGGCCTTTTTGCCCTTGTTAGCTAAGTTGGCCCATTGAGGTTCTAAGATCTGTTTGCGGGTATGGGCTTTTGGTTGCTCTTTTGCAAGTGAGAATCCATGCTTGTATAGAGTCATTACTACACTAGGATATAATTTGGAGGACTTGTAACGATGTATGTTTTCTCTCCAACCTACTTGGGAGAGGTGCAAAGGGAGCACAGCCCCCTCTGCAGGGGTTCGGGGGGCAGTCCCCCTCAGCCCGCACAAGGCCGTTACGCTAAATACCATACACAATTTGAAGGACCGTTCGTAGCTAAATTTTGAACTACTTGCACTAGATTTTAGCCCAATGATAGATCTATGATGCACTTTCAGCTTTATCAAGGCCTACAAGTTTAAAATTTTACTAAATGCAAATTCGGACCAACAGATCCGAATTGCAGGGGCCAAATGCCGAATTCGGCCCTACCATCTGAGGGCTGAGGGCCGAGTCAGGTGGGCCAAATGCAAGCAGTCCGAAGAGTGAATTCGGCCGGTCTGAGATCCGAGTGGGCCAAGTGGTTTGAGGGCCGAGTTGGGCCGAATATTAAGTTCCTCTAAGTGGTCAATTCGGAGGTCGAGGGTTGAGGGCCGATTCTAGAACTCGGCCCAGATTGTCCTCACTTGGACGCGCCGAGCACAACTCGTTTTTCGCCGGACTCCACAGAATTTGTTGCATCGAGCTATCGAGGCCTTCCTATTGATTGAGCACCTCTAGATCCAAGCTACCCATGCAAGGGAAGGTGTGGAATTACCTGTGCTGGGCAAGAACTTCCTCGATGGCAAGATCGAAGTAGGTCCACACAATGAAGCTCTCTCTTTCTCTCTCAAGCTCTCCTAAAACCCTGCAATGTAAAATATAGTTTTTTCTTGCCACTCCTGGTCCTTTACCACCTTGCCCAGGTCTGTACTGACCTTAGTCTTGCTCCCCTCACTAACATTTAACCCAAAATTTTATTTTTTTCCTTTCTTTTCCCTGTTTCAGCTTATTATACAGCAACAGAATACCCTACTACGTGTTCCAATGTTTTGCTTCTATCCTACCTAAATGCAAGAAAAAATCATAAGGAAAATACCTACACTACTCCAACATGCTTTTCCAAATCCAAAAACCAAAACCTACTTGCTAAGGAGATCGAATACCTCTTTAAACTCCCCTGCTTCCTACCTATCTATCTCAAGGACCGATTCGGGGAAAACCCTACTTTAATGCTCGATTTGAAGCACGCAAGCGCTAAGGCTTGAATCCATTTGTCCTAGCAATGGAACCAAAATGTAGTGGCGATCAACCACCGAGAGCCACAGACCGCTTATTATTTCAAGTGTTCCAAGCCGAGCACTAATGGCTACCTCTCACATAGCCAATGCGCCATCCATCTCTACGGGTGTAGTGAGCTTAGCTCCATGCCCGATAGAGTTACCTCCTCTCCCAAGCACTCCGATAGCTCCACGATCCAAGTGCAAGCTTCAAGCAAGCTCCACGCTCCAAGCTCCATTGTCGTGAGCAAGACAAGAGAAGAGAAGAGAAGAGAAGAAGACATGAGAAGATGGAGAGCTTTTCCTCCCCAGTCCCTCACCCTCACACACTCACTCCCTCACACTCTCACACTCCCTCTCTCAAGCACAACCTCAAGCAAGCAAGAAGGAGAAGAAGAAGAAGAAGAGGAGGAGGAGGAGAGGCACTTTTGGCCACACACAAGAATGAGTTTCTCATTCACTTTTCAACTTTATATACAAAACCCTAAATCCCTTTTGGGCGGTCATCCCCTTATCCCCTTTTTTACATGACTGGCCGTGGCCTAGGCCCTTTTTTCCATTGTCCTCCTATCTTCCTAGCTTTCTTCCTACCGCTCTCCTACTGCCCATCCACCTTTACAAATTGCACGGGTGAGAGCCCGCTGGCACTCTTAAAATAAATCATGGTGCGCCTTGCGCCTTTTTTACAAAAGTATTGACTTGAACTTTTTCTCGTATGTCTTTCTTGTTGATTTAGGACCTTTCTGTACTTCTTATGTTTCCAAATTCTTCTTGGCGCGCCTTCATCTTCTGTTCCACTTTTTCCTTGGCCTTGTCTTCTACTTTAGATTTTTCGGCTTTTCCACCTTGTTCGTTTGAGGGTTAACACACCTTCTCTTCTCCTCTTGGAACTTGATTTTAGCAGAGCTTTTGTAGAGCTTTCATAGCACTTGCACCTTCTCTTCTCCTCTTGAAACTTGATTTCAGCAGAGCTTCCGTAGCACTTGCACCTTCTCTTCTCCTCTTGGAACTTGATTTGAGCAGAGCTCCCGCAACTCTTACACCTTCTCTTCTCCTCTTGGATGCATGCAAAGTGATGCTTCCTTCACCTCTCCCACACCCAAGAAGAGCCTCCTCTTTTATAGGCTTTCAAGATCTTCTCTTCTTGGAGAGAGACTTGAGTGCCAAGATTGGAAAGGTGATCTTCATGCAAGACGTGGCTGTTCCATGACCTACTCTGTAGCACTAATTTTGAGATATCTCTCTGTGTGTTGCTCGGATGAAAAAACGTCCAACACGAAAGTTGTAGATCTGGTTGTTTTTTATAACGCTATTGGGCCGTTTTTAGAGATAGTCTTTCTATCACGAGGTATTTTAAAAATTGATTCATCATGTCTATTTTAAGAAAAACGGCTTTTTAAACTGTACTCTTAACTTGTGGTCATGCAACCACCTTGAGCCATAGATAAGGAGAGTTCATTAGATTGCCTTGGGCCTCAACCTTAAGATTGAATTCCACCCAAAAGCTTGTGTCATTTTAGATCTTTAGAAATAGAAAATCACTTCTCTCCTCACTTCCATAGGATCATGTCTCTTCTCTTTCTTAGTGAGAGAATTACCTCTTGTTGAGATTCAAGCTCATTAGTCTTCTGTCAGTTGTTTACCTTAGTGAATAAGGTGTTGTCACATTGACTTAACCATGGTTAGATCTAGGTCATTTTGATCTTTAGTGTGTATTGTACACAGTTGACTTTTGAGACTGTGTATTGATGGAATGAAATGAACTGAAGGGAGCATGTCTACTTCCCTTACTGCCTGTATCTTGGTCCACCTCTCTCTATGAATTCTAATATCTCTCTCATCTTTCTTAATGAAAGGAAAGACGTTAAACCTTGACTTGTAAGGGAGAGGATGACCTCAAATGAATGCAATGCTCATTACACACAAGTAAACATTCCCAGGAGTCCCCGGATGCACACATAAATACATATACACAATGCTAATGCACTTTCTCTTCTTAGAACTCAATCCATCTTCATTTATGTGTAACTCCTTGGTTCTTGTGTACACTCTTGCACTTGGTAGACACTTCTTTCTCCCTTCATAACTTGTACTGCCTATACTAGATATCCTTGTCACAGTGCTCTGATCACCCCATTAAGTGATGCACTAGGAATACTGGTCTCTAAATGGTCTCAGACCATGCTAGATCATCATCAACACTTAGAGAAAAGTGAGTCATTAATTTATTGACATAAATTTAAATAGAGAATGCGTAATAAGCAATCAATTTAGTGACAGATCAAGTCTTTATAGATAGTGGAGATGGTAGATAATGTGCATGCACACATGCTTGAGGGAGCATCAATCACAACATTATCCTTTCCAACCATGTAAGAGATCTCAAAATCATAAATTTGAAGTGTGGCCAGTGATCTTCTTGCTTTTGAGAGAGTGTGGGCTCTGAAAGGAAGTATTTCAATACCTGATGAACACTTTTAACTTTGAAATGGTTGCCATAAAGAAAATGGTGCCATTTCTTAATGGCATGGAGTGTTTCTAACATTTTCTACTATAAACATGTGGGTTTCTCTCTTTCTCATCCAATTTTCAAATTTTACAAACAATCACTCCATGATTGTGAATTAAAATAACCCCAATGCAACAACCACTTGTATTAGTACATACAATAACTCTTTAGAAAATTTTGGACAAACCAATATATGTGTTGAAATGAGTAAGGTTTTCAGCTCAATGAAGCTCCTCTCTACTATAACATCGTAAAAGAATGCTTATTTATTTAACGTATCAACAAGAGGTGTTGCCACATGTGTATAACTATTAATAAACCAATGGTAGAAAGAAGAGAGACCAAGAAATCCCCTCAATGAAGTGGTGTTGGTTGCAGTAGGCCAATCCTTGATGCACTGTACTTTCTTAGGATCCACTATAATACGCTATTCACTAACAATATGACCTAAATACTCCACCTCCTTCACCATAAAGTGCACTTGGACTCTTTTGCAAATAATCTATGTTGCAACTCAAACACTTCTTTGACATGTGGCTAGTGATCCTCCTTGTCCTTTTGCTATACATCAAGATATCATTGAAAAATACAATGACTATTTTGTAAATGAAAGGCTAGGGGGAGTATTTGATATATGAAAGCCATTACTAAGAAATGGTAGATACCCCTCTCCATGTGAAAAGCTATATTGTACGCATCCCCTTCCTTCATTTGGATATGGTGATAACCTATACAAAGATCAATTTTAGTAAACGCTCTAGCATCTTTGAGTTCATTCAAGAGATCATCAATTGAGGGATGGGGTATTGGCTCTTAATGGTGCACTTATTGAGATCCCATTAGTCAATACACATGCAGAAGTATCCATCATTCTTGGCTAGTAGCATCATGCTTTGGTGGCAAAGAAGGAGGCTAAAAAACATCTCTATACTCTTCCAAACACTTACAAAAACAAGGACCCATTTCTTTGGAAGGACTAGAAGATTGTTCTTCATTCACTTTTTAACAAAATAAGTGCAAAGATACATGATTTCCGAGACCTAAAATGGGCCAGACACTAGCTCTAAGGCACTAGCTAGGTCTCTACTACTCACCTAAAACCACCCCACACAGCCTCATGGTGGCCAAGAGCATCTAAGACTTTGTGTTTATAGCAATTTTTCTAGCCCAGCAAATAATTATTTCCCTACTCCTCAAAAGGAGCCCCTAAACATGTTGGTGTTATACACCACATAGCATATACATAGGGAGCACCCCCCCAGTTGATCATCATGGCTCCACTACGGCTCTCCTACACCTAGGGGATTGGCCCCAAATTGTGCCGTGAACATAAAACACTTTTGAAACAAAGTCCACTCTTTTGATAAATCAATCCAGGAGACGATATATAAACCTCACCAAATAACTCCCAAGGAACCGAATATCTAGCCCTACGGCTTGGGATACCTCACACTCTCAATGTTACTATGCATCTAGGATACAATACCATGAGGTGCATCAATGCAAAAGTGAATATGACCATTGTGCTCAAACAAATATTCATTGAAAATCAGCAACGTGAAAGTGCAAAGACAATTCTTTTCATGATTTTTCTTTTCTATGCGATAGTGCTTCGTTGCTTAGGGGTAGCACTCAGCTTCCTTGTGCTACTAGTCCCTTTAATTTTAAACAACCGCAAACTTTATATAAAATGCACCATCAATCATCAGAATTTAACACACTTCAACCACTCAACAACCCCCTACTCCCTACCATTTAATATTTTACATGTGTTGATAGGTGTAGGCATGGTTTTTTATGTATTTTTCTTTATTGAAAGTGATAAAAACTCACTCTAACAAAGAAATGGAGCTTAATTGAGGCTAAGACTTATGCTTCAACTCCATTATACGATCACATACATTAATCTTATTTTTACAATGCAAAAAACCTATTTTTTCCTCTTTTTAAGTTCCTCTATTTATTTATAGAAAATTGCAGATAATTACTAATTTTCATATGTAAATTGATTACTCTTATGAAAAATAGTTTTCTTGGTATATTTCATTCCATATAGGAATGGAAAATGTACACAAAAACCACATTATTTTCCTAAAATCGCCTAGTCTCAGGTTTTGTGTGTTTTGCATACAATTATTATACAATTGATTTTTTATGATTCTTTCAACATGACTGATCAAATAGAGAATTTTCAATCAAATCCAAGCATTATTAACCATTTCAAACAAGAATTCATCATAAAACAATAAGATCTACATTTTTCTCATAAAAGCGCTCATTGTGACACACATTTTTCTACGTTGGAGGCTGCTAATGCTCTTCCACGGCCGCTAACAAGTCATCCAACTCCGATTCATGTGTCTCTCCACTCCCACTTCATCGATTGACCAAAAACGTCCATCTCAACCCATCCCCCTCTCTTTTACATTGATCCATAAGAACAGTCCACAAGAGGAGAGAGAAGAGAAGAGAGAGAAAGATTGAAATCACATCTCTTTATTTAATACATCAAATTCGGTGATTTTAGTGGTGATAGTGAGTGAAAAAATGGTGGACCATGCTGCCACGATCATTCCTCAATCAGTTTGCAGGTTGAAAAAATGGTAAAGAATGATGTATTTGGGAGCACAAAAAAAAACGGCAGTCCCTCCCCCCCAACGATTCATGAAGAGTTGTGGCTTTTGCTTTTAAGCTTGTTTAAAGCTTAAGCTAAAACTTTTTTAAAAAACAGTGCACTTGCGAGGTTTCACACTGTGGGGAAAGTGGTTTTTTCAATTTTGAGGGGGCAAGTGTGCTCAAAATTGAGATCTGTTTGGATGGTTGGCTTCATGATGTGAAAATCTATAAATCTGGCCACCATGACACACTTTTTGGCTCCTGGATCATGTTGCTGCTTCATAATGCGAAACCTTGTGGAGATTAAATGGGGGGTCAAATGGACTCCATTCGACGAACTAAGACTTGCGTTGATTTCTTAGCATTGAAATCCATCTAGGAAAACTCTAGCTCATCAATCTGCAACTATTTCATTTTGCATAAAATTTTGGTCTTTTATGGCCTCCCAAGATTTTTTTGGCTTCAAAAATAGCCTTTCAAATTCTTTCTCATTGGTGACCATGGGATAGGGCAATTCATTCCATCGAATCTCATGAAATGAGCTGCACAAACAACAACCATAGAAAGCATCAAGCTACCACAAAAAATATACTCAACAAAGTACAAAAACAGGTCTCACCCTATAGTCCTCTTGGCCTTGTGGAAATCAAACATGAGAACCTACATAAACGACCCTCTTGGCCTTATGAAATAAAACACTTCACTACCATTCAACAACGTATTGCTAGAATCCTATGCGTCCATGACAAAGTAGGAAGGTTCTCACTAGCTACCTAACTCATAACCAAACTAACTATCGACAGAAATATGACATGTCAGTAAGAAGACCCCAAAGTAGTCCAAGGCTAATGTTAGGAGGTAATTGTAAAGGCTCTCTTGGACCACAATTGAAAAAAGAATCTCCAACAAAAGCATAGTTAGCCATGGAATCCGCAAAGTGATTCCGCTATCGAGGAACTAACTAACAATTCACCATCTCAAAGATATGCAACATATCTAAGGCTGTACGACAGTATTTCGTAGAATGGGATCCTGCACACTATAGGGCTAAAATAACCCGTATATTGACGAATACTGCCCATTTAGCTAATTGATTACCAACTGCAAGTCCCCTTTAACCAATAATTGACAGATACCACCACATCATGCTACATTCAACTCCATGATCAAGGCCTTGTATTTTGCCATATAGGGAATGATTCATCCCATCCACTTGTCTTGGTGCCTACTACAAGTTAAAGCTGAATCTTGAAGGACCTGCACATGCACTAAGCCCCACGTTAGCCCTTACACATAGTAAGGCTTCAACTCATTAAAATTAACCTTATTCTTTAACTCTACCCCCTGCAAATTTATTAGAAGGGCCATAGATCCATTCTTTCCTAAATCTACAATCTTGTATGGTCCATCCCACTTGGGTTATAATTTACTTGGGAATAGCTCATGACGAGCATCATAATACAACACCAAACTGACCTTTCACAAATTTGTACTTCTTGGCCCAAAGGTCATGAAGGGCTTTCATTCTTTTCTTCCCTACCTCTTGATGTAGTAAAGTAGTCAACTGAATCTCATCAAGATGTGCAAGAGAAGTATATTGTTCTTGTAACACTTCTACCTCTTCCAATGAATGATTTGAGAGCGAATTGCATAGTGGGTAGCTCTATTTCCAACGGAAAACACACTCCTCCCCATACACTAGCTTGAACGGGGTGTGGCATGTGGCTCTCTTAAATGTTGTGTTGTAATCCCACACTGCCACATATAATTTCTTATCCCAATTGCGCTTACTTTCTGATACTATCTTGGATAAGATTCCCACCAACTGTTATTTGTATTCTCAACTTGACCGTTTTCTTAAGGATTATATGGAGTAGTTGTGTTGTCCTTAATCTTCAAAGCTTCAGTCAAGGCTACTATAACTTTATTCAAGAAGTGTGTCCCTCGATTAGACATAATCTCATTTGGTGGACCAAAACGGCAAACAATTGGCTCCATAATGAGACTGGCCATCTCCTTAGCATTGTCCTTCACCATTTCTCGAGCTTCAGACCACTTTATAAAGTAGAAAACGGGCAGGTTCAGCAGCTTTTTCTTCCATAGTTCCATCGCTTCAGACCACTTTTTGGGCAATAAGCCATCCAGCAAAATGTCCCCCACATGTTGAATCATGACACTCCTCAAGAATAAATGGTACCTCATTAGGTACTACACATAGGCGATAAATGTCATCTACTCCTCTCCGATACAAAATACATGCCTCTATAATCAAAAAGTGTAATGCTTGTTGTTTAATCTTCCTCTTTTCAGACTTCAATAAAGCAATCCCAATTTCCCCTATAGATAAATAGTGTGTTATAGATGCATACCAAGAAGGAATGGAAGTTGTATTGAACTTGAATAGGCCTTCAACATCACTTCCTTTAGCCAGAATTTCCTTTGGCTCTCTGAAATCCACAAGACATTCCACAATACCCTATAGCTTTGGTGGCTTACTTCTAATCTCATAATCAAACTCCTGCAAAGTGATTAACCACTTTGCTAAATGGTTAGGTGGTTGCAACTTGTTCAACAATAATCTATGGCCTTCCACCTTCGTAAAAAATACTATATAGAAAACTTCACCTCTTTTGGGTGCTTTTAAGATTGGTGCTTTCACTAGTTCTTGCTTCACATCCTCAAAGGATATTTGACAAGCTTCACTCCACTCAAACACATAGTTAAAAGATAGGAGGTTCATCAATTGCAATGCTATTTATGCCAATGCATTAATAAATCTTTGATAATATCCCATTAATGACAAAAAGTTGTGTACTTCATTTGGAGTACATAGCGGGCTCATAATGACTATAACCTTTATCTTTTCGGCGTCTGCAATGATGCTCAAAACATTTCCTTAGAATGATCAGTTGACTTTCCCTTGTGGTGGCTGCCCCTAGATCATTAATAAAGACTTTTAACTCTTCTAGGGAGGTATCATCAAAAGTCTTATCAGATGTTCGTTGCCAAGAATGAGGCACATTTCATAACACAAAGGCCATTAGATGATATACAAAAGTACCAAAGATAGTGATAAACATCATTTTTAATTTGTCTTCCTCTGCAATAGCCATTTGATTGTATCCAACAAGTAATCCATCAAATAGATTTCCCTACCCACTAACTAATCCAGAATCTGATCAATGAATGGTAACAAATAGTAATCCTTAACCGTCTGCTTATGAAGCTCTTTGAAATCTACGCAAAGCCTTGTTCTTCTTCTTTCTGATTAACAACTAGTGAACACCATTCTATGTGTTGAACTAAAAATATCATGCTAGCTTTTTGTAGCTTTGTCAATTCTTCGAATAGCCCATCCCCTAATTCGAAAGGCATATGCCTTACTTTCTATTAACAGGGTGGCTACCTTCCTTTAAAGGAATTGTATGAACAACCAGGCTTGGAGGAATGCCTCTCATCTTGTCATAACTCCAAGCAAAGATATCGTGGAATTTCTGAATCAAGGACACATAGTCCTCTCTTTCTTTTGAATTGAGCATGGACCCTAATTTGATTGGCCATAAATCATTCATTGTGCCAAGGCCTAATTCAATTACATCTGCATCTCTTATCCTCTCCTGAGCTTCTATTGGCTCATTCAAGGTTACTTGGTAGATATGCTCTATAGTGGACCCCTCATTAGATTCATCACTAGCTGATGACTCACTAGCAGATGGAGCATCTAATGTGTCTAACTTTGATGAGGATAGACGAACTCTCTCGCTTTGAGGAGATTCAAGAAAGGCATCTACTATCACATGTCTGGCACCTCTGCCAAAGATTAATAGACCAGCGGGTATATCAACCTAACAATTTGCTTGTAAGATCCATGACCTACCTAGCAATATTTGATAGCTAGGTTGCCCTACAAACCTAATGACCCTAAAGTCCATAATGCATTCCACATTGGGAACAATCACATGGACTTTAGTAATGCATCCTTCAGGTTGTTGTCTTAAAATGTCATTAGTCATTCAAAGAATAGTGAAGGCATATTTTTTTGTCTCTAATCCCAACCTCTCCATCAATTTCAAACTCATAACGTTGACAGAGGATCCTATGTCCACAATAGCATGGTCCACCAGTATTCCATCAACATATGTTGTTACCCTTGGATAATGCTTTTCAGCATGTTCAAACCAATCATCTCCTACTCATGCTATTCCTAAGGGCTCAATGATATACTTTGTGCAAAGAATCTTCTTAAATTCTTTATGCGCTCCTGGAGACAACTTAATCAACTGCAGGAGGCTCACATTTGACTTAACTTCACAAAGAGAACTCGCTAAATCGACTAGCAAGAGCTCGCTTTTTGCGCCAAACCATTCTCTCCTTTGGTCTTTAAACCTGCTTTAGTGCCACTTTCTTGGTTTTTGCCTTCTTCTTTGGCAACTCCTTAACCTTCTTGGGGTCAGCTTTGCCATCTATAGCTTTGAGAGGTTCGCCTTCCATATTGGGATTAAGAACTTGCATTCCCTTATCATCTTGCTTAGGATTTCCCTTGATAGGTTTTACCTTATCTTTATCAACTTCTTTACCCTTTTTCCCTCTCGTAACAACTCATAGGTTAGAAGCTTCAGTGCCATTGATGCAAACGGCTTCAATAGGGCTAACTTCACTACCACTAGGCAGCTCCTCTACCAGAGCTTTTCCTCTTTGTAATATTTTCTTTGGTCCCTCATCGTGCTGAACATTGTTTTCTTGTGCTCAAACTTGGCTATTTACTTCCTTGCTGGAGAGAACTAATCTTGCTCCAACATGTACTAGCTAAGTGGCCAAATTTTCCACGTATATCACATTTAACATTTGGACAATTCCTAGGAAAATGTTAGCCGCCACACCACTTACATTTGAATCTTGAGGGGGCACCCTCTTCAGGGCGTCTACTCCCTATCAAATTCTGTTGCTTCTTAAAAAATTGACATCAATGGCTATTGTCTATATTGTTTGCTAATCATATCAATATAGGGCTTCATCATATCCTTAACTTTGCCAAGGACATTTGAGGCACTTGACTCATAGCGGCAATCATTTACATGTCATTCCATTGGTCTTACCACTTGGTTAGGAATCGAATGTTGATTTCTTGGAACAACTATAGGATTTATCATTTGGCTTTCAACATTTGATGGAGCCATCTGATTAGCCATAGGCATGGTCACATTGGGAGGAACCGCCAACATAGGTACATTTTGAATCATGCTTCCTCTCCCATTAGGATGACTCATGGGTATCCCTTGCCTGCCATTCATCAACACTAAAGTATTTCCAAACCCTAAACTCAGATTCTAGTTTGGCCTAGAGGTATAAGGTGCTTGTAATTGTGATTCTACCTCCTCTGCTCGTGTGATAGTCGTATCAATGTCAGTAAGAACAGCACTACTCAATTACACTTGAATGTTAAATTCTAACCCATTCAAAAATTATTACAACTGAGCAGCAAGCTAGAATAGAAATATAAGTTTGCAACTTACATAATACATCCTTCAGTTTCTTGGCATACCCATGAATATTTTCATGAGGTTCTTGACGTGATGCATTGAGGACACGTAGCCAATATTGACCTCCCCTTTCAAGGGTAAACTCTCTTCAAAAGGCCGCAAAGAAAAAGTCAATCATAGTTATGGTTCTTGCTTCTTCTAGGCTGTGATACCATACTGCAGCTCGTCCTTTCAAAGTCGTATTAAAGAATATCATCAAGTATCTTTCATCTTGAATTCAACAGTTAAACTAACTTTTGGAACTCATTGATATGAAGTTCTACATCTTCCTCTCCTAACCCATAAAAAATGGGTAGAGGAAACCCTAAGGTTGGCAAGTTCGGCATCCTTGCTAGGATTGTACTGGGTTGCACCATAGTGACAATGGGTTGCGCCATAGTGACAACTGGATTCGCTAAAGGAGTTTGAATGATCGAAACTATTACTCTACTCGAAGTGGATGGGCTAATTGGAAGAGGGAAAGTACTAGAACTTCCTCCTCCTAACAATGGATTATGCATAGGACTAGAATGGCTAAGACCCCACCCTTGTAGAGATATCATACCACTCCTTTACGGAGAATATCTTCTAATGATTTCAGCCCACCGTCTAGCCCTTTCAGCTCTTTCTTGCTTTTGAAGTTCGGCTTGATGGTCTTTTGAATCCATTTCATTGCCTCTTGGCAAATACTAATAAACTTGTCCTTATTGACCAAGATTCGAAAATCGCCACTTGTTAGCAGCTCAATGCACCACTTGTCTCGACACTGGCTGTAAGGCACTAGTCAGGGGTCTACCACTCGCCTAGAACCACCTCACATGGCCTTGTGACCAGGAGAGTCTAAGACTTTGCGTTTGTAGTGGTTTTCGTAGTCCAACAAATAATTATTTTCCTACTCCTCAAAGGGAGCCCCTAAACCTACTAGTGTTATACACCACATAACATATACACAAGGACCACCCCTCGATTGATCACCGCGGAATCACTATGACTCTCCTACACGATCTCAGCGTGGGTCATCACTCATATAAACAGATGCTATGCATCCAGGATACAATACCATGAGGTGAATCAATGCAAAAGTGAATATGACCATCATGCTCAAACAAATATTCATTGAAAATTAGCAATGTGAAAGTGCAAAGATAATTCTTTTCATGATTTTTCTTTTCTACGTGATAGTGCTTCATTGCTTACGGCTAGCACTAAGCTTCCTTTTGCTACTAGTCCCTTTAATTTTAAACAACCGCAAAATCTTTATGAAATTAACCATCAATCATCAGAATTTAACATACTTTAACCACTCAACAACCCCCTACTCCCTACCATTTAAGATTTTGTATGCGTTGATAAGTGTAGGCATGGTTTTTTATGTGTTTTGCTTTACTGAAAGCGATAAAAACTCACTCTAACAAAGAAATGGGACTTAACTAATGCTAAGCCTCATGGTTCAGCTCCATTATATGATCACACATATTAATTTTATTTTGTCTTATTTTTATAATACAAAAAACCTAATTTTTTCAAATTTTCTTTATCTATTTATTTATAGAAAATTACATATAATTACTGATTTTCAAATGTAGACTAATTACTCTTGTGAAAAATAATTTTCTTAGCATATTTAATTCCATAGGAATGGCAAATGTACACCAAAACCCCAAAAACCACATATTTTTCCTAAAACCGCCTAGTCTTGGGTTTTGCATGTTTTGCATACAATTAATATATGATTGATTTTTTATGATTATTTCAACTACCTGATCAAATAAAGAATTTCCAATCAAATCCAAGCATTACTAACCATTTCAAACAAGAATTCATCATAAAACTATAAAATCTATATTTTTCTCATAAAATCGCTCATTTATGATGCGCGTTTTTTTACGTTGGAGGCCTGTTGATGCTCTTCCACAGTCATTGACAATCCAAAGAACTCCTATTTCATGTGTCTCTCCACTCCTGCATCATCGTTTAACTAAAAACATCCATCTCAGTCCATCCTCCTCTCTTTTACATTGATCCATAAGAACAATCCACAAGAGGAGAGAGGAGGGAGGAGAGAGAAAGACTGAAATAAGATCTCTAGAATATTCCCCCGTGCCTTCCCCCCCATGAGAACCCCCCCAAAAAAAAATTAATTTTAAATCAATTTTTTTTACATCTCCCTCTCTCTCTCTCCCCACCGACAGCATGTCGGGGAGAGAGAGAGGGAGAGGGAGTTAAGAGAGTGAGAGGGGGGCCATGCAACCCCCCCCCAGGTGGAGGGGTGGTGGACGTTAGATGGCTGTCTTCCCCCCCTTACCACCCCCCCTCCACCATATAAGGCAGCGCCCTCCCCCCCTTGTCGAATGCAGCCCCCCTCCCTGGTCGCCTACATCACCCCCCCTCCCTCATGGAACAGCGCAGCCCCCCCCCCCCCCCCACCCCATCATCATTATCACAAGGAGAGAGAGAGAGAGAGAGAGAGAGAGAGAGAGAGAGAGAGAGAGAGAGAGAGAGAGAGAGAGAGAGAGAGAGAGAGAGAGAGAGAGAGAGAGAGAGAGAGAGAGAGAGAGAGAGAGAGAGAGAGAGAGAAGGAGAAGAAGAAGAAGAGAAGAAGAAGAAGAAGAAGAAGAAGAAAAGAAGAAGAGGGAGAGAAGAAGAAGAGAGAGAGAGAGGAGAAGAAGAAGAAGAAAAAGAAGAAGAAGAGGGAGAGAGAGAAGGATAAGAAGAGAAGAAGAAGAAGAAGAGAGAGAGAGAGGAGAAGAAGAGAAGAAGAAGAAGAAGAATTTCTAGAAATACACTCCCCTTCATTATCTTTTCTCCACTCAAGGAGAGGCGGCGAGAATTTTGCATAGGAGAGTGCCAGAACTCTATCACTCGTACACGCGTCTTCGAGTATGGCTCCAAAGCGTAGTTCCACAAAGATGGCCGGAAACCCTGCAAGTGTGGATGGAGGTTCGAAACAAGGTGGCACCGCAACCACAAATAGTTCATCAGGCATCAATACCACTGGAATCACGGCATCACTCCAAACCCAAGTTGCTCTATTATTAAATCATAGGTTATAATCATCACGGCGAAAAATCATATTCACATGCATCACATTAATTGCGTGTTTGATAATTTCCTAGGTAAGGTAAAAGCTTAAGCCCCTATGAGCATTATTAAGAGGGCTTAAGAAGATTATACTTAAGACAGAGTAGGAACTGTTCTAAACAGAACCATCTTGACCAACCATAGTCAAAGGGATAGAAAATCTTGATCAATTAAGATCAAAGATAAAGGTACATAGGTACTTCAAGGGATCTAAGAGATAACCAGCAAGTTGACCAAACAAGGACAACAAGGTTGTCCATGATCTATCTTTCAAGGAGACCTAAGGTAAGGATAATTAGGGTCAGTAGGGTACAAAACCTAACCCGAAGGAAAAGGGGAAACAAGCAACCTAGCTTGCCAAGCCCCTCGAATTTCACTAAGTCACGAACGACCCAGGACTGAATGCTGGGAGCATTCAAGAAGAAGGAATCACACCTTAGCAGTTGGTCATACAAACGACCTCTGAAATGATCGTGATTGTACACTTAGATACATTGTTTGAACTTCTTTGCTCAAGGAACTAATTCAAGGCAAAACACTTAATGCTTCAGGTTAAAATCCTGGAGGGAGAGGCAGGTTCAGTTACCTCCGACTGTCTGTCTGACCCTATCCAAGGGGGTTGTTAGCCGTGCCGCGGGTATATGGACTGAACCCACTGCGAGAGGTCTCTCCGTGGGTATTGCTTGGAGCGGGAGGATGCTTGGGTGCCAGGGGAGGCTCTGGCTGTAAATTCCTTACCTCCGGATCTCGCACAAGAGGCCGACATGACTCGAGATGGGATCTCGAGGCTCGTGTACTAGTCTACGGGTGAAACTTGGAGCCTCGAGATGGGATCTCAAGGCTCATGTACTAGTCTACGGGCGGAACTTGGAGCAGCAATCCTACTTGATGTATTTCCTGTCAAGATTGTGGGACAGAAGGAAGGAGTCTCGCTTGAAGCTTTCTTGCTTGCACAATGGGGGAATACACACAAGGGTGGAGGCTGAAAACCAGTTTTCCTCTTCTTAGTTGTGTAAGCCAAAAGAACTCTTATACAAAGAAATAGAAGAACCCTATATATGGGTCTCAAACCAAACTCAACTCACTAAGGTGGCATACTAACTGAGCCACGAACTAGAGTAGATAAGGATAGCTATCATGTAGCTATTATTCATGGGCGGTGTACCAACCGCGTCTGCAACAACTGACAAGTCGGTGACATAAATACACAACGGTCACCCTGGCGTATCACGAGTGGAGCTCGATATCTCAACACTCCCCCTCGAGCTCAATCCCAATTCCTTCACACCAAGCAGGTCTCTGAACTTGCGCAGCTTCTCTGCGCCCAATGCCTTCGTGAATATGTCAGCTACCTGATCCTCTGTGCTGACATAAACTAGATCAATAAGACCTAGTAAAACCCTCTCTCGCACATAGTGATAATGCACCTCAATGTGCTTTGTTCTAGCATGATAGACTGGGTTATTTGCCAAGTGTATACTACTCATGTTGTCACAATAAATGACAACTGGCCCATCTGTAGACTGATGCATATCATAAAGTAGCTTATGCAACCAAGCTACCTCACATGCAGCCATTGCTGCACCCCTGTACTCAGCCTTTGTGCTCGACAAGGCGACTGTAGGCTGTTTCTTGCTACTCCAAGTGACTGCAGCATTCCCAAAAGAGAACACATATCCACTGGTAGATCGTCTATCAGAAATACTACCAGCCCAATCAGCATCAGTGTATCCATGCAACTGTATCTGAACCCCAGTCTCATAAAATAGTCCATACTGCAATGTGGACTTCACATACCTGAGTATGCGTCTAGCCGCATCCAAATGTGGTTTCCTTGGAGCCTGCATAAACTGACTTACCAATCCAACAGCATAGCTCAAATCTGGCCTGGTAATAGTCATATAAATCAAACTTCCTACTATGCGTCTATACATAGTAGGGTCTTCTAGAAGCCCACCTACATCTGTGCTCAGCTTCACATTCTGCTCCAAAGGAACTGAAATAGGCTTACAGCCTGTCATCCCATATTTGGACAGCATGTCCAATCCATACTGCCTCTGCAAGAGCTGTATCCCACTTGGTGATCTAATCACCTCAATGCCCAAGAAATAACGCAGCTCTCCCAAATCCTTCATCTCAAACTTCTGCTTCAATAGCATTTTCACATGAAGGATATCTTCATCACTGTCACCTGTCATAATCAAATCATCAACATAAATGACAAGTAGCATAATACCTTTCTCTGTTTTTCTCTCATAAAGTGAGAAATCTGCCTTGGAAATCTGAAAGCCAATAGTGACAAGATACTGTCATATCTTGTCAGACCATGCTCTAGGTGCTTGCTTCAAGCCATACAAGGCTTTCTTCAACCTGCAAACAAACTCAGGATGAACAGCGTGCACATAACCTGGTGGCTGCTCCATATAGACCTCTTCTTGCAAATCACCATGCAAGAAGGCATTCTTTACATCCATCTGATGTAAAGACCATCCCTTTGATGCAGCCATAGCAATGACTGCTCTTACGGTTGCCATCCTTGCAACCGGACTGAATGTTTCTTCATAGTCAATGCCATATGTTTGTGCATACCCCTTGACTACTAATCTTGCCTTGTATCTGTTCACAGAACCATCTGCATTGTGCTTCACCTTATAAACCCACTTACAGCCAATTGCATTTTTACCTTTAGGCAAAGGTACCAATTCCCATGTAGCATTTGCTTCCAAGGCATCCATTTCTTCATCCATGGCTTTCTCCCATTTTTCTTTTCCCATGGCTTGCTCAAAAGAAGTGGGTTCTGGTTTCTGTATCACTTTGACCATATATGCATAGTGAATGGCTGTAAATCCATCATATTTCAGCCTATCCACAGGATACCTAGCTCTCGTAGACCTGCACAAAGTAGGTTCACTCCCAGGTGCTCTCAAAACATCCCTGGTCTTCCTTACTCTAGGTATAACAATAGAAGGAATACCCAACTCATCATCAATGCTCTGTTCTGAGCCACTGGATTCACCATCCACATAAGAGTGACCTACATTCACATCAAACATGGGCTGATCAACCTTCTCTTTTCCTTTTCGTGATACCTGCATACCACTATCTGCATTACTTTGAGAAGATTCTCCTAATCTCAATCTGCCTGTCCATGGCGAAGAATGTGAACCGCTGCTAGAGGACGCTCCAGGTCCACTAATATTTTGTGACTACTGCTGTGAATTCTGTGCAGCATTACCATTTTGTGCATCTACATCATCAATCACATTTACTGGTTTATACCAGCTACTCATCTCATCAAAAACAACATCTTTGCTCACTGTAAACTTACGAGTAGAAGGGTTATAGCATCTATACCCTTTTTGCTGCAGAGAGTAACCAATAAAGATGCACTTCTTAGCTTTTGGATCCAACTTGGATCTCAACTCATCTGGCACATGTACATAGGCAATGCAACCAAAAATTTTCAAATGAGAAATATCTGGTTTCCTACCAGTATACCTCTCCTCTGGAGTCATTCCATGTATTGCTGTAGTGGGAGTCCTGTTCATTATGTACACTGTTGTAGCAACTGCTTCAGCCCAATAAAAATCTAGCAAGTCTTTTTCATTGAGCATGGCATGAGATACCTCTCCAATATGTCTATTTTTCCTTTCTGCAATTCCATTTTGTTGTGGGGTATGACTGCATGAATATTGCTGCTTTATGCTATGCTCCTGCAAGAACTTTGCAAACTCATTTGAGAGGTACTCTCCCCCTCCATCTGACCTTAGGCATTTTATCTGCAGGCCTGTTTCTTTTTCAACCATAGCTTTAAGAGTTTTGAAATGCCCAAAAACTTCACTTTTCTTTTTCATAAAATACACCCAAACTTTTCTGCTATAGTCATCAATAAAAGTGACAAAGTAATGACAGCCTCCAAGAGATGCAGCTTTAGTAGTCCACACATCCGAGTGGATTAATTCCAATGGCTTCTCACTCTCTTGAACATGTCTAGGAAATGGTTTCCTTGCCTGTTTTTCAAACTGACAGGCTTCACATACCTTATGCATTTCTGCAACCTTGAATTTCGGCAAACCTGCAACAATATTTTGGGCTTGCATTGATTTAAGTCATTGTACATTAACATGACCAATGTGTTTATGCCAGATATCAATATCTGCAACTACACCGGTCCCATGTGCAAACATTGCTGCACTCAATTCAGACATGTCTGCGTCCAATGTAAACATTCTGCCCTTCTTCTTTCCTTTTGCTATCAAGCGACCTTTACAAAGCATCCATGAGGATTAAAACTGACCTGCAAGCCCTGCTCAACCATTTGACCAACAGAAACCAGATTCTTTGTGATATTCGGGACATGAAATACATCGGACAGGTATTTCTTTTTCCCATCCTGCATAGACAAGGGAATTTTTCCAATCTACACAATAGGATGTGCAGTATCATCACCAGTCTCCACAAATCCTGGTTTTTCCATTTTTCTTGTATCCTCCATCCATTCTGCATGACCTGTCATGTGGTTTGATGCACGTGAGTCAACATACCATACATCATTGCTTTCTTCTGCACTTGTCACAGAATTGTTCATGTGCTGCACCATAAACAAGTGCTCATTTCTGTCATCACCCTGTCTACTAGAAGATGCATGATTCCCTTGTTGCAGTTTTCCATTCATGATGTCATTCTACTTTTTATAGCAGTCTTTAGCCATATGACCCATTTTACCACAGTAGTAGCATTCAACATTACTGTTTGCATTTTGGCCTCTTTGCCATCCACCACGACCTCTTTGGCTCCCCTTGCCTCTAGAGTTACCACGTCCTCCTCCATAGGACTAGTTTTCTTGAGTTTGCTGCATATTCTGATTTCTGCCACGGCCTCCAAATCGGCCTCCTTTACCTCTGCCTCTACCTCTTCCAGTATTTGAGTAGAAGACAGCTTCTTTTGAAGTTCCTCCTGAAGAAGATGCACCACCATTTCTCTGCTCCTCAGAAATTAGAAGAGCAATCAACTCCTCAAAATCAGGAAATCTTTCACGGACGGAAATGGATGTTCGGAACTGTGCATAATCCTTTCCTAGACCATTCAAGGTCACGGAAACTAAATCATCATCTTCCACTGGCGACCCAATGGAAGCAAGTGCATCTGCAATCTTCTTCACCTTCATGTGGTAGTCATTGATGCTCATACTTTCTCTTTGCACATTATGCAACTCTTGCTTGAGCTGCATTTTCCTGGCTTGCGTATTTGTGCTATACATTTTTGACAAGGTATCCCATGCCTCCTTTGGCGTACTTGCATCCTGAATATGCACAATCATAGAGTCTGAAATACTGATAGACAGCCAATACATAACTTTCCTGGCTCTCTCATGCCATATTTTGAATGCCTGCATTTGCTGTTGATTGGGAACATCAGGAAGAACTGGTTCTTCTTCATTTCCTGCAACAAATTCCCAATATCCTTTTCCCATAAGGAAATTTTTCATTCTAAACTTCCATGCTTGGAAGTTGTTCTTGTCAAGCTTTTCAGTGACAATCTGTGAAAGAGAATCAGATGCCATTACAGAACACTACAAAAAATTCTGTCACTGCAAAAAAATCACAGCTTCACCCTCACAAGGGAAAATCTGTAAAACTGGAGAAAGTGGTATTTGACCACACAGTCACTTCCTAGTGACGATTTTGCATCAACAGGCAACAGGAATGATTCTGTAACTCCCAATGTCTCTGCGCACAAGCATACGATGCAATTTCTATAGTAACTTTTCACCGATCTGTAGAACGGTGGCTGCACAGCATAAAACTGGGCCTTTTCCTGAGTGTGTGCAGAAAACTTCCGCCTCCAAAACAGGCCCTGAAATGGCCTCAAATCAAAAAAATAAGGTCGCCAAGGGCTAAAGCCCTTTCCCGCAGCATATACTGCCCTCTTGCTTCACCGCGAAGGGCGTCTCAACCTGAGACAATGCACTCCTGCACTTTCCGGCTGTGCTACTTGCAGAGATCTGCTCCCAAAACAGAAAATGAAAGCAACACTGCTCCTCTTACCAGAACCCCGTGAGCTTGGCTTGCTTTCTTGAGCTCCTTACCACGAACAAGGCTCTGATACCATGTCAAGATTGTGGGAGAGAAGGAAGGAGTCTCGCTTGAAGCTTTCTTGCTTGCACAATGGGGGAATACACACAAGGGTGGAGGCTGAAAACCAGTTTTCCTCTTCTTAGTTGTGTAAGCCAAAAGAACTCTTATACAAAGAAATAGAAGAACCCTATATATGGGTCTCAAACCAAACTCAACTAACTAAGGTGGCATACTAACTGAGCCACGAACTAGAGTAGATAAGGATAGCTATCATGTAGCTATTATTCATGGGCGGTGTACCAACCGCGTCTGCAACTGACAAGTCGGTGACATAAATACACAACGGTCACCCTGGCGTATCATGAGTGGAGCTCGATATCTCAACATTCCGAGACTATGATAAATAAAGATCATATATTTGAAAAGGGAAATTGCTTGACATTGTTTTTGTGTCAGTGCCTAAGTTACATGAATGAACCTGTGTTTAAATTGACTAATTAAGGAAGCTGCTTTTGCATATCAAACATAATGTGGTAGGTAATTAGATAACTACGCAAACCGAGGAAAGTGCGGTGGATGTGACTTGGGTCCGTCCTATGAAAGGGTGGTCTCGGTTAGCTGGGAACTTTTCTCAAAACACGTGAAAATGATACTGTGAAGACCCTAGAGTCAGTAGAGTTAGAACCCCAGTTTATGCTATTTTAGGGGAGCGGAATGGGACTATTCCTTATGGACAGAGAGGTCAAGCTTCGCATCCCTCTCGTTTCCCATTCTCCATGAACCAAGTGCCGCATAAATCTGCTTCGACTCTGTTGTTCCTACTCAAAGTGGGTCATCTGGAGCTCGATGCTAGCTACTTCCTAGAGACTTTGCTGATAGGAAAGAAACCCTGACTTCAGGTCGAACCTAAGTGGGAACAGTTGGATACTTCCGCTCGGGGCAGACTCGGGAAGACCTAGATCGCAAAACCTGTGACATTCCTTGCGAGTGCTAGGTGGCACTTTCTAGACTCTCTTCTCGATGGGTTGCTAAGACGTGTTCCAAAGGTGGATGCGAGCGAACACATCACAATTGGTATCAAAGCGAACCAACGAGATCTAAAGATTACAAGGGAACTTAATGGAGGAAAATAAAGGGAATAAAGAGATAAACAGGGGAAGGTGAGTAGAATAGAGCAGTGTTTTCTATTGAAACATTTCTTTACTCACTTATGGATGCTAGGTTGCAGAGTCACAAAGCATGGAGTAAGTTCTTGGTGTTCCAGGTCATGTTCAT
Organism: Lygodium microphyllum; assembly: GCF_053477565.2. Taxonomy (NCBI): domain Eukaryota; kingdom Viridiplantae; phylum Streptophyta; class Polypodiopsida; order Schizaeales; family Lygodiaceae; genus Lygodium; species Lygodium microphyllum. The sequence continues at coordinate 30,453,913 of NC_141164.1, forward strand.
GACTACAGTGCATGCTTTGAATTATCGTCAGAGGCTTGACATGATGGATATTGTGGACCGCATCTATAGTCCTTCGCCCCTGTATGCAGAGCGGAGATGGATGGGAGATTCACAAATATACTACATAGCAGCCCACCGACTCGCATACCTTTAGATCAACTTGAAGAGAATCAAGTGGATGGAGGATTTAAAGATTGTGAAGCTATTTATCTTTGTCAAAGCTCGCGTAAACGCAACTTTACATGTTAGCAGACGGCAAGTCAAGCAGAACAAGTATGTCTATGAAGAAGTGACCCGGGTGATCTCTGTTGATAGAATCAAAGTGTTGGGGCGCTATGAGAAGAACGGGTATCAAAGGAAGGGATACCCCAAGCTTCCTATGACTTACCATTTCCTGAAAATCCATGACCCCACTCCATATTATTATTCCGTCCCTGTAGCCGATTGTAACACAATCCTATTTTCCCCAAACTGATGTATCAATCAGCTTGTCTTACTTATCCAAAATAAGTGTACTCAAGGGGTTGTGCCCTCATGAATAAATAAGACTTTTTACCATTATCTATCTTGATCATAAAGGTTAACTGTGGTGTTAAGTGATTAGATCACTTAGCAAAAAACTGTGCTAGTCATATTAACGTAATATAGGAACGTATGACAAGATGTTAACATAAAGAATCTTATTACCCAGACGCAACCCCAAGCGCAGGTTCCAAATCTGACTCCTGCACTAAGTCCAGCTGTGGTTCAAGAGAAGAAGTTCCTTCTAAAAAAATTAAGCCACCCGAGTTTAACGAAAAGGGAAGGACTGCTCAAGCAGATGCCAAGATCTAGATTGAGTCTATGGAGGACTATTTTGAGGCAGTAGAAACTGCACCTGCTAACCAAGCCATGCTCGCCAAACTTAAGCTTACAGGCAAAGCAAGACTTTGGTGAAAACAGTGGTGCAGAGATCAAGCGATCTCGGAGGGGACAGTCACTTGGGATAAGTTTAAGGAAGCTGTGCGAGGGAGGTATCTGCTACTTGCCTACCGCACACAAAAGATGAATGAATTTTATGACTTGAAGCAGCTAGGATTATCCTTGGAAGCATATTATTCGAAGTTCGTTTCACTCCTAAAGTATGCACCCCCAATAGATATGGCACAACAGGTGTCAAAATTCTGTGTTGGGTTGAATCCACCCATAAACACTCGATTGGAATCAATGCGCCCAACGGACCTACAAGACGCACTCATCCGAGCTACTCCAATAATACAAGAGGTGCAGACCAAACCAAGGTACAACAGGATTTGGCCTTACAAAGATCAGAATAAGGGTATGTCTATGTCTCAGACTAAGAGAGTGCAGGGTCAGAATCAGGGCCAATGCTATCAACAACTTTGTTCCAACGCAAAGCAATGACCTCAACCCACGTTGCTTCCATTGCAACGAGCCCACACACTTCAAGAGGGAGTGTCCCAAGCTTGGCAAAGGGCATCACCTAGGGAAATTCCAAGGTCAAAATAGAGCTGCTCATGGCCAAGGGACCACCATTATGGCCAAAGGGAGAACCTCCAATGTTTCCAACAAGGAGCTGGACAACGAAGAATATCCATCCATGGATGCTGACATTGAGAGGGCGACGGTTCACGCCACTCTTCACAAGAAGGGTCCAAATCGCCAATTCTCGGTGATCCAAACTCCATCAAAATATCAAGGTAAAAGCTTCAAAACCCTAATTGATTGTGGCAGTACACATTCCTTCATCTCACCAATCTATGAAAAGAGATTAGGGATAGCCACAATAGATGCACCTACCTTACTTATGGAATTAGCAAATGGTCGTGAAGTCACTTGTACTAGGCAAACTGCTAAGGTGAAATTCCTACTGGGTGGGAAGCCAACTTCTATGAGATTCAGAGTAATGAACCTAGGTGTCCACGAATGTTTACTCAGAATGGATTGGCTAATACCCAATGATGCCACCATCCACTATGAACTAGGCCAAGTCTCCTTCCAAAATTTTGAAGGGGAACTAGTCACGACTCAAGGTGAGGCTAGTAAGCCAAAAATACAGTTGGCAAAAGCAACACGGATAATAAAAGGTGTTCAAAAGGGTCTACCTATCTATCTAATTAAATTGAATAAGCTAGATCAGAATCAGGAATCTGGAGAAGAACCTTCATGGTTAAAGGAATACGCAGACATATTTCCTGAAGATCTGACGGAACTTCCTCCCCAAAGGGAAGTCAACCACAAAATCAAACTTATGCCAAGAGCTGCACCGGTCGCAAAGAGGCCGTATAAGATGTCCATTCCAGAAGCTATTGAACTGAAAGAGCAACTCAAGCAACTGTTAGATCAAGGCTACATCCGTCCTAGCAGTTCACCATGGGGAGCTCCAGTGTTGTTCCAAAAGAAGAAAGATGGAACGCTTCGCCTATGCATTGACTACAAAGGGTTCAATCAATAAACCATCAAAAATAAATACCCCATTCCAAGAATAGATGAATTTCTTGACCGAGGTGAAGATCTTCTCAAAGATAGATCTTAGATCTGGATATTATCAAATAAGGATCAAAGAAGAAGATATTTTGAAGACTACATTCAATACAAGGTATGGACACTTTGAATTCCTAGTGATGTCATTCGGGCTGATGAATGCTCCTACTACCTTTAACAAGTTAATGCAGGATATCTTTAGGCCCTATCTTGATGACTTCGTACTCATATTCTTTGACGATACCCTAGTCTACTCAAAACAGGAAAAAGATCATGAACCCCAGCTTCGCATTGTTCTTGAAACAATGAGAGCACACAAGCTTTATGCCAAGAAGATGAAGTGTGCATTTTTCAAGCGATAGATTGAATATTTGGGATCCATTGTATCAGCAAAAGGAATTTCAGTAGATCCAGCTAAGGTCATAGACATTTTGGAATGGCCAACACCAACTTCTATCAAAGAAATACGTAGTTTTCTTGGGTTGACAAGATGGTACAAAATTTTCATCAAAGATTATGCTTCGATTGCAGCACCTTCGACTTATCTACTAAAGAAATAAGTAGCAATTGTATGGTCACCTTGCTGAACAGACCAGCTTTGACAAACTAAAGCAAAGCTTAGTATCAGCACCCATCCTAAAACTTCCTGATCTTATTAAGGAGTTTGAAGTGATAACTGATGCTAGCACACTTGCTTTAGGATGTGTACTTATGCAAGAAGGTCACCCCGTAGCATATTCTTCAAGAAAATTGAAGAGCCATGAAAGGAATTATGCTACCCACAACCTGGAGCTGTTGGTTGTCATCCATGCTCTCAAACTTTGGAGACATTACTTGCTAGGTAACAAATTTTCCTTAGTAACGGACCACAAGAGTCTTAAATGGATCTTCACCTAGAATGAGCTTAATATGAGGCGACATCGATGGATCGAAGTGCTGGACGAATACGATTTTGAAATCAAATATAGGCTTGGAAAAGAGAATGTAGTTGCCGATGCACTCAGTCGCTCGCAAGGCATTTCTAAATTCTCTTATTTTGCAAGATCCACAAACAGCAAGGTCTCTAGCCACAAAGGTATCAATGCCAAACAACTTGATTCTTGAGCTAGCAAAAGAAGAGGCATATCATGACCCAGTCTATCAGAAAATGCTAAGGGAGATCCCCATCAAGGATCAAGACCGGAAGCTAAAGACAAAGTATCAAGAATTCTCTGTCAGTAGTGGGCTTGTCTACTTTAGGACAAGATTATGTATCCCTGCAAGCCAAACTCTCAAGAAGAAGATACTGTGGAAAGTCCATGACTCCCCTTTCTCAGGACATCCTGGTTATGCCAAGACCCTTAATGCAATCAGAAAGAGCTATTAGTGGGAAAGGCTCAAGGGATACGTACTCAAATATGTCACAGAATGTTTGTCTTGTCAACGCATTAAGGCAGAACATGTTAAAATGCCTGGGAAATTGCAACCACTTGGCATTCCCCAAATGAAATGGGAGTTCATTAGTATAGACTTCATTGTTGGCTTACCCCAAGTTCAAGGAGGATATAACTCTATTATGGTTGTAGTAGATATGCTCACCAAGGTCGCACATCTCATCCCTGTCAAGACGAACTATAAAGCTTCAGACATTGCAAGATTATTCATCAAGGAAATATTCAAGCTTCATGGGTTACCCAGAAGAATCATTAGTGATCGTGACTCTCTTTTCACATCACACTTTTGGAGGGCTATCTTTGAGGCTATTGGAACTCAACTATGTTTCAGTACAGCTTACCATCCCCAAACTGATGGTCAAACAGAATGAGTCAATCAAGTCATTGAAGATATGCTTAGGGCATACTGCTATCGCAAACCCAAAAAGTGGATTCAATACTTTCCACTAGTTGAGTTTGCCTACAATGCTTCTTACCAACAGAGTATTCAGATGAGCCCTTTCCAAGCATTGTATGGGCATGATTGTCATACCCCTTTGAACTTCTCAGATCCAACTTTGAGGGTAGAAGCTTCAAGGCAGATGCTGGAAGACATGGATTATAAAATCAAATCAATAATACAAGACATTCAAGCTACCAAGGATAGACAGAAGGCTTATGCTGACTTGACATGGCAAGACAGATCCTTCGTCGAAGGTGATATGGTCTTCATCCGTGTACGCCCTAAAAAGAGTTCACTGTCCTTGGGAGAGTACAAGAAGATAAGTCTGAGGTATTGTGGACCTTATAAGATCACCAAGTGCCTAGGGCCTAATGCTTACAAACTATAGCTGCCCACAACTCTAAAGATTCATAATGTATTCCATGTTAGCCTATTGAAAAAGTATCTACCTAATCTAAATCATGTACTTGATGATCAGCAAATTGTAATGCCTAGCCAAGGAGTCCTTGAGCTACGGCCCAATAGAATCCTAGATGTTAGGGAGAGGCAATTGAGATCAAGGACCTTGACAAAATATCTCATCCAGTGGAAAGATTATCCAAAAGAGGATGCCACCTGGATGGACAAAAATACTCTCAACCAACAATACCCCCAGGTCTTCTCGAGATGAGGACATCTCGATTTCTCTAAGGGGGAGAGGATGTAATATTCCCCCGTTCCTTCCCCCCCATGAGAACCCCCCCTAAAAAAAATTTAATTTTAAATCAAATTCTTTTACCTCTCCCTCTCTCTCCCCGCCGACAACATGTCGGGGAGAGAGAGAGGGAGAGGGAGTTAAGAGAGTGAGAGGGGGGCCATGTAGCCCCCCAGGTAAAGGGGTGGCGACCGTTAGACGGCCGTCTTCCCCCCCCCCCCTTACCACATGCCCCTCCACCATATAAGGCAGCGCCCTCCCTCTCTACCCCATCGAAGGCAGTCCCCCTCCCTGGTCGCCTATATCACGCCCCCCCTCCCTCGTGGAACAGCACAGCCCCCCCCCCCCATCATCATTATCACAAGGAGAGAGTGTGTGTGTGTGTGAGAGAGAGAGAGAGAGAAGGAGAAGAAGAAGAAGAAGAAGAAGAAGAAGAAGAAGAAGAAGAAGAAGAAGAAGAAGAAGAGAGAGAGAGAGAGAGAGAGAGAGAGAGAGAGAGAGAGAGAGGAGGAGGAGGAGGAGGAGGAGCAGGAGGAGAAGAAGAAGAAAAAAAAAAGAAGAAGAAGAGGGAGAGAGAGAAGGAGAAGAAGAGAAGAAGAAGAAGAAGAAGAAGAAGAAGAAGAAGAAGAAGAAGAAGAAGGAGAGAGAGAGAGAGAGGAGAAGAAGAGAAGAAGAAGAAGAAGAATTTTTGTAAATACACTCCCCTTCATTATCTTTTCTCCACTCAAGGAGAGGCGGCAAGAATTTTGCATAGGAGAGTGCAAGAACTCTATCACTCGTACATGCGTCTTTGAGTATGGCCCCGAAGCGTAGTTCCACAAAGATGGCCGAAAACCCTGCAAGTGTGGATGGAGGTTCAAAACAAGGTGGCACCGCAACCGCGAATGGCTCATCAGGCATCAATACCACTGGAATCACGGCATCACTCCAAACCCAAGTTGCTCTATTATTAAATCATAGGTTATAATCATCACGATGAAAAATCATATTCACATGCATCACATTAATTGTGTGTTTGATAATTATGAACTTAGTTGTGATGTATGTAACAAGCAAGATAATTTCCGTTGTAAGATGACATCATAATAGGTGAAATTGATTAGATAGTTGCATCGTAAATTACCAAAAACATCTTGCAAGAATTCCTGCATAAAGTGCATTGTTCCTTGCACAAGTTCTTGCTTAAAATGCACTTCAGAGGACATTGAAAGAAACAAAGTGCATCTCCATATCGCAAGATGGATTCTAAGGTACATGTAATAATCTGCAGAAAAGATTAAAGTGCAGCTAGACTCATACAATGATCACATAAAGTTAGATCATTCAAGAAGGTTATAGATCGTGTAAATAATTACATAGAGGATAATGTTAAGATTGCATGCCTAGAAAGTACCTTCGCATGTGTGGCATAAAACAACGTATGGATTATATCAAAATTGTAAGCATTGAAATGAAGGCATGTCATTACGTCGCGTGCATCAAAGTTGTTGGGAAAATTCAACGTTGTTTGTAATTTACCAAATGGAACTGAGATCCATGAATCTCATGTCAAGTCCTTGGTGACTTCAAGAGGGATAGGTAAAAGCTTAAGCCCCTATGAGCATTATTAAGAGGGCTTAAGAAGATTATACTTAAGACAAAGTAGGAACTGTTCTAAACAAAACCATCTTGACCAACCATGGTCAAAGGGATAGACAATCTTGATCAATTAAGATCAAAGATAAAGGTACATAGGTACTTCAAGGGATCTAGGAGATAGCCAGCAAGTTGACCAACCAAGGACAACGAGGTTGTCCATGATCTATCTTGCAAGGAGACCTAAGCTAAGGATAATTAGGGTCGGTAGGGTACAAACCCTAGCCCCATAATACCTTTTGGGAAAAATGTTATCTTAGCCAATCTTGGCACAGGCGTCTTTTTCTGGATCGCCACTACAATTGAGACCCCAAGATCGTTTTCTTGATTATTTCGGACGGGAAAAGGAAAAGGCGGAACAAGCAACCTAGCTTTCCAAGCCCCTCGAATTTCACCAAGTCACGAACGACCCAGGACCGAATGCTGGGAGCATTCAGGAAGAAGGAATCACACCTTAGCAGTTGGTCGTACAAACGACCTCTGAAATGATCATGATTGTACACTTAGGTACATTGTTTGAACTTCTTTGTTTAAGGAACTAATTCAAGGCAAAACACTTAATGCTTCAGGTTAAAAGCCTAGAGGGAGAGGCAGGTGCAGTTACCTTCGACTGTCTGCCTGGCCCTATCCAAGGGGCTTGTTAGCTGTGCCGCGGGTATATGGACCGAACCCGCCGCGAGAGGTCTCTTCGTGGGTGCTGCTTAGAGCAGGAGGATGCTTGGGTGCCAGGGGAGGCTCTAGCTATAAATTCGTTGCCTCCGGATCCCGCACAAGAGGCTAACGTGACTCGAGATGGGATCTCGAGGCTCGTGTACTAGTCTACGGCGGAACTTGGAGTAGCAATCCTGTTGATTTCTGGGATAGCCTGCGGGCATGATACTTGATGTATTCCAGGACTATGATAAATAAAGATCGGATATTTGAACAGGGAACTTTCTTGACATTGTTTTTGTGTCAATGCCTAAGTTACATGAAGGAACCTGTGTTTAAATTGACTAATTAAGGAAGTTGCTTTTGCATGTCAAACATAATGTGGTAGGTAATTAAATAACCAAGCAAACCGAGGAAAGTGCGGTGGACGTGACTTGGGTCCATCCTATGGAAGGGTGGTCCCAGTTAGCTGGGAACTTTTCTCAAAAGACATGAAAACGATACTGTGAAGACCCTAGAGTCAGTAGAGTTAGAACCTCGGTTTATGCTATTTTAGGGGAGCAAAATGGGACTATGCCTTATGGACAGAGAAGTCGAGCTCCCTCTCATTTCCCATTCTCCATGAACCAAGTGCAGCATAAATCCGCTTCGACTCTGTTGTTCCTACTCAAAGTGGGTCATCTGGAGCTCGACGCTAGCTACTTCCTAGAGACTTTGCTGATAGGAAAGAAACCCTGACTTCAAGTCAATCCTAAGTGGGAACGGTCGAATACTTCTGCTTGAGGCAGACTCAGGAAGACCTAGATTGCAAAACCTATGACATTCCTTGCGAGTGCTAGGTGGCGCTTTCTAGACTATCTTCCCAATGGGCTGCTAAGACGTGTCCCACAGGTGGACGAGCGGACACGTCACAATCTCTTTGTTTAATGCATCAAATCTAGTGATTTTAGTGATGGTAGGAAGTCAAAAATTGGTGGAGCATACTGCCTTGATCATTCCTTGATCAGTTGTTGCAAGAAATGGTAAAAAATGATGCATAGAAGTTTCACACTATGGGATTAGTGGTTTTTTTCAATTTTGAGGGGGCATACATGCTTGGAATTGAGATCCGTCTAGATGGCTGACTTCATGACATCGAAATCTATAGACTTGGCCACCCTGATGCACTTTTGAGCTCTCGAATCATGTAGTTGCTTCATAATGCGAAACCTTACGGGGTTAAAATGGGGGGTCAATTGGACTCTGATCGACAAACCAAGACTTGCATTGGCTTTCTAGCATTGAACTCCATCTAGGAAAAACTCTAGCTCATCAATCTACAACCATTTTATTTTGCATGAGAATTTGGTCTTTTACAACCTCTCAAGCTCTTTTCTGCTCTTCAAAAATAACCTTTAAAATCTGCTCTCCTTCTGAAGCTTCTTTAGGTTGATTAGCTCCATGCTTTTCTTTTCAATACCATGCAATACTACTTGCTAACCTTTCCATATGAATTTCATTTGTTTATTTTTTAGGTCCATTGAAAATTTCCGAGGGCATCTATGCAAGTCACATCCAAGTACTACATCAATAGGATCCATTTCCAAAGAAATGAGATTAATGTGAGTGGTACATGATGATTATAGAGCAATAGGAATATGTGGACAAACATGATGGCTAATCTCATGAGCCCCATTATCTACTTGAATGCATAAGGGAGAGTCCATCTCAAGGGGAAACAATTTCAGTCCTTTAAGGGATTTAGAGTTCACAAAACTATGAATGCTCCCTATATCTATGAGAATATGACCAACTCTATCCTTAATAAACCCCTTGATTCATAGTGGATTGCCCCCCATAGATCTAGTCCATGTGTCATGGGAGATAGAGCACAATCTTGGAGAAAAGTGATTAGTCCAAATATAATAACCAACAAGGTCGAATGGGAAAAGTTGGAAAAACGAGCACAAAAATGCACTAAATCTTTAATAAAATAAAATCGATGGGCCGAAACAGCATGGAGAAAATACAAAAATTATGCAAGAGTAAGCCGGAGAGGGATATCAAATCAGAATTGAATTCGGAGCTAGGTAAGGTAGGTTCACATCGAAAAACGATCAAAAATACAAGTGAGAATACCGAAAACTACGGAAAAATTAATAACAAGCAAACCATGCATCGTAATGATAGGCACTAAAATGGAAAAATGTCAAGGGGAAGGTATAGGTCAAGATTATATCATTAGATTGCAGTTCCAAAGTGAAAAAGGCATGTTCGCATGGAAACACATGAAATCGATAGGAATTTTTTCAAAAAGTAATAACTCATGATTCGGGGCCCGGAATAGAGGGCTCTAAAAAGGAAGAGTGGCCAGTGCAAAGGGACAAATAGGGATGTAAGGTTAGATTGTAATTTTGGAAAATAGAGGGTGCGGGCCCATGGAAACATGGCAAAACCAAGTATAAAGCCACGCGGACAAGGAACGACCCCAATACGGGGTGAAAATGGGACGGGCAGGTGGAAAAGGGACCCCATCAAAGCAGGACTAGGACATGGTATGCTCGAGTCATTACATAAGGAGGGAGGGTATGCAGAGCACATGTGTAAGGATGCGTCCCCATACTTAAGACCTTAATAGATTGGATTGACTACACGACAGGGGCCAAACACTTGATCATAACCCATGCTCATACATCCTTACACTTAAAACATGACCGAATCTTTCAATCAAAAGGGTTAGGGTTAGAGAAACTTGGCGTGATTTGCATATAGTTAAGGATAACCATTGCTGTCACATAAAGGATCGTAGTTGTCGGCAGGAGGTACCAGGGCTTGCCATAGCACACTCATCCAACATGGTAGGGATCACACAGCAACACCGAGGGAGGTAGCTTTGTTGATGAAATGTTGGTTAAGTTGTTAGTGGTGAGGTATCCATCACTCCATCTCAATAGTCACTCATGTTGAAATGATATATCAATCACTCGCCCCATGACTCACATCACTTGGCATTAGAGAAAGGGTTAGGGTTAGAGAAACTTGGCGTGATTTGCATATAGTTAAGGATAACCATTGTTGTCACATGAAGGATCGTAGTTGTCGGCAAGAGGTACCAGGGCTTGCCATAGCACACTCATCCAACATGGTAGGGATCACACAGCAACACCGAGGGAGGTAGCTTTGTTGATGAAACGTTGGTTAAGTTGTTAGTGGTGAGGTATCCAACCATCACTCCATCTCAATAGTCACTCATGTTGAAATGATATATCAATCACTCGCCCCATGACTCACATCACTCGAAAAATAATTATTGAAATCCATAACTCACATTCGATTGAGAGATTGGCAAGAAGAATGGTTCAGAGGGAGTATGTCAATGTGCACATTTGACGGTGCATCAGTGTGTCCCAACCCATTTGGCATAAGTGTAAGAAGGAAGGACAAGGAGCCTTATTGTATAGTGCACCAAACAAAATGAGGTGTATCGTGATGGCAAAGGAGGCCCTTCCCGTGAGTGCATAGGGAAACAAGAATGTACTTGTCTCCAAGTGTTGGAACGTCCCTCAATCCTCACCTCTCAGTTAATGGAGGAAAAATCAATCATGCTCAACCCCCCCTCTATCTCATGCTCTATTGATTATTACAAGAGGGCAACCGAGTTCCTCACATCCCGTTGATTGAAACCTCACTGCCACTTGTGCAAAGGTTATATGCCATGTGTGCAATTGATGGTGCAATAGTGCATCCCGCTCTATGCTAGCATACGGTGCGAGAAGAAAGGCCAAGGAGCCTTATAGTGCCATGCACATTAACAAATTTTTGCTTTGTGCATTGAGAGGCCCATCCTATGCATGCAACAATCCATTCATACATCACACCTCTCTGTTGGATAGAAAGGGCAAGGACTGGTCACTCACCCCATCCTCTGTCTCTCACTCTGTCCCATACTCACCTCCCCATTCAATTAGGATGATAGCTCTCATCACTTAATGTTTGTCAATGAAGATCAAATTTGTCTGGTTGATGATTTCAATTTGTATCGATTGATGAGAAGGCATACTCAGGGAGGTAGCCAACACGTCTAGTACTTAGATTGCACATGGAAAATATCGTCAATTGTAGGAGTCAGAAGCACTGATGGGGTTGTTTCCAAAGCAGAGAAATAAAAATTGTAGCAGTATTTCCCAAAGCATAGAAATAGTCATCCATCAACTCAATCCATATCTCCGCCTTTGTTGCGATGTCTATTCCTTCTCCGTCAAACTCGAGGGTGCCTTAATTTGCTTGAGAATGAATTTCTTCTCTTGCACGTCATCATTTGTGGGTGAAAAAGGTGCCTAACAATCAAATCATTCTACTTAGGTTATTTTATTTAAGATATGTCTACAAACCATACATTAATCAATCGCACATCATTACAAAGTTTAGCTCTGATACCAATTGAAACGTGCCTGGCTGTCTAGGCACGTTTTAGCGGTCCATCCAGAAACGAATCTAAGTGTCGCTGCTCAAAACATTCCATGGGAGTGTCGGGCGACGATGCTTAGATTCGTTTCTTGATGGACCGCTAAAACATGCTTGGACAGCCGATAGGTAGGCACGTTACAAGAAGTGGGGAATTGATTTCGTGGGCCCCATTGATCTACCAACCAAAAGGAAGCACAATAAATACATCTTGGTCTATATAGACTACGTAACAAAGTGGTGTGAAGCTAAAGCTCTGAAGCTGGACGATGGTAATAGTGTGGTCTTGTTACTGTACAAGAACATCATCACCCATTTTGGCAATCCCCTAAAGCTTGTCAGTGACAGAGGTACCCACTTCCTTAACAAAATCATGGAAGAGTTGACCAAACTGTATAATATTCGCCATCGTAAGTCCACACCCTACTACCCCAAAGCCAATGGCCAAGTCAAAGTTACCAATCGCATCCTCTGCTGATTCTAACCAAAATGATAGCCGCACATTGTCATGATTGTGATTATCGTCTTATAGAGGCCCTCTGGGTGTACAAAACCTCCCAGAAGACAGTGACATGACAAACTCCTTTCCAGTTGGTGTATGGAATAGAAACCGTATTTCCTGTTGAACTCGAGCTACCCTCTCTACGCGTGGCCATCAGTGAATGTTTGGGAGATGCTAAGTCCCTTCAATGCCATCTCTTGCACTTGGAGTGTCTTGATGAGATCCGCAGGATAGCCCTACAGTGCATGGAAGTCACACAAGCTCACAGAAAGGTCTATCATGATAGCTTCATCAAGCAGAAGGAGTTCAAGGAAGGTGACTTAGTCCTCGTTTATGAATCTTGATTTGGCAAGTTTTCAGGCAAGCTTCAACAATGTTGGATGGGTCCTTATAAGGTACTTGTCATTAATCTGAATGGCTCAGTCCAAGTACAGACAGTCGATGCTTCAGATGATCCCTTCCTTATTAATGGCTATCGCCTCAAGAAGTATTACCCCCCTAGGGATCCTGACAATCACCACTAATAGCTTCCTCATTCTTTGCACAATGGTCAAGATGGCTTTACCTAACGCTCCTAATAACTCTCTTGCTAATCTTGATTATGAGGTTCTGTTCTAATAGCCCCTCGTAGCCACCTTCCCCTCCCCCTTGGTTTCCTTTCCGTCTAAATGCAACAGAGGTGGCGAGGATGGTTCTGATATATGGCGTCCCTACCATTTGACGCTTCAAATACAATAAGAAAGAAAAAGAAAAAATACAAATATATCAGTCATGGGAGAAAAGGACTTCGGTCCCTGTTATGCCGACCTATTCTTCGAGAAAAGGTGGAAACACCCTCATGAGTAGTATAAAATTAAAGAAAATAAGAGAAATAATAATGATAATACAAAATAAAACTGTTATGGGAGAAAAGGAAGAAATTCCCTGTCATAACAGGCCTCGTTCCAAGACAAGGTGGCACATACCCTTGGATGGGAATTTGGCTGTGGAAAAGGTGGTAACACCCCGCAGTCTAGGATCACTGAATCTCTAGCCGAACTTCTGCAGGCAAAGTTTTCAAGCCGTCTCCCTTGGTGCGCTGAATTTGATAACCTCTCTAGTGCTTCTGGTTCCTACAACAAACAAAGGTTCCAACATGTAGCTCCAACACTAAACTTATTGGCCACCTCCCTGGGTAGGTTTCTTCATCAACCAATCCACATTGATACCATCAACCAGATGAAGTTGATCTTCATTGACAAACTTAGAGCATCATGAGCTTTCATCCGAACTAGATGGGGATGTGAGTATTGGCTTCCCTCTATATTCATCAACAGGGCATGAGACAGAGAGTGGGGTGAGTGACCAATCCTTGCCTCTAATATTCAACAAAGAGGTGAGATGTGTGAATGGAGTCTCGCACACATGAGATGGGCCTCTCAATGCACGAAGCACAAAATTGTTCTTGTGCATAGCACAACAAGGCTCCTTGGCCTTCCTTCTTGCACTGTATGCCAGTACATGGTGGGATGCATAGTGACACCATCAATTGTGCACAAGGCATACCACCTCTACACAAGTGATCATGAGGATTACATCAATGGGTTGCCCTCCTGTATTTATCAATAGAGCGTGAGACAAAGGGGGGACTAAGCGTGACTATCAATTATCAAGATGTGAGGATTAAGGGATGTTACGACACTTGGAGTCAGGTACGTTCCTATTTTCCTATACACACACGGGATGGGTTTCTGCCATCACCATAGGACACGTCACTCTATTCTGTGCACTACACTATCAAGCTCCATGGCATGCCTTCTTGCACCTATGCCAAACGGGTTAGAACACACTCTTGTACCATCAACTATGCACATTGGCATACTCCCTCTAAATTATTTCTCCCTTGTTCCATTCTAAATCAGGTGTGAGTTATGGGTTCCCATGATTATTCATTGGGCAATGTGGGAGTTTGGGCGACAGCAACTGTTCTTTCATCCTCCTCCATGAGCGACAATGAGCTGAATGTTAAAGCATTCATCATCACTGATGGACTCTCCCGACAGAGCTACCTCCTTGGGTGCTTCTGCGTGGTCCTTGCCACGTTGGATGTGTGTTGTGAAGACACTTTGGTACCTCCTACAACCAACAACAACACATGACAACAACACAGGACGCAACATCGACAATCGACTTCAATTTTCGGCAACATGGGCCAAGTGTTTCTAACCCTATTCCTTTTTCTATTTTCAAATGATGGTCATGCTTTAATGTGGGACATCAACGATTGGTCTAATGTGGGGTCCTAGGTCCCTATTGCTCGGTTCCCCCTTCTCGTTCCAGTCTTAAGTGTTGGAACGCGTCCTTGCACGTCTACGAGGCATATACTCATGCATATCCTGATTCTAATCATGCATCTATGACACGATTGGATTTTACCCTGACGGGGTCCCTTCCCCACCCACGCATTCTCTCTCACCCCACTCGTGAGGACATTCCTCCCCTGTTTCTCATTATCCCTTAATTTGATGAGTTTCCATGTGAATATATCCTACATTCAACAGCACCCATATCCAACCTTATAGCCCTATTTGTCCTTTTGAATGGTACACTTTTCTTTTTATAGCCCCCTGTTCTGATCAACGGTTTACAAGTTATTAATTTTTGAAGAATTTTACGTCACCTTGACATATTCCCATGTGAATGTGGTTTTCTTTGATTCGGAAAAGCTAATGGATGTGACAGCCCTGCCCTATACCTTCCACTTGACATTTTTTCTTTTTATAGCTAGTCCTTTTGAGGTACAATTTTTCCATTATTAGTTTTTGCGGGTTTTCATGTCTTTTTCATGTGTCTTTTCATCCTTTTTCTATGCGAACCTACCCTATTCTCCTCAAAACTTTCTTTTGATTTGATAGATTTGTCTTACTCATCTTCCTGCCCATTATTCCTTTTCACTCTACCCTGTTCCGACTTCTGAATTTTTCATTATTAATTTGTATATGTGTTTTCGGGCCTCGTTTCATCGTTTTTCCATGTGAATGCCTCCTCATGTCCCCAGACATGCATTCTAACGTGATAACCCTATCACCCACACTTGTCCTAATGTTTTTCGTTTTTATTGTCTTCTATTCTGTTGCACAAATCTTCCACAATTAATTTTCACGACCAGTAGCAAATGTGTTTTTACTGTTTTTCCCATGTGAACGCACTTTACCTCCCCCAGAATTGGGTTTTCCCATATCCATCGAGTCTCACCTCACTAGGGACCTTTTTCCTTTTCATCTTGCCAGGTTTCGACATACGTATCCCTCCGTATTCAATTTTATGTCCTATTTCTGATGTATTTTTGTGGGTTTTTCCACATGAATTGGTCCTATCCGAGTTGGAACCACATTTTGAAGTGTTAGCCCCGGTCCTACATGTTGTCTTGCCCACTTTTCCTTTTTCCCGTACTTCATTCCGGTGGACAAATTTTCTAGTATTAAATTTTATGTGTTTTGCGTGCCTCGTGTTTTCTTTTTCTCTCTTTTGCATGTGTAGTCTGTGTTTTTAGGTTTGGACGCATGTCTCCACATCCTAATGCAAGGTCGCCCTTCATTCGCACAACTACCCCACCCATCGTTTCAATCCCGGCATTGCAAAATTTTTTTTACCCTCGCATATGCCTTTGCGTGTGGGACGAGAGGGGTTTCTTTCTTTCTTTAACTTTACAAAAAAAACAACAACAACAAAAAAACACACACAAAACACAAACAAACCATAAATTTCAACCCATAAAAAAATCCCCTCCTCTCTCCCGTTCGTAACCACCCCTTCCCTCCTCTCTCTCCTACGTCTTCTTCTTTCTTCTCTCCCTCTTTCTCTCTCTTCTCCTCTTTCTCTCTCCCTGACACCCCTTCCCTGCTCCTTCCCTCTTTCTCTCACCTCCCCCCTCTCTCTCTCTCTTCTTCTCCTACTCCTCCCGCTTCTTCTTGTTCTTCTTCTTCTTCTTGCTCCTCCCACTTCTTCTTCTCTTTCTCCTCCTACTTCTTCTCCTTCTTCCTCTGCCTCTTCTTTTTCTTCTCCTCCACGCCACTCCATGCTATCCCACCGCCCCGCAGCTCTTTGCCGCCACTGGTTGGCCGCCTACCACTGTTGCCACACCTGCTGCCGCCGCCGCCACCACCTGTGCCCCCCACCCCAACCACCCCTCAATCCCCCCAACCCCCATTCCCACTACACCCTTCCCACTCACTAACCGCCCTATCTAAGCCCCCCTTCCTACTTAACCCCCCCCCCCCCCCCCTTCTCTAAAGCCCACCCCCCTTTCACCTCCCCCCCCCCCCCCCCCCCCCCTTTAGCCCCTATTCTTGCAGGCCTCCGTTCCCCCGTAGAATCCCCCCCCACAATTCCCTACTAACCCCCCCCCCCTTAGCCCCTATTCCTGCAAGCCCCCTCCGTTCCCGTCGACACCCCCACCGCTGACTCTCCTTCCCCTTAATTTCCAAACAAACACGCATAAACCAACAATGCCTAATCCCACACAACCACTTGCAGGTGTTCATGCGCACGTGTGGGAGTTGTCGTGCTGCGATCGAGAGTGTTCACACATGTTCACGCGCAAGGACGTGCGTCCGAGCTTGTCCATGCGATGGTGCATGCCCATCTGTTCACACTCACTTGTTCACATGCAGACCCAGGTACCTCCTTTTTTTTCCCAAAAACTTGAAAAACACCTAAAAACACTTAAAATCATTTAAAATTCATAAAAATTTAATTAAAAACAAAAAATAGTTGAAATTTTCTTTAACAAATTGAAAAGTTTTTGGGATTATTTTCTTGGTCGTAATGCAAAAAATTAATTTCATAAAATTAAAAATATTCAAAATACTTTAAAATTCATTGAAAATTGAATAAAATCCATTGAAAATCAATAAAAAACAAAAAATAATTTCAAAAACTTTTCAAAAAATCTCACCAACTCATTTGAATATTTTTGGAATATTCCATAAGCTGAAAATGTTGTGCCAAATGGGCAAACTATTATTTTAAGGCCAAAATGCTCATTAAAATACCTGAATTCATGGAAAATATATTTTAAAATCTGAAAATAAGCTGAAAATATTGGATAAATTCAAAAAAATATTGAAACTTGATGATTTAATTTTCACTCAAGGTTGATTATTGAAAGCTCACCATGAAAATTTGAAATAATAATAATAATAATACCAAATTAAAGAAAAGAAGAAAGAAAAAGAAAAAAAAACACACAAACACTAATAATAACCAAACAAACAAACTAGGACCACACTACCCTTGCCTTGATATTTCTTTCTTTAATGAGGTGTTACGGTTTTTTTTTCAGTTAGTGGCTTTTTTTTGACTCATTGCATCTTTGGACTGATACGCGCGCATTCAATTTATTGCATACACACCCCTACCATGTATTTATTTTTATATTTTATTTATTTATTTATTTATTTTTACCCTACAACCATGGTTACTTGTTAAAATGAACTTTACTCACCCACTTTTCCACACGCGCTCGCGCCAAACACACAATTTTCTAATAAAATTAAAATAAACCTAATGTTCACTTAGCACGCATTTCATACACTACAGACACGTGTAATTTATTAAAAATGAACTAGTCGTCACAAAAAGCACGCGCTAGCAAAAAAGTGCTACACACACCATTCATTTCTCTTGAATGAATCTACATTTAGAGACCTCAGTCTGGGTATCGGAGTCCAAGTTTCGTTTAACGCATCGCTTCACCCTAATAATTTGTAATTAAGATTGTAAGAAGGAACCGTCGTTTTCTTTTGAAGGTTTAACACGTAATAAAATTTCACCCATTTTTAGATAATTTCTTAAAATGAACCATTCATTAAACTTATTTCCCTCACTGCACTTGTTTCTCTTTTCAATAAATGTGCTTCGTGGGATGGGCCCATGCAGTCTTTCGAGTTGTTTCTCTTGTCCAATTTGATTACAAAAGTTCTAATCATGTCCTGAGTGGATTGTTGTATTATGGTTTGGTTGCTATGACATGATTACAGGTACGGCCTATAGTTTTCTTTTCTGCCTAATACGGGGCTTCAGGGTGTTTGTTTGTCTTGCATCACATGAAGCTTTTGATTGCATATGTGTAGAGGTCATGCTGAATTTTTTCTAGGATGTGGATTGCTTAGGGTGGTCAGTCGGTCAATCACGGCTGTGTGTGTCTATTCTGGTCGATCTCTTATTTATGGTTATCATGTTGTTTTGCAGGCATTCACTGTGATTGTCTGTGTGTGTGGTGTGTGTGTGTGAAACCATCTAAATGGTGCCTCATACCCCTCCCCCAATCCAACATGTCCCTCTGGTATCGCATGATTACTCCTTATTACTGGATTCAAACCTTGTCGTTAAAGCAGGCTTATCCAAGTTTGTGGGTCTTTCCTTACCACTAATTCCAGATTATCCTACACTTTGTGATCACTTTCTAGCCTCTTACAATAAGAATTATGGCTCTGTCCGTGGTACTACTATTCTTCTGGCATCTAAGAGTCTGGGCAAGGCTCTTTGTATGCCATATTATGGGGAGTCCGTCCCTGATGCCCGTCAGGAGTCAGTGTCTCCATGATTGCCAATCCCCTCTGGAAGCAGACATGACAATTCCTTTAGAACAGGTTTATGCCTACCAAAACCTCATCTCATTACCTCTCCAAGGAGTTATTTATAGCTTCCAGAATGGTGTTGAAAGGCATCACTATTGATTAGAGTACCTACCTCTTGTCCAAGATGGATCAAGTTACTCGAGGAAATGTGACGAATGTCACCTTTAGGTCTTACCTTCATGTCTTCTTGACCCATGCTGCTCTTGCTAAGAAAGTCCATTTCCCTCCAATTGATCCTCTTGAAGTTTCTCCTCCTCCTAATGAAGATGCTGATGTGATCATTGAGGATGATGATTCTCCCCCTCCATTAGTCCTACAGAGAAAACGCCTTAAGATGATGGATGAATCAGTTCCAGTTCCTCCCCCTCCAGTTCCCGTTACCATTCTTGCTCAATCCTATAGCACATTACCTACTTTCCTTAAGATGCCAAATCTTTTTAGAGCCCATAGAGACGAGATGCTAGACATCACTATTCCTTTAGTGCACCACCTGGTAACGAGATTTGGTTATTTCCTTTATACAACAGCTTTATTCTTCATTTTATGAAGAAGTTGAGCAATCCAAGGAGGAGCTGAATAAGGAGTTAACCTCTGCTCAAGAGAAATTTTTTTACCTTTGTACGCAAATGGAGTAGCAGACTAAGCTCATAGATACTCACACTGGTGAAATCTCTACGTTGAAAGCTCAGTTTGCAGAAGCTAGGTCTCAAGTCATTACTATAATAGAGGAGAGGGATAAGTTACAGAAGGAGGGTCAAGAGATGAAGGAGATAATAGATGTCCAAGCAGAGCAGTTTATATCCACCACAGCTATCTTAGACTAGAGCAATGCTCAGATCTAGCAACTCAAAGATCAGTTGACTTAGCCTTCGGACTACTACATAGAGTCTTGGGTAACCAGTTTCTACTTTGTCCCCTACAAACTTGGCGGTTCTCCAATGACAAGCCACGTTATACCCTTTGTTCCAAGCTAAAGTGGAAAGGCTTCAGTTTAGGATGGACTTATTATGGTCTTCATTTGAGCAATTTCAGGAGTGTATTCCTCCCGATCATTCATTTTTTGTCCACTATTAGTTGCAGAAGTTGGCCTTCTATATTAAGCTCTCAACGATGGATCTACCTCTTCCAAAGGATGGTTGGAGTGGAGCCTGGTCTTTTGATTTGTTGATAGAAGTAGTCCGCATGGTCTTTGAAGACTTTGTGACCTTGGATACAATGCCAATGTCTTACGTGTATCTGCGCAGTGATCTATTGATTCCAAATTATGAAGATCTAGCTTGGTATGTAGAGGATGTGGTCTTACAAGCTACCTTATATATCAAACATTTGGAGTTGAGGATCGATGAAATGTTCCAGTGCTATTCTTCTACAGTGGCTGCTTGCCCTAACACTTTATGGCATACAATGATTGATTCAGTAGTCCTAAACCAAAGACAGAATAAAACCTCTAATCATGTGTAGAACACTAACCAACTGAGGGTGGATCTTTTAGCTTATCTTTCCAAGCACCGTCCATTTGATTCATCCTTCTTTGATGCTTACCATCTCCGATCTGCTATAGGTCCCTCCGTTCCTAACTTATCCTATTATCAACAAATGGCCCATCAATATGATGCTTATTTTTCCCTTTATCAATCCAACTCAACAGTCATTTTACCTTTCCTTTTCCAACCTTAGGGCTCACCTCAAATTCCAATCTTTACTTATTGTTATTTCATTGAAGATCGAGTATTTTTCCCTTCTCAGTCTTGTCCTTTCCCATCTATCCGTACTCCTTCCACTTTTCTTGCTTATCAATTAATACCTTTCTTAACCGATTTGCCTAAATTTTCAACTAATCCTTCTTTAGCTTATTCCTCATTTTGTGATTTTTCCTACCCATCTCTTTATCCTCTTTTACCCATTCCTCTTCCATCTCCTACCACTTCAATTTCTCAGTCCCCTCAGTTGGTTAGTGGGTATGACAGGTTTGATCAATAGATTCTAAGAAGAAGAGGATGAAGCTCAACTGATTCTTTTATGGGATCACAGATTAATTGGCCATTAATTTCAGGGGAGTGGACAACTGCTAGTCAAGCGTACCAAAATTATCTCCATTTTGCACAACAATCTTCACAATCTCCATATCCTTCAGTGAGATTGATAGCCCACTTTACTTGATATCTAGCATATATGCATAGGCATTCACATAATGATCAAAAGGCCATTTCAAAGTTATGTATAAATGTCAATGTGAACATTGATTCCCAACAAGTGGATGTCCTATATTTTCATGCCCTTTGTCTGCCTAGTAGATACCTTGTTTTGCTAGAAACGATGTGCTGCCTTCAATTCTTTCAAAATCCTCCAAAAACTTTTGATGTGTTTGTGATGTGTTAATTTCTATATGATGAGTTCGTAGTGGTTGAATATTGGATTTGTTCAAGAGCTCTCTTTTTTACTATTGGCAGTGATGGTGATGGTGGATGAAAAGCTTAAAATGCAAAGCTAAAGAACCTCTTATATCCTTTACGAATTTGTTATACTTTTCTATTGTTTATAATATGTGTTAATGGATAAAGGTATTTTCCTTTCGTTGTATCCTTTCTTAGATACAAGTGATAAGTTGGGGTCGTGATTGGGTGGTTTATTGAAGATACTAAAGAATATTGAGTTGAGCTCTTTAATGAACTTTTATTCCCTTTTTCTTAGGTCACGAGGACGCTCCCTTATTAAGTGTGGGGATATGTTGAATGTTGAATTGACTTGATTTTTTGGTTGATTTTTGTTGTTTTTGAGCCTGAATGGTTGATTTTTGATGGATTTTAAATAATGACTTGTTATTTTGAAAGTGTTTGAAAGTGTTTTGGATGATATTAATTATTTTTTGGAAGCTCATGATGATTCTCAATAGAGATATAAGGCTCTGTGATGTTTTGATAGGTTCTATTGAGGTTTTGATTGGTTCTATTTAGCTTTTTTTTTTTCTTCTGTATGAAGCATGGATTAATGATTGATGGAATTTGAGGTCTTTTGAAAGCTCATTGAATGGTTTTTGATAGTTTGGAATGGTTTTAGTATGAGTTATGTGATTTTGATGCTTTCTGTTGACCTTCTGTAACCCTCTGTTGAGCCTGTTGAGCTTCTGTAGAGCCTCTATTCGTACTCTGTTCATGCTTGTTCCTGTTCTATTCTGTTCTGTATGCCTCTACAAGTGTTTTGTGGAATGTATGTGAGACTTTGGGAAAGTTTTCTAGCCTTGGAAAGAGGTGAATGTAAGTTCAAAAGAGCTTAAGAACGTGGAAGAAGCAGCTGTTGAAGAAGACTGGAGTGAAGTGACAATAATGAGCTATGAAGAGTCACTGTAGTGGCTTTGGTGACCTTTTATATCAAGCACACCTTTTGTAAGGGGCATCCATGACAAAATAAGGAGTATTATGAGTTATTATTGAGTATCGTAGTGAGGAGATGATATATTGTTGATTGAGAGAGAAAGAGAGAGTCAGAGATAGCCAAATAATGTATCTATCTATAAGAGACTGTGAGAGAAAACTATGAAGACAATGAAGATGAATACTATGTGATATTTTTACATTCAAAGTGGTGCTTCTGTTGTATTCTCTTTGTTGCTTGATGAATTCTATGAAGAATATGAAGATAATTATGGATTTTGTTGAAGTTAAAGCTATGGGAGAATTGTTTCTATGATGCTGCATCAAGATTTCTTGCTAGTGGTGTTCTTTTCCTTGTTGTGGTTTTCTAAAGAATTAAAAAAAAGCTTGTTGATGTTACAAGATAGATTTTCGTGCAATAGAAACCCCTTTTCCTTGGTGTCTTTCTTGGGGCTCCAATCACATAGCTGCTTTAGAGCACTAAACCTTGCGGGGATTAAATGGGGGATCAAACAACCTCCGATTGATGAACAAAGACTTGTGTTAGATTCCTAGCATCCAAATCCACTTAGGAAAACTTTAGCTCAACCATCCTCTTTTGTGACGCTGCACATCTACCACTGCGAACCTAAGGGCGGTGTCTTTTTCCAACAATTTGAACTCATTAGTCATCATCATCATAAGAAAAAAAAATTCCATTGTGTGCATCTTTTTGTTTGCCATTCAATTTGAACTATCAGTTTGAAAATTTGATTGCTTGGTTCTATCCTTTTTTTTGTATTTGTTGAGTAGTACTCAAGCGCAAATAACTCGCATGTATGTTTGTGTGTGTGGTTGCTCATATAAGTGCTTGTTTGTTCTATTGTTCAGGATCTAGTCCAAAGTTGCACATGAAGAAGATAGAGAGTCAAATCTAGTGTAACATATGGTGGATAAAGAAGCAGGAATACAAGGGCTAAAATAGAAGCTTTTCAACTTGATGAACCACATCAACCCATCTGATCATTCTCTTGATAATCGGCCAACTAGTCTTAGTAGTAAAATTCCATCTTAGAGTATGTCTCTGAATTTTTTTGGATTCACTGGGAGAGCTAACTGAACGAGAAAGGAATTTATTAGCATAGGTTGCAGAATTGCATAGCAGAGTGACAACATTGGTTGATGAATTACAAGCAGTCAAGTTGTGGAATGTCCAGCTTGAACAGCAATTGAATGCAATATTCAACAAAGAGGACGAAGAGAGGATAAAAAGAGAAGAGGTAGCAATAGATAATGGATGAGTTGATGGGGGTTTGTGTCATTAAACATATATCCTATCAATGGTAACCATTTATGTTACTTATTTGATGTGGATTGCTATCTCATAGTGAAGGCGCATTATCTGAAGAGCAGTGGTTTTAATAGCCTTAAGCTTTTTTTTTTTAAAGCAAGTTGGAGATAGCAGCTCGCTTTCTGGGAGGATCTGGGATGATTTGAGGGGGGAGCGCAAATTTTGAGAGAGAAAACATGATTCAAGGGAGCCCATGGATACAATGTATCTTATTGTGGATGTTCATCAGGCTCTAAGTGCCATAAAACTAGAGGATTCAGTGTGTTATTGGGGAGAAGATGGTGCCTAGAAGAGCTTGGATCATTGTCTGTAGTCAAGGATAGGTTTTTGATGCAACGTCGTGATCTTTCTTGAGACTGATGCAGATTATTAGTCTGACTCGCCACTGAGAAGAAAAACTGCAACCGCTAAGCTCTTCAACTAGAAAAATCAAAGTGCATGCCTTCAAAAACAACAGTTGCAGGCTGGCGATGAGGCACTTCCTAATCATATAAGAGCTTTGAAACAACATGTATAGCATAGAGTGAAGATCTTTAATTGATGGCTTTGTGATCACAAGCTATAGTAGAGTTATTAAGCTAGAGTCGCTCGAGGAAGAGATCAATACCATCTGCAACAAGTTGGCGAATATAGTATATACATAAGTGTTTATGTTGCTAGATGATGACGGCCTTTGCTGAGGGAAGAAGCTAATGACGATGTGATAAGACATGACCAACCTTCAAAAGCTCAAAAACAAGGACTAGGGTGGTAGATGAAAGCTTGAGACAGAGTGCTATTCGCAGTGCTATTTGGAAAAGCTTACTATTGGCTAGAAGAGGATAAGACTAGCCATTGTTTACATGGGGACAAGAGGAACATGCTTTATAGGGTCACAAGACATGCAGTTGAAGGCATAAAAACATGTTTGCTACAAGCTGTGATATGAAGAGGGTGTTGACCTATAAAACAAAACAAGGAAGGTTTTGAGATTACAAAGGAAGGACAGAGATCAAGATGATGAGCCATCTTGTATGGACACACATGAAGACTAGGGTGTTTCAATGAATTTTCCTCCTTCCTTAAGCGAGCACTTTGAAGATGACATGATAAGTGATCAAGACTTCACATCAAAAGCTCATGATGCATTAGGAGAAATATGGACTCTCTTTTTTTTCCCCTTAAGGGGATTCTCTCACCTCTATCTCTCTCTCTAAAAAGAGATTCCAAAATAATATTATAATAAGAAATCTTCTAGAATCAAGAAAATCTCATATTTGTATTTTTTATAGATTTCACCTATTATTTTATTCCCAAATTGTAGGATAAGGTCACTTTTTCTCAAAATCCTCATAGCTAAAAACATACAATTCTATTTTCTCTAAAAACAGAGCCAATCATTAAATATGACTCTTTAATGCCCTCATGACTTTTCAACATGAAAATATATTAGAATCATTCTCATTCTCACTTCTTAAAAGGGAGGACGTTTAAAAATGATATAAAATGACTTACATATCATATTTTAAGATTATTTTTTACCTAGAGACACCTTTTTGACTTGAGTGTTTCCTTGTAATTTTTTATCTTTTTTGGACAAGTATATGCCTATTTCTGGGCATTTTTTCATTTCCTCTCAAAGCTCTAGTTTTGTCTTAAATTTTGTGTACTCTTCTCCTTCCCTCCAGAATATGGTTTCTTGCATACAAATTCTTCTAAAGCAGCACTTAATACTATCTACAATACTCTCTACCCTACTACAAGCAATCTCAGGAGTGGTCTTGATACATTTTGCTGAAATCAAATAATCTCTATCTACAACACTCTCTACCTTGCTACAAGAAATCTCCCTCTTCAATACTATGCTATAAGATATCTTCCTCTTCAACAATCTATACCACAAGAAATCAAGTGATAATGGAGGTATCTTTTTTTTTAAATCTCTATGATGTTATTATTCTTTACAATTGTTGTCTAATCCTTAAGCATCAATTCATAGAGAGAGAGGGGGGAGAGAGAGCCAAATAGACACAGACACAGACACAGACACAGAGAGAGAGAGAGAGAGAGAGAGAGACGTGAGTATGGCTTTAATGGACAAAAGAAACCTAGCACCCACGTTACAATAGAAACTTGTAGACCTTAGTCATATGAAACGTGAGGAGGCCTCATGTGGACAAGAGAAACCTAGCACCCATCGCATTTCATACGTTTGGCATTTTTGGGGATGATTTAGTAGGAGTGTTCAAGTGATTCAGAACTTACTCATATTCTAGGAAAAAACTTACATTCTTGAGTGTGGAGTGCATATGCTGTCAATGAAACTTTCTTTAGTACCCTTGTGTGGAAGAATAACTTTGTACTGCGATCAAATTAGCATTGTGTTGGT
Organism: Lygodium microphyllum; assembly: GCF_053477565.2. Classification (NCBI taxonomy): domain Eukaryota; kingdom Viridiplantae; phylum Streptophyta; class Polypodiopsida; order Schizaeales; family Lygodiaceae; genus Lygodium; species Lygodium microphyllum. The sequence continues at coordinate 30,479,886 of NC_141164.1, forward strand.
GTGGTTGAGCATAGAGAGGGTTTTGTCTTTGAAAAAACTCTTTTGCAGTTCAAAATTTGGGCTTATAAGAATGTTGGTTTACACATGTGGCAGTTGTAATGCATAGTTAATTTCACACGTGTGACTGAAGACTATTTTGCTTGGGAAGTTGTGCCACATGTCACTTACTTTTTCGGCATGATAGCGCTTTTATAGTTCCAATTTTCAAGTTTTTTCCTTTTTCTTTTGCATTTTAAGTGCATGTCCTCCAAATTAGTGTAGTGTACTTTTTTTAATCAAGTGCGGTGACCATTGGCATATATACATGAACACTTAGCTTCGGGACTTGGTTACTATTTCTTTCATGTATCTCGTCTTGTCTCCTCGACCAGCTTTTTATCTTGTAAGCATCACAATCCAAACCAAGTATATGCTTACAAGAAACCATCTATTCTCAAGAGCAAGGCCTACAAATATCAGGTATCACACTTTTCTTAATATTTTTCTCTGCAATCTTGAATTTTGAGGCATTGAAGATGTTAGTTGGTTTAAAAAGAGAAAGATACATCAGGGACTTAGAAATTCTATATTGGTTTCACTTTGTTTTTCTAGCAATATTGGTTTGGTAAACATGTAAAATGATGGGGTTTTGATGTTCTTGAGGTATTGTTTTGTTCAAATTTTTTGGATGTATGAAACGTGAATTAGTCAAGTTTTTTTTATAAGTGACATGTGAAATGTGATTTTGTGAACTGTGAGGCGGTTTGAATCATGTTTTCGTATTTCATGAGTTGAAAATGTTAAACAAAGTTTGATCGATGAGACTTGGAATTTCATGCTTTCTCTGCTGCATAAAATTTTAATTCATTTCTTTCATCTTGTATTTCCTTAATTTTCTTAGCAATCTTTCTTTAGTTTACTGCACATGAGCAAATGTGGATTTGTATATTATGACCCTTACTTTTGTTTTCTGAATTTTATTTTTAAGTAATCAGGATGACTAAAAGGAAGTTTTCATTAGAGGGAATGGAGGAGGATCTGCAGGTCACCTGTGATGAAAAGTTCTTTGATTTTCTTCATGCAACTAGAAATTCATCTAGATTTATTTACATCAAAGATATGCTCAATGTTCCCTTTGATTTGCAAGAGCTTTTGAAGGATCTTGAAGATAAACTGAAGGATTTTAAGGTGTTTTAAGATAGACATGTAGAAGGCCTAGAGATTGAGGGATTTGTCCACTATAGCGATGTAACGGAAGCTTCTAATGCTGCTAAAACAACTTTGTAAACAAGGTTTCGCCTTATTGATGAAGAATTCAAGAAGTGGAAAGCGGATTGCCCTTTTCATCAAAATCAGCAACAACAATGTCTTCCTGTGCAAAAGGATGTTGGATTTCTTGTATATCTTCAATATATGGATAGTTGTTCTTCAGATACAATACAAGAGAAGAAGATGAAGAATATTGCATGCAAAGACAAAGAAGTTGAAGAGAATGGTGAAATGTTTCAGGAGGATATTGAGAACCAGTTAGTGCAGGGATTTGATGTTGCTTTGTTTAAAAGTGAGAACATTACAAAAGTGGAAGAAAAGGAGATAGAGTTGAGTGTAGAGATTGAAACAGGTCCTCTTGAATGTGTCCCAACATTTCCTAGTTATCCCATCAACAAAAAGATATATGTATTGCTAAATGATATTCAACACCTTTTTTATCTTAGAGAAGATTACTGCTTGGCAATCCTTGCTGCATGGGGTCAAAATGATAAGAATTTTATAGGTTATGTGAAGAGGAATTGCTAACAATTCTTGATGTTGAGGGAGAGAATTTTCAAGACAGTTCTGTAGCCTTGCATTCTTGTATTAATCAGATCTTGGAACATAAAAAGGGGGGGATATCTTCAGAGGAAGAGTACTTACAAATTCAACAAAGACTTGGTATTGATCACATGGGGTATGAAGAGAAACTGAAGTCTCCATTAGAGGAGAAACCAAAAAGTTCAATAAATCTATATGATGATAGTCTTCTTGAAGAAGATGAAAACCCTAAGGTATGAAAGAAAATTCTAAGATATCCATTGTGATTTATATTAGAGTATGTTATGCATTATACACAAATATTTTTTTATATTTATCTACTTACATCTTATACTATTGTGGTTTATTGTGTAGATAGAAATTGAAGATGCAGACAACTTTCTTGGAAGAGCCAAGGGCTCAAGGCCATTGAAGCTTGGCAAAAGTAAAGGCCTTGGTCATTATATTGGAAGCTTAAATAATCAAACAATTGCAATTTATCATAGCAAGTTGTCAAACTCTCCAAGCTTACCAATAATGGCTTTGAAAGCTATCTCCAAGGTGATTGGATCCCAAGCTTTCAATAGAGGTTTAGACAAGATAATTTTGGTGGAGAAGGAAGAAGCTGTAAGAGTTTTTGGCTTCATGCTTAGATACAGTGGATCTAGGGCAAGATACTTTGGAGTTCTTGTCTCTTGTTTGCTCTCCCATGTAGGAGATGCCAAGAATTTGAAGCTCCTTCAAGGCTATAGCAAACAAGAGTTCCTCAAATATAGAGGTTTCATTGAGTGGGATGAAACAGAAGTTTCCCTTAGAGGACCTAGTGAATTCCCTGAAACTAAAGACTCTTCTGCAACAGAGTCAAACTAAAAGATGTCAAGGGTTTCTTGAAACCCATCTTTTTCCATCTCTTTGGCTAGTTTGTAACCATTCAGAATATCTTTGCTTTGTACAAGAGTTTAAATATCCCTCTTTTCTTCTTTGGGTAATAGTGGATATAGTCCTTGCCAAAGATGATGTATTACATGATGCGATTGTGTCTTTGAGCTTGATTTTGTGCTAAATTTGTATGTAGAACCATTGAAAGACCTCTAATCAATTGTTTTCTTTGTATCTTCCACCTCCATGTCTTGTGTGTCTAAAGTATTTTGTTCTTGCTTGATAATGTGATTTTTCCATACCTTGGTTTAACCAAATAGATAGAGATCCATATTTCTTGATAAAATATGGAGCATGGTTGTATAAAATATGTTGTATAGTTAAAAAATAAAGAATTCAATTAGAAAACCCTATATGAGTCAGACAATAAAGAGACATACATATGCAAACTTCTTACCATATAGTGAGTGAAGTGTTGTTTACCCCAAGCTTCTATCATTTCCTTTTTAAAAAGGTTTAATTGGTTTTTGAAGTCTTTGAAATCATCATGGTTCCACTCTGTTTTATCACAATAAAAGAATAATTTGTCTAGTGCTTCCCAAACATTGGCTTTTCTATTCCGAGCTTGAAAAAGTTGTATATAAGCATCTCGACTGATACCAATATTGTCTAGTGTCTTCTGCACTAACTCAGTATCCAAAGAGAGATCCTTTATAAATGACTCCAAGCATTGTTTCTTTGCCTTTTTAAATTTCTTCTTCTCCAAAATATCTTTTAAAACTACTAAAGAAAGAAGATGATAAGAAAACTAAGATGCTTTGAAAGAATCTCTTTCACTTGCATTCGGTTGAAGAAGAGACCTAAACAAAATCAACATCACAAATCAATACAATTAATTATAAACAAAGTCATATTTCATATTTTTAAAGTGGAACAAAAATGTACCTTTATGCTTGGATTCTTTTACTACAACCACCTCCTCCTCGTCTGAGACTCTCAATATTTCTAAGAGCCTTTTGTCAATTTCGAAGTCCTAAAATAGTTTGCTTTCTTTGATAAGATTTGATGCATTTCTCCAACAAATGAATCCTCTGTTGATAGCCTTCTAGCTTCTGCAGTAACTCGTTGTTATGTTTTGATAAAAGATGGTTCTCCAATTTGAGGACATCCTTTTTTGCAACCAAGTTAAGTGTATAGCCTAGAAACCCATTATAACCATCACCAATGAACCTCAACAATGAAGAGCTATTATAGAAAGGCAAAGTGCTATTTTTACTAGGATCTTTGGGTTATAGCCTGCCATCTAATCAAAGATCAAGATTCTTCTTTCCTTCAAACCTGAGTATATGTTTCATAGACTCTGTAACGGTAATGGGTTTTGTTCTCTTCCTTATTGGTTCATATTCACTATCCAACTCAATATGAAGATGATAGAGAGACCTTTTACTAGAGCTACAAATATCATTGGATGATTGATTTATAGCTAAGGATGTGATTAGAAGATTGGATTGAAAAAGTATGTGAATTAGAAACAAGAAGGAAAATGAATAAGAAACTAGTAAGGATGGGAAAGAAAAAAGAGAGTGAGAATGGAGAGAAGTAAACAAACGTCGAAAAAAATTCAGATTGAATATTAGTTTTCACTTTAATGAGGATAAGTAAGATCTTGATTATGACAATCTTTGTCACCTTTATAGCGGCCTAGATTTCTAGGTTTGATCTGACCACAAGAATATCACGACAATGACTTATTAACAATTTTTGATATATTTACTTACCAAAATATAAAAGTTTTTAAAAATCAAAAAATAATTTTATTTTCTAAACTATTTTCTCTCTCAAGGATTGCTTGTAGGGCATTTTTGAGACCTCAAATCCCCTAATGGAGATATCATTTGGCAATATGTACATCTACTCTCTCCTAGGCTTCTTCGAGCTACACTCCCCATAGTCAGCAGAGCTATTCTTGATCATAGGCAACAGCACATTTTTCCCTAGTAGTTCCTGCCTAATGACATCGGGGTCTTATATACCAGCAACCATGCCACAGGCCACCATGGAAAATAGTGGCCTAGACGTAGTACTAGAGAATAAGTAGAAGAGCTTCGAACATTGAAACAACACTACTTTCTCCAAGCTGAGTTGGGATGGTCTTGAAGGGCCCGGCCTTTGTTAATGCCCTCAACTTCATGAAGTTCCTAGCAAAAGCCAAAGAGCATGTCTTATGAAATACAATAATGTCACTCACAAGTTGGCCGATGTACTCCTTCAGTGCCGAGTCATGCACCCTTCCTTGGCTACCAGATTGGCCACCTTGTCTAGATGAAAATTCGTCTATATAGACAATGTCCTACATCACACGAGTTCAATGTCAGACTCACTATGCATGGAGTGTGCTAAAGATATATACATTGGATTCGTGTGTAAATTTACCAATAGGGCCTCTATGACATTGAGACCGTTGGGGTAAATTTTTGCCAAGATCAAGTCCCCAAAGCAACCCTAGCCAGAGGCTCGTGTCTAGGAGCCTGAATCTAATTTTTTTTCGCGATCAGGTCCCCTAGAGTAGATTCAGGCCCCAAAGGCAAGCCTCCGGCCAGGGTTGCTCTAGGGGCCCGATCATCTCGGCAAAAAAATTACCCCAATGGTCACGATGTCATAGAGGCCCTACTTGTAAATTTGCATGTGAATTTAATAACATTACCTTCTCTGTATCATCTATCTGTTGCAGATATAATGGAGCATCCATGTCTGCTCTTGCAATTAGGTCACCCTCGTCTCTCTCCTAGGAAGGTACTGTGTAGTTGGGTCAAGGACCAAAAAGGCATTCTTGCAACCACTCGAACTCCTCATTTGAGATCTCATACTGTGGCATCCCATCCTCAATCTGCTCTCTTGGATGCTCACAATGGCAGAGATGTCATCGACACTTGTGCCATCATATCGAGTCACCTCATCAACATGTGTTGGGGCATCTTGTATATCAAAATCTATAAAATCATCAAGTGCATCACGCACCATGATACAATATAGTTCTTCTTCTCCTAGCTCCAAAATTTCTAATACATCTTGCATGAGTAGATATTCCACCCCCTCGATGGTGATAGCATGGAGAGAAGCAAGGGGTGGCTCATCACTTGTCGGTGTCTCATCAGGGCAAGGAGGTGGGTGCACAATTCTTAAGCTTTGTGCTGCCTCTAAGCTTAATCGAGTGCAATCTCCTCAGGCTCCCTCTTGAAACACTCTAGCTATGGCCAAGAGGGTGCGTCTATGTCTTCATCATTGTGCTCTTACACCTCAGTGCACAAAAAATATATGGCAAATGATGCATCATGCTTGATGAGATCCATCGTGGCGTGGTCCTAGGATGAGGTGGACACTACTCTAGCGTGGTCCTGGGATGAGGTGGAGATGCTGCCCCATATGCACGAGGGCTTGATTTATCACCTTTGTATGGTTCAATCCAGCATATAAACTATACAAGAAATCTATGGGGACCCATCTGAGAGCAGAGTCCGAAATAGAGCAGGTGAGAGGGTTTGCCATATCACAAAATGATGTCACTATACTAGAGCTAGGGTCTATAATGGAAAGCGAGCTCTCTAGACTCACGATTACGCAAAACCTAGGGTATATCTGGTCTCCTATGTGTGCATAGTGTGTGGAGCTAATCCATGTGGTGAAGGCGGGAGTGGTATCCATGGCGCACAAAGAGAGAAGGAAGGAGAGCACGTGTAGGGAAGTAGAGAATGAAAGTGAAAATGAGTCTGGAGTTATAACTTTTATGTATCTAGGGTTTTAAATAAATGTAATTTTTTAACCCTAAAGTTTCAAATTAAAACTCTTATCTTAGTTTCTTTAATTCAATACTTTAAAGTAACCGTTAAAATTACTCATATAGACAAACGCTTCATTCTACATTATTATATCCTCGAATATACTTGGATTGCTGAGTATATTCAAGTCCAACTAGAGAAAATATAGAATTTTTTTAAGAAAATAAATATAAAAGACATTCAAAATCCCTTAGATCCAATTTAATATTTAAATTTAGGAAATGAGTAGAAGAGATGATCTACAATATATCATTATGTAAAGACAATATTGCATAGATTATAGAACTCTAGAGTGCAATTTAATTATCATTTTAACCAGCACCATTGACTAATTACAAGATGTATTATCGCACACTTGGATCACATTAAACTAAAATTATCTAAATTAAAAGTACTTAGAAGTTTAAAAAAAGTTTGTATTCATTCTTTATTTTAAAAAATTACAAGGATTCTACTATCTCAAGGATATGTGGAGAAGCACATTGTTTACATGTCATGGATTGCTCACTAAGAATCCTGACTTTTCTATTTTCTAACTTGAAATAGAAGTTGCAGAGGGGCTCATTAGACATTAATTGGATATCTTGTCTCAGAAAAGAAATGGGCCAATGGCTCTCTGCACTGACCACAAAAGGACTATGACCATTCTACAAGATAACCACATATATGAGAGCTTTATGTGTCTCATCTCGGGTATCTTGATCCAAGCCGATCCACTCCCCTTGCAAAAGTCGCCATCTTCTATATCAAAATCGAATGCATAGATTTTGTCTAGTGATGAAATACCTATAATAAAAACAAAAATAATGGTAATAAATGTGACTAACACAACAATTTATTTAAGCAAGACCTATGTCAATTAAATCAAGGCATGCAAAGTAGTAAAAAAGAGTTACCTGAATGTGAGATATTGGTTGACCTTGCACTCAATCGTCTCATTAAAATGTGTTTGTTTGACTTTCCAAGACTCACCCAATAGCTAACTCATCCATTCCTAGGATGGACACTTGCATTGATAAGTAATCTTTATTTTCTTTAGAACATCACATGAACCAAACAAATGTGCAAATAATGAGAATGGAATAAACCAACTAAGATGCGTATCTTTGGAGCCTGTGGTGGGTTTCATAGCACTATTGATGTCAGATTTTATCTTGGACTTGCATGCTCCTAACAACTCCAAGCTACCAATCAACCATTCACCACCACTAGATAGTGGCATCAATGGGAAATGCTTCAATCTCTAGCTTTCTACTACATACAATGAATTATAAAAATATATATTTTGAGTTGCAAGTTGACTTGCAGAGTTATTATCATAGATCAAAGAACCTATGTCTTTATGCCAAACATGTATCTTGCCACTCAAACATTCCACATTCTAACATTCGTGCAAAGTTGATGGATATAGAGCTATTAGTAAAACAAGATTGAATTAGAATACTGTAAAGATTTTTAAAAACAATTCTAATACAAAAGAATAAACAATGATAAATTTTAAAAACTTATTATTTTTTAGTTCTCATCGTGTACAGAGATTTGTTTGTCCATATAAACATCTTGGATCAACACTTTTGTTAATGTACTTGTTCCATTAAACACTTTTCTGAACTCTAAAATTCTACCTTTCCAATGTTTTTTGGGATTTGCAACATCCTTACGCCTGACCTTGAAACTCCCTCGAGTACTTGGGTGCATCAAAATCCAATCCAACTTACAGTACTTATCACAAATCCAACTGCCACCACTACCTTTCCTATTGAAGACCTCCACTGCAAGTATATTACTGATGTTTTTCCTCCATGAAGACATCTATAATAACCAAATAGAAAAGTTACCTATCAGTGTGTGTATAATTTGCAAATGTTCTTTCCAAATGAAATGAAATTTAAATGGAGCAATTTTTTTTTAAAACATTGTACATGTAATTCTTTTCACAAAGAAGCCTAGAGATGTTGAACAAGAAGTTGACTTATAACAAGACCATTATTCCTTCATTGACAAATTCCTAGAGTACAAAAACAAAAGAAATCTTGGGTCAAAGCATACATATAACTTACATAGGCTTTGTCCAAATGAGTTGAAACTTAACAATGGAGCAACAGAAAAAAATGACAATATACCTATGGCTCTCTTTGCAATGAAACCCAAAGATGTTGAAGAAGTTGAGTTTTTAAAAAATCATTGTTCTCCACCCTCGGAGACTCTTGGAGTAAAAAATCAAAGGAAAGCTTAGTATGCATATAGCTTGGATACATTTTGTCCAAACAATATAAAATTTAACTATGGAATAGCAAAAAAACAAGACAACATACCTGTAACTTTGTTTACAAAGAAATAGTAAGATGTTGAAAAAAAAAGTTGAGTGTTCAAAAGATCATTGTTCTTGACTGTAAGAGACTCCTAGAGTACCAAAACAAAAGAAATTACATGTCAGAGAATGCACATAACTTGCACAGGTTTTGTCCAAACAAGATAAAACTTTACCATAGAACATCCATGGAAGAGAACAATATACCTATAAAGTTTTGTGAAGAAAATCTTTGGGCTTTGGTAGAACAAGCTCTGCTCTCATAAAACATGTAAAACTCACTCTGTGTTTGTGTAGAGGAAATGAAATTTCACAAGGTTACAGATAGGGCAAGCAACAATGAGGCTGTAAAATTTTGTCATGAAAGAAGAAGCGGGGAAATAGATCAAAAATAAAAATCGAGCCACAAATTTCTAGGAAGTGTCAACATTGTATTCCCCACATTTTCCCTTATTTTATTGTTGAGGGAAGATTTGGGCCAATATATGGCTAGAAGATTCATATTACATGAATCCGGAATCCCAGCTCTCTCACGGGTTAGGCCTATATTTGTTTATTCACTCCTTAAGGGGCAAAAAGGAGAGTCCATATTTCTCCTAATGATGATCAGAGGATGTCATAGACCCTTCTTCCTAGAGAAGTTAGCTCAACCATCGGTTACTAGAAGGATTGCAAAATACGAAGTTGATAGTAGCTCATGCTTGTGAGCTGCAAACACCATCCTCAACAAACGGATTAAAAGTAAGTTTGTTTGCAAGCTACTGAAGATCTATCTACTTAGAGATCTTGTTTTGGATTTGTACTTGGAATATAACTGCAATACACGAGTCCTTTGTCATCAAATCTGTTGTCTTGAATCGATCTTGATCTTGGTCCCATCTCGCAAATGGTCCCTGCGACGAGCGACTTTCGTGAACTCCCACGCATATTCCATGCAACACTACCACCATAAAAATTTTGCATGAAAATTTGATCCTTGACGCCTCCCGACCACTTTTTCACTCTAAGAAGGGGCTCAAATGCTCAAACCCTTCAAAAACGGGTCCCAAAATCCAACTCTCATTGAATCATGAAGGACTTGCATAGGCACCAAGTCCAATATCATCCCTTACATGTGTAAGCCTTTAACTTTTTAAATTTTACCTTACTTTTAAACTCTACCCCCTGCAAGTCTGCCAAAAGGGCTGTAGAGCCACTCTTCCCTATACATATAATTTTATATAGCCCATCCCATTTACCAAGAAATAGATCACGACAAGTATCATAGTAGTACAGCACCACTGACCTTTCACAAATTTATATTTCTTAGTCCAAAGGTCATGAAGCACTTTCATTCTATTATTCCCTATCTCTTGATGTAATAGAGGCTACAATCACATCTCATCAAGATGCGCAAGAGATAAATCTTTCCTCCAATGCTTCTACCTCACCCAATGAATGATTAAGAGAAAATCACACAATGGGCAGCTCTATTTCTAATGGTTCATAAATCTCTGATAATATCCCACTTATGATAGAAAGTTATGTACCTCTTTTGGAGTTCATGGCAAACTCATAGCAACTATAACATTTATCTTTTAATGGTCGATCGTGATCCCCACTGAGCTAACTACATGGCCTAGGTAATAGCCCATAGGGCATCCCAAAGATGCACTTTTGTGTATTTAGAGCAATACAGAATTGTCTATAATGCTCAAAATAGTTCCCTAAAATAATCAGTTGTCTTTCCCTCATAGTGGTGGGGCTACCCCCAGATCATCAATGAAAACTTTTTAATTCCTCTGGGGAGATGTCACCAAAAGTCTTATTAGCTATATGTTGCCAAGACCTTGGCACATTGCATAAACCAAAGGCCATCACGTGATACACAAAGGTACTGAAGACCGTGATAAACATCATTTTTGCCTTATTTTTATATGCAATAGCCATTTGGTCGTATCCAGCAAAGTAATCCATAAATGAATAGATTTCCTTACCTAATAATTGATCTAAAATCCGATCAATGAATGGTAATGGATAGTAATCCTTAAGCGTCTACTTATTAAGCACTTTGAAATCTATGCAAAGTCGAATCTGATTATTATTCTTCTTAATGATAATAACTAGTGAACACCACTCTGTGTGTTGTACTGGAAATATCAAGCCAACTTTTCATAATTTTGTCAACTCCTTAAATAGCATGTCCCTTAGTTCAAAAGGCATATGCCTTACTTTTTGACACACAAGGTGGATACCTTCCTTTAGGGGGATGGTATGAATAGCCAGGCTAGGAGGAATACCTCTCAGTTCATCATTCATAACTCCAAGCAAAGATGGCACAAAATTCTTGAATCAATGACAAATAGTCCTTCCTTTCTTCCAAACTGAGCATGACCTTAATTTAATTGGCCGTGAATCATTCAACGTACCAAGGTCCAACTCAACTACATCTGCGTCTCTTATCCTATCCTAGGCCTCTATTTGTTCATTCAAGCTTACATTATAGATTTCCTTTGTAATGAACCCCTTGTTGGATTCGTCACTTGATGATGTCTCATTAGCAAATGGATCATCTAATATATCTAATTATAACAAAGATAAAGGTACTCTCTTGTTGAGAATAGCAATTGATATCTATGCCCATAGAGATTGGATGTGTGCCCAAAAGAGGCTGGAAGATAGGCATATGATGTATGCTCTAGGAAGAGATGGCAGAATCCCATAAGCGCAATGAGGTACAATGGTACTATCCAAAAAACTATAAAGGCATGTACTTGACACTCATTTCGAAGTAATGGAACTATTAGTTTGAGTTATTATCAATGTCATTGTCCCTCTTACACAAGAATGTTTTTATGAGTCCAAGCTTCCATCTTGGAACCTAATTCACTTGTGTAACAATTAGTTTGTCTAAGTCATCATGAGTTGTGAATTCATCTTCCATCCTCCATAGCTCCTACCATGCTTTGAAGAAAACAATAGATGAAGATGAAGCCATTGCTATACTCCTTGCTAGTGTAAACCAAGATCCTTATGAAAATCTTATCTCTACTCTCAACAATGTACCTAATTTGTCATAAAAAGTATGCATATTAACAAATTCAAAAGTCTAAAAACTCAATTTGCCATTCTGAAGAAAACACTAGATGAAGATGAAGCCATTGATGTACTCCTTGCTAATGTAAACCAAGATCCTTATGAAAATATTGTCTCTACTCTCAGCAATGTACCTAATTGTTCACTAAAAGATATTTGGCACTCTCATCTTGATAAAGAGAATAATCAAAAGAACAAGAATGCAAAAGATGGTGTCCCATCATCTAGGGAAAACCTCTTGTACACCAAAGGAGCTGATGGACCTAAAGGCCGAGGCCAATGATTCAACTCTGACAACAAAGATTGGATGACATGTCATTATTGTGGTAAGACTTGCCATATAGCTAGTGAATGTTTCCACCTTAAAATAGCACAACATGTATAGAATGGTAACCATCAAAATTAGTTCATGAATGAAAGAGAAGAATAAGAAGATGCTTCCATCATCAACAACACCTATGATAGATTGTTTTGAAGAAATTATCTTTCCCATAGTGGATTTTGTTTCCCTTAGTGGATTTTCTTTGTAAAAAAAAAACCCTTACCAAAGATGTAAAGTTTCAAGCTTTAACTTGACTAGGCTACCTATGAGCTAGTCTCCCGGGTCATGTCATCATGTAGAGGGGGCAAAATCCAGCAAGTGTAGGAACTCATCATTTGAGGGGGGTGTTGAGAATAGCAAATGATGCTTGATATGTATGCCCATAGAGGCTGGATGTGTGCCTGGCTAGAAGATAGAGATATGATGTATACTCTAGGAAGAGATGACAGAATCCCATAAGCGTAGTGAGGTACAATGGTACTATCCAAAAAGCTATAAAGGCATGTACTTGACACTCATTTCAAAGTAATGGAACTATCAATTTGAGTCATTGTCACTGTCATTGTCCATCTTACACAAGAATGTGTTTATGAGTCCAAGCTTCCATCTTGGAACCTAATTCACTTGTGTAACAATTAGTCTGTCTAAGTCTATGTCATCATCATGAGTTGTGAATTCATCTTCCATCCTCCATAGCTCTTGCCATGCTCTAGTCCATGCTTTTCACATCTCTCACTTTGAGGAGATTCATGGTAGGTATCTACTACTACACGTCTAGCACCTCTACCAAAGATCAATCAACCAACGAGTATATCAACCTAGCAGTCCATTTATAAGATCCATGGACTATCTAGCAATACTTAATAGCCAGGCCATTGTGTGAACTTCATCACCCTAAAGTCCAAAATGCATTCCACATTGGCAATGGTCACATGGACTTTAGTGATGCAACCTTCAGGTTGCCTTAGACAGTCATTAGCCATTCTAAGAATCGTAGAGGCATCTTTTTGGATTTCTAACCCTAGCCTCTCCATCAATTCTGAACTAATGACGTTAATAGAGGATCATGTGTCTACAATGATCCACTAATATTCCATCAACATATGTTGCTATCCTTGGACAATACTTTTCAGAATGCTCAAATCAATCATCTCCTTCCCATACTATGCCCAAGGACTCCACGATATACCCTATGCATAGAATCTTTTTAAATTCCTTGCGCACTCCTAGAGATAACTTAATCAATTGCAAGAGGTTTATATCTTACTTAACTTTGCAAAGAGAATTGGCTAGATCAAATTCGTGATAATTAGTAATAGCTCTCTTCTCCTGCCACACCATTCTCTCCTTTGGTTTTTGAACAGGCTTTAGTGCCTCTTTCTTGGCTTTTTCCTTCTTTCTTGGCAATTCCTTATCCTTCTTGGGGTCAACTTTACTATCAATGGCTTTTAGAGGTCCACCTTCCATGTTAAGATTAAGCACTTGCATCCCCTTATTATCTTGCTTAGGATTTCTCTCGACAAGTTCTACATTATCTTTGTCACCTTCTCTACCCTTTTGACCTCTTGTAACGGCCCGTAGATAAGAAGCTCTAGTGCCATTGACATGTACAACTTCAATAAGGCTGACTCCACTCCCACTAGGCAACTTCTCTACAATAGCCTTCCCTCTTTGCAATATTTTCTTTGGTCCTTCACCTTGCTAGAGATTATTCCCTTGCACTCGATGGTCGGTTTGATGGTGTTTATCACAAAATAATGGGTCAATCTCACTATTCTTTGGCATAAACTAACTTACTAATCCCTAATCAACCAAGATTGAAAAAATGTCACTTATTAGCAGCTCCCGGCAAATGCACCACCTATTAGGACCACGAATGGGCCCAACACTGGCTCTAGGGCTCTAGTTGAGCCTCCTATATTGACCAAAATAGCCCCACGGCCTCGCAACCATGAGCATATAGACATTATGAGCTGATTTAACCAAAGAATGCGCTTGTAGATACTATTCCTAAATCATAGTCCAACATATTGTCCTTTCTGACTCCAAGCAATTGGAGTATCCAAATATAAATATGTTTAGCACCTTGTAGCAGAAACGAAGGGAGCACCCCCCAGTTTATCACTATGGCTCCACTATGGCTCTCCTATACCCCCCCAGGGATTAGCCACAGGATACATTGTTTCAACATAAAGCACATATGCAACATATTCCTCTCTTTTGATGTTTGTTTCAAGAGATAATTCAATCCTTATCATGTCAACCCCAAAGAAAATGATCATCTAAACCTACGGCTTCAGAAACCTTGCACTCAACATAGGTCAATCACTCAAAAACATGTGTTATGCATCCAAGAGATAATTCTCATGATACCCATATACGGATGCAAAGTGAATGCCTATAAGTACACAAACAAGTAAACTTATTGATCAAACTACGTGGATGTGCAAAAATAATTCTTTTCATGATTTCACTCTAGCATAGTGCATCGTTTTGCTAAGGTAGCACCGAAGTAATTCATGCTATTGCCTTTTCTTTAAAGACGTAAAACGAATGAATCCTATATGTCAAATATGCATAAAATCAGCATTCCAATGATATTCAACTTCCCACAATCCTTTTCCCCTACTGTTTATGATTTTTCATTTGTTCGTAGGTGTAAAGAGTATTTTTCATGTGTTTTTCTTATATGAAAATCTATAAATATGCATTGTAACATAAATAGTAGGGGGCAAATGAGGCTAAACCTCATGCCCTAGCCCCACCGTACACTCACTGACATATTCATAATTTTTTGTATTTTTTTCATACATAAAATCTATTTTTTCTCAATTTTTGGTTTTTTATTTATCTTATTGTTTATTGTTATTATTATTTTAATTTTCAAACATGTAGAGCTTGCATGAACCAAGAATCAACATTATACTCCATATGACCCCATATGAACACCAAAAGAACCATGAAAACTCATAAAATCCTCTTGAAGGCTTCACCATCATCAACATCAAGCTTCCTCCTATGATCACTCAAGTAAAAGGTCTGCACAATAGTCTTCTTCTCAAAGACTTGGTCTCACTATCTCCATCAATGCTCACAACATACTGAGGTTTAATGTAAAGTGAATTGTAAAAATTTCAAAAACACTTACAAATTTTTTTAATGTTAAAAACCTTGGACCCTTAAAAAGTTTACTTATAAAAATGCTAAATACATATAAGTTGATTCAAAAAAAACCCTCCAAAATTTTGAGTTAAAGGTTTTTGTATCCACTACCCAAAATATTTTTCATGAAAAGTGATCTCCATGTCCCTCTCTTTAACAAAAAAAAAAGTGTGAAAGGGACCTTGCAAAGGTTTAAAATCAACCTTCACTTCAACTGAAGGTTTGTGAACAATCAACAACCCAAAACCACTTTCACTAGTAGTATTGGAAGAAGAAGAGTGGTTTTTGGTTAAAGGGGAAGAGAGTTAGCTCAATTTTGACTACTTTGTACCAGAGGATGCCAATTCAATAACCTTATCATCTCTCCTCGCCCTTCTCATCCTTCAAATCAATGGTGTGCTAATGTCGTCTTTTCCAAAACCGCCAACTTTTGTTTTTAAAATGAATTATAAGTTATCTTTGGGGAAACTGCTTTTTTTATTTTTATTACTAAATCCTCCTTCTCAGAACATCCATCTCATCACCCACCAATGCCAAGATAATTGCCTTTCATACCATCCAAATTCCAATGCCATTAACCTTCATTATATTCATCCATATCACTGTATTTGTATGCAGTGTCTCACAATGTCATTTATTCGTTTAATCAAATTCCCCCTACCTACAATACCATCTTATACTAGAAACTCTACCATTCTCTACTTCTTTCCATTCTACCATCAATCTATACTACTATATTATTTTCATTGTAGATTTGGGAAGCCCTTAACCTCTAGAGAGCTTCTCAAACCTACCCCCAGAAGAAAGGGGAGAGAGAGAGAGAGAGAGAGAGAGAGAGAGAGAGAGAGAGGAAAAGCGAGGACAGAAGAAAAGGAGAGAGAGACAGAGAGAAGAAGAAGATGATGATGAAGATGAAGAGAGAATATGAACACTGAGAGAATTATAAAAGGCAAGGAGAGAGGGGGAGAGAGAGAGAGAGAACAAAAAAGAGGAGAGAAATAAGCAAAGAGAGAAGGAAAAGAGAAGAAAGGGAAAAGCAATGATGAAAGATGAGAGAAGAAAAAGAAGAGAGAGAAAATTTAAAAAGTAGAGAGAGAGGAAGAAAAAGAAGAAGATAAAAAATAGGAGAGAGAGAACAGGGGGAAAGAGAAGAGAGAGGGGTTAAAAGAGGAGAGAGAAAAAAGATTGAGAGAAAGAAGAAAGAGAGGAAAAAAAAGAAAAACGAGGAGATGAGGGAGAGAGAAGGAAAAGAGAGGAGAGGGAAAAGCAATGATGAGATCTGAGAGAAGAAAAAAGAGGAGAGAGAAATTTTAAAAAGCAAGGAGAGAGGGGAGAGAAAAAAGGGGAGAGAGAAAAGAAGAAGAAGAGACAAAAAGCAAGGAGCGAGGGGAGAGAAGAAAAGAGGGCGAAGAGAAAAGGGAAAGAGAGGAGAGAAAGGCAAAGAAAAGATATGAGAGAGAAAATTAAAAAAATCAAGTGAGAGGAGAGAGAGAGAAGAAGAAGAAGAAAAGAAAGGAAAAAAGAGGAGAGAGAGGGGAAAAGGAGGAGAGAGAAAAATATGGAAGAGAGAGAGGGAGAAAAAAATATGATAGAGAGAGAGAGAGAGGAGAAGAACAAGAAAAAAAAAGGAAAGGTAGAGAGAATAAAAAGGAGCAGAGAGAGAGAAAGACAAGAAGAGAAGAAAAAATGGGAAAGAGAGAGAGGAAGGGACAAAGGGGGAGGAGAGAGACTGAGAAGAAGAAGACAGAGGGAGGGAAAAGAGGGAGAGAGAGAGACAAAGACAAAAAATAAGAAGAAGAAGAAGAAGAAGAAGAAAAGAAAAAAGAGGGGAGAGAGAAACAAAGAAAAAAGAGAAGACATGGTAAAAAAGAGGAGAGAGAAAAAAATAGGACAGAGAAAGAGGGAGAAAAAATATGAGAGAAAGAGAGAGAGAGAGAGAGAGAGAGAGAGAGAATTATAAAATGCAAGGGGAGAGGGAAAGCAAAGAGAGAAGGAATAATTGAGGGAAAGAGGGAGAAAAAAAAGAAAAAAGATGAGAGGGAGAGAGAAGGAAAAGATAGGAGAGGGAAAAGCAATTATGAGATATGAGAGAAGAAAATAGAGGAGAGAGAAAAAGAAGAAGAAGAGAGAGAATATGAACACAGAGAGAGAGAGAGAGAGAGAGAAAGAATTATAAAAGGCAAGAAGAGAGGGGGGGAGAAGAAGAGAGAAAGAGAACAAGAAGAGGAGAGATATAAGTAGAGAGAGAAGAAAAAAGAGGGAAGAGAGAGAAGAAAAATAGGAGAGAGAAAATTTAAAAAGCAAGGAGAGAGGGAAGAGAAGAAAATGGGAGAGAGAAAGGGGGTAAAGAGAGAGAACAAAATATGAGAGAGACAGAGAGAGAGAGAGAGAGAAGAAAATGAAGAAAAGAAAAGAGGGAGAAAAGAGGAGAGAGAGAGAGAAAAAGAGAAGAGAAAGAGGGACAAAAAGAGGAGAGAGAAAATAGCAAAGAGAGAGGAGAGAGGGAGAGGGAGGAAAAAGATTGAGAGAAAGAGAAACAAGAGAGAAAAAAAGAAAAAAGAGGAGAGAGAATGAAAGAGAGGAGAGGGAAAAGGAATGATGAAAGATGAGAGAAGAAAAAGGAGGAGAGAAAGTTTAAAAAGCAAGGAGAGAGGGGAGAGAAGAAAAGAGGCAAAGGGAAAGGGCAAAGAGGGGAGAGAAAGGCAAAGAAAAAAGAGGAGAGAGCAAATTTAAAAAGTAGGGAGAGAGAGGAGAGAAGAAAAGGTGGGAAGAGAGAGAGAGAGAGAGAGAGAAGAAGAAGAAGAAGAGAAGAAGAAGAAAAAGAAAATGAAGAAAAGAAAAGAAAAAAGATGGGAGAGAGAGAGAAGAAAAAGGAGGGGAGAGAGAGAAAGACAAGAAGAGAAGAAAAAAGAGCAAAAAGAGAGAGGGAAAAAGAGGAGAGAGAAAAAAGAGAGAAGAGAGAGAATTATGAAAGGGAAGGAGAGAGGAGAGAAGCAAAGAGAGGAATAAACAAGAGAAAAAGATAGAGAAAAAAAGAAAAAAGAGGAGAGGGAGAGAGAAGGAAAAGAGAGGAGAGGGAAAAGCAATGATGAAAGACAAGCGAAGAAAAAAGAGGAGAGAGGACAGGGAAAGAGACAGAGAAAAAAGAAAAAGGAGGACAGAGAGAGAGAAAGAAAAGAGAGGAGAAGCCTAAAAGCAATGGTGAAAGATGAGAGAAGAAAAAAGATGAGAGAGAAAATTTTAAAAAACGAGGAGAGGGGAGAGTAGAAAAGGGGGGAGAGAGAGAATAATAATAATAAGAAAAGAAAAAGGAGGAGAGAGAAACAAGAGGAAAGAGAAAGAGGAAGAACAAAATCTGAGAGAGAGAGAGAGAGAAAAGAAGAAGATAAGAAAAAAAAAGGGAAGAGAGGGAGAAAAAGAGGGAAGAGAAAAGAGGGAGGGAAAAAAGAAGAGAAAAAAGAGGGAAGATTGAGATGAAGAGGAAAAAAAGCAAGGAAGAGAGTTCAAGGGAAAGAGAGGAGAGAGGAAAGCAACAATGAAAGATGATAGAAGAAAAAAGGGGACAAATAAATTTTAGAAAGCAGGGCGAGAGAGAAGAAAAGAAAAAGGAGGAGAGAGAGGCGGAGACAGAAGAAGAGGAGAAGGAGGAGGAGAAAAGCTAGGAGAGAGGGGAGAGAAGAAAAGAGGGCAGAGAGAAAGGCAAAGAAAAAAGAGGAGAGAGAAAATTAAAAAGTAGGGAGAGAGGGGAGAGAAAGAGAGAGAGAGAGAGAGAGAGAAGAAGAAGAAGAAGAAGAAGAAGAAAGGAAAAAAGAGCAGAGAGAGAGAGAAGAAGAAAAGAAAAAATAGGAGAGAGAGGGGAAAAAGAGGAAATATAAAAAAGAGGGAAGAGAGAAAGGGAGAAAAAATATGAGAGAGAGAGAGAGAGAGAGAGAGAGAGAGAAGAGAAGAAGAAAAAGAAGAAAATAAAATAAAGAGGGGAAAGAGAGAAGAAAAAGGAGGGGAGAGAGAGAAAGACATGAAGAGAAGAAAAAGAGCAGAGAGAAAGAGGGAAAAAAGAGGGAAGAGAGCGAGGGAGGGAAGAGGGGAGAGAGAGAGAGAGAGAGAGAGAGAGAGAGAGAGAGAGAGAAGAAGAAGAAAAGAAAAAAGAGGAGAGAGAGGGGAAAGAGAGAAACGAGAGAGAAAAATATATGAGAGAGAGAGAATTATAAAAGGCAAGGAGAGATGGGAGAAGCAAAGAGAGAAGGAATAAACAAGGGAAAGAGAGAGAAAAAAAGAAAATAGAGGAGAGGGAGAGAGAAGGAAAAGAGAGGAGAGGGAAAAGCAATGATGGAAGATTAGAGAGGAAAAAAGAAGAGAGAGAATATTTAAAAAGCAAAGAGAGGGGACAAAAGAAAAGGGGAGAGAGAGAAGAAGAAAAGAAAAGGAAAGGAAAAAAGAGGAGAGAAAAATTAGGGGAGAGAGAGAGAGAGAGAGAGAGAAAATATAAGAGAGAAAAAGAGGGATGAGAGAGAGAGAGAGAGAGAGAGAAGAGAAGAAGAAAAAAGAGGGGGGAGAGAGAAAGACAAGAGAAGAAAAAAGAGGAGAGAAAAAAGATGGAAGAGAGAGAGAGGGAAGGAAAAGAGAAGAAAGAAAATATAGAAGAGAGATATGGAGAAAAAAGATTGAGAGAAAGAGGAGAGAATAAGAGAGTGAGAGAGGAAAAAGAGAGAAGGAAAAGCAATGATGAAATATGAGAGAAGAAAAAGGAGGAGAGAGAAAAATAAAAAAGAAGTGAGAGAGGGGGAAAGAGAAGAAGAAGAAGAAGAAGAAGAAGAAAAGAAAAAGGAGGGAAGAGAGAGACAAGAAGAAAAGAAAAAAGAGAGGGGGAAAGAGGAGAGAGAAAAAAGAGGGAAGAGAGAGGGAGAAAAAACATGAGAGAGAGAGAGAGAAGAAAAAAGAGGAGAGAGAAAAGGGGAAGAGAGAGAGGGAGAAAAAGATAGAGAGAGAGAAGAAAGAGAGAGGGATAAAAGAAAAAAGAGGAGAGGGAGAGAGAGAGAAGGAAAAGAGAGGAGAGAAAAAAGCAATGATGAAAGATGAGAGAAGAAAAATTAGGAGAGAGAAATTTTAAAAAGCAAGGAGAGAGGGGAGAGAAAGAAAAGAAGAAGAAGAAGAAGAAGAGAAAAGAAGCAAAAAGAGAGAGGGGAGAGAAAAAAATGGCGGAGAGAAAGGGGAAAGAGAGGACAGAATGGCATAGAAAAAAGAAGAGAGAGAAAATTAAAAATTTGGGAGAGAGGGGAGAGAGAGAGAGAGAGAGAGAGAGAGAAGAAGAAGAAGAAGAAGAAAATAAAATAAAAAAGAGGGGGAGAGAGGAGAAGAAGAAGAAAAGAAAAAAGAGGGGAGAGGGGGGAAGGAGAGAGAAAAGACATGGAAGAGAGAGGAGAAAAAGATGTGTGTGTGTGTGTGTGTGTGTGAGAGAGAGAGAGAGAGAGAGAGAGAAGAAAAAGAAGAAAAGAATTACAAAAAGAGGGAAGAGAAGAAAAAGGAGTAGAGAGAGAGAGAGAGAGAGAGAAATACAAGAGAAGAAAAAAGAGGGAAGAGAGAGAGAGAGAGGGAAAAGAGGGGAGAGAGAATAATAATAATAATATAAGAAAAAAGAGGGAAGAGAGAGACAGAGAAGAAGAAAAGAAAAAAGAGGAAAGAGAAAGGATTAAAAATAGAGAGAGAGAGAGAGAATTATAAAATGCAAGGGGAGAGGGAAAGCAAAGAGAGAAGAAATAATTGAGGGAAAGAGGGAGAAAAAAAAAGAAAAAAGAGGAGAGGGAGAGAGAAGGAAAAGCAATGATGATATATGAGAGAAGAAAAAAGAGGAGAGAGAAAAATTAAAAAAAAAGAAAAAGAAGAAGAGAGAATATGAAGAGAGAGAGAGAATTATAAAAGGCAAGGAGAGTGGCAAGGAGAGGGGAGAGAAGAAGAGAGAGAAAGAGAGAGAACAAAAAAGAGGAGAGAGATAAGGAGAGAGAGAGAGGGAGGAAAGAAAAAAGAGGAGAGAGAAGGTTAAGAGAGGAGAGGGAAAAGTAATGATGAAAGATGAGAGAAGAAAAAAGAGAAATTTTAAAAAGCAAGGAGAGAGGGGAGAGAAGAAGAAGAAATGAAAAAAGAGGAGAGAGAGAGAGAGAGAGAGAGAGAAACAAAAGAGGAAGAAGAGGAAAAAGAGGGGAGAGAGAGAGAGACAAGAAGAGAAGAAAAAAGAGAGGAGAGATAGGGGAACACAAAAGAGAGGAAAAAAGAGAGAAGAGAAAGAGGGACAGAAAAGAGGAGAGATAAAAGAGAAAAGAGAGAGGGAGAGAAAAAAGATTGAGAGAAAGAGGAACGAGAGACATAAAAAAGAAAAAAGAGGGGAGGGATAGAGAAAGAAAAGAGAGGCGAGGGAAAAGCAATGATGAAAGATAAGAGGAGAGAGAAAGTTTAAAAAGCAAGGAGAGAGGGGAGAGAAGAAAAGGGCAGAAAAAGAGAGAGAAAGAGAAGGGAAGCTATGAAAGCTGGAAGGAAGGGTAAAGGAGACTTGATTATTGATAAAACTGATGCCTTAATTGGATCTCCCAACACCTTAAATACCCCATCAATATAACTAGGTATTCCTGTGCTAACCCATGTCCTACCCATCTATCCCCACTCTTTTATATTCCATCCCGACCCCGAAGGTTTTTGCCCTCGAAAACAAAAAGATGACTTATTGGTGTGGCTCACAATGGAAGGGGGGTTGCAGAGTACTACTATGTTCAGCATTACGAAGAAGAATATAGGTATGGGGAAGTACAATATCATGTGGAATTAGGGCATACAAATGTGTATATGATGTATACGACAGGTGCAAGTTGATAGAGTATGAGTTTGGCCACCAATTCTTGACAAGTAGGGGCTGACAAACAGTGGACAGCATGTTATCCAGAATAGGCCTACTAGAGAAAATTGTTCATAACTTCCTATGGGCAGCTCTGATTGAGGCGTATGACATGTCAAAATGAAGCTCATGAAGCATACTTTCAACCAATATAGGTAACACTTGACTGTCATTAAAGCACGGTAAAAACTGTTCTAAAATAGTGTGTTGTCTGCAAGTTGTCTACAGTGCAGACTAGGGCAAATTTAGCTAATCCTCAGTCAAAATTACACCCTTGAAGTAGGAGGAGAACTGCACTGATGAAATGTTGATTGGGGTAGGGCTTTTTCAAGACCATTGTGTTCCTCGAGATCAAATGGATAACCTACATAATAAGCATCAAGAGCATAAGGGTCATCCATACAAGCATGGCTCACAGTATACACCTACTCATGAAGCTGCAGTGAGCTACTCTCATCATGGCATTGTTCGTTGAGAAGCATCATGTTGCTTATAAGGATGTGCATGCTACTCATAGTAATGATCAAGTGGCTGATGATATCAAGCACTCCATTGATAATGATGTTGCTCCCCATGTACATACTTGTATACATTTGCATGATGTTGTCCATGTACATAAGGTTGTCTAGATAGTTGTCCATGTATGTGACCAAAATGTAGCTCGTAAGAACATACATAGTCATCATATGCATGCTACTACTCAAAATATGCACAATCATCATATACATGTTGACCATAAGTAGGCACATGATGATGCCTTTGTGCATCGAACCTATGCCAATGGTCATGGTACTCATAATTTCCATGAGAATTCCCATGCTGCTACTCATAATCATGCTAAGTCATCCTTTGAATTGTAGCCATTTGAGCAACTTGAGTCATAAGGGCTACAAG
The DNA here is from genome assembly GCF_053477565.2 of Lygodium microphyllum. Taxonomy (NCBI): domain Eukaryota; kingdom Viridiplantae; phylum Streptophyta; class Polypodiopsida; order Schizaeales; family Lygodiaceae; genus Lygodium; species Lygodium microphyllum. The sequence continues at coordinate 30,503,015 of NC_141164.1, forward strand.
TTTGTCATTGATTGCCTTGGCTTGTGCATTGGTGACTGAGATGGTTGAGATCACTCGGTCCCATCTTAGACATGAACTGACTGTGTTGATTAAGTAGCTTATTGTGGCTTTCATCCCAGAAAGTTGCTTGTCACCATGCTACTGAGGAGCCAGGACTGATTCGTTTTTGCATATACTATTGTCTCTTTGTTGGTGCATTTTATCCATCAAGTCCTTATGCCTTTTTGTATCCCTTGCATCAATCCATCACCATGAAGTGTGGAGCAAAGCTCTACATTCTTGGTCACTAATCTTTTTTTTATCCTTATCCCCTGCCATTGAAGGTGCAGTCCACACAAACCCCTAGTCACAAAATCTTGGTCACTAATCTTTTTTTTATCCTTATCCCCTACCATTGAAGGTGTAGTCCATTGAAGGTGCAGTCCACACAAACCCCTAGTCACAAAATCTAAGATAACTTTGGCTAGGGAGCTTTGATCGGGGAACTTTCTGATTCAAAACAAAGGGGATAGTGCCCTTTATGAGCCTATGCAAAAAAAAATATGACTAAAAATATTCAGAATTGGCTATAAATAAATTTTTATGGCTATACAGAAGGGGATTGCAGCATGTCTTGCATGACCACTGCACACAAAAGTGGTTGTAACTCTCCAATGGGAACTCCGATCAGGGAACTTTCTAGCTTCAGTCAAAGATATTGATCCCCTCTATTCAAGGAGTATATGTATATAATAGCATATCTTATACATAAAATTATGTAATAAGAAATGTGTGGCTGAACTGTGCAATCTAGCACCTTGTTTGCAACTGTGAGAGGCCTGTTTTGAACAGTCAATACCTTGTAGGGTCTAGCCAAGTTATCAAACTGAATGATGAACTTTGGAGACTTGTGAGCACCCTAGGGGACTTGGAATTACTTTACCAACCCACAAATACCTTTGTAAACACTTGTGGAAGTCTATAGCACCATGTATAAGCCTATTATGAGCTGAAAGTTGTCCTGTAAATCATTGTGGGATGGAACTTGCTACCGATATGACCCAAACCATTGCCACCATGGCCAAATTCATTGCCACCAAGAGCATAACCTTGTTAAACATGATCATCTCATGACCAACATACGTATCACTACCAAACAGGGGCATATACTTGCCAACATAGACATAGGCATACCACTATGAGTACCATTGTCAAGTTCACTTATTGTTAACTCGGATTTGGCCGTACCCTCTGGAATCAACACTGCAAAGGCTTGCTGGAATGCTCTGGAATAACAACAACTAAGCTCCTTGGGTACTCCTAGTATTGATGTCAAATCTCTCAGTTACACAACTTGACACATATATTCAAAAGAGGGTCAATCCCTTCCTTTCCATGACCAAAGCTACTGCAGGTTGCAAACCAATGTAGCCATGTTTCCAATAATTACTGACTTCACCCTAGGCATCTCCTCTCTTTGATTAATCTTCATGTTGTCATAGGAATAATCCACACTATAGGATGTGTATGTCTTGCATGACATGCTAAGAATCCCCTCATACATGGGTTGGTATTCATCACATACAACACCCTCAATATGGTTGTCAAAATCAGTAGCCCTCCAAATCAGGATTTCAACACAAAATTTCAATGTCTCTCAGCTTCATAAATAAAAAATCCCACTCCTTTTTAAGGTTGTCAATCGAAAGCTTCAATTCTATACTTCGTTTTGCAGGTTGTATGGGGCAATCTCTCATTGTGTACAACTAGGAAATATCATCATTGTCTCATTCAAAACTAGTCCCATGAAAGCTAGCAACAAGTGCTTTATCTAGACAGTTAATCTCATCAATGAGAGATTTGAAATGCAAGCAATAGTGTCTCGAATTGCAATCCCATCACATAGGCTAATTGCACCTTTCAACACTTGAAATCTCCGAGCTTAGTTATGTGCCACAGCATTGATGATGAAGGTTTGGCATACCTAAAACATGGTTGGGGGTACACATTGTTGGTCCACAACCCAAGCCCATGAAGAAGAGTGGCATTTCTTTCCTCAGATTGCAGTTATCTAGATCGCAACATACCCCTCTGAACTAGATAGCACAACTCCTTGTGTGCCCCTCGTAAGTTTTGAGCAACTTCTTTTCAATGCCTCTCCTGCTACATGCAGATATATTGACCCTCAGGAAGAGGACAGGCTTGATGATCTCCTTCCTAATTGATGACTCAAGATTACACAAAAGCAGTAGTAGCATGTGTTGGATTGGGGCAGTCAATAGAAGATTTACATGTTTGAAGATCCCACCCATGCTCAACGCCAAAGGGGAGATCTCTACTCACCTTTGACAATCTCGGTCATCCATGGTGACAATTGCCATGTGTGTTGATGCCTTATACAAAAAGAAATTGTTTATAGCCAGAAAAGCATTAGTCTTCCTGATTGAGAGGAATGGATTTGGCTAGACATGCTATAACTAGACTTGTTGACAAAAGTCATGGAGAAGATCACCCATAAGATCTTAATATTTGGGCCATATACTTTCAAAGCACCTCAAGTCTATAAGAAAGTTCCATATACCAAGCATAATAATGCTTATAAACAAAGCAATAGATGAACTTGAAGCAAAGTTGCAGTCTTGATAGACCAATTGCTAGTGATGTTGGGGCCAACTATATGGATTTGGGAACTTGATCTTTCTGAGAGCTTGAACTTTCTGAGACAGAAAAGTCAGCCTCCCAGCAAACCCCCAGCAAGTACAGCTGATGGGTTTGTCAAATGCAAAGTTCCTACTATGGAAAAAAATGGTGGATCTATGGAATTCTTCAAAACATTCTCATGGTATTCATTGACTTGTTCATGTGGTAGATGAGTAACCTCCTATGTGTGTCATAGAAAGATGGCTCTCACATAGACTTTGATACATCCTTGGGTTCACAAACACTAGAAGAGTCCCCTTGACATTCTGATATGTCAAGTCTCAGGGTTCAAATATTCTGATCACTTTCTAGCAAGGCTGCACTTCTTGAGTCCCCTACTTGTTTTGGTGTGTTCTAGAGATTGATGATCAGTTTGAGTTTGTATTAACAACTCAGAGAAAAGATGTGTGATCAGGGCAAGTCTAAAAGATGCTTGCCTATCTTTATCACTCTAAGTTTCCCAATAAAGTGATTGATATACCCAATAAGAAGTTGTGCTTAATGCAAATGGGAAGGTTGCAAGATGACTGGTTTTGAATCTCTCCTTGTCCCAATCCTCTATGGAGGCACCAAAGGCATCGATTCAAAGGATAGGTGTTGCAATTCATTAGAGCCCCATTATGAGTAAGGAATGCATGATGACTTGAAGCCGATCCATATCTATAGGTGGAAGGGCCACTATAGAGGAAGCTACAATCATGGCCATGTTAGAGAAGAATTTAAGCTGCTCACCCCATGCGAGAGATCAAGATGCAAAAGCTCATCCTGAATATTTCTATAGGTGAGAGTGGAGATCGGTTCACTTGTGCTATGAAGGTTCTTGAGTAACTGAGTGGTCAAACTCTAGTGTACTCCAAAGCTAGGCACCCTATTTGATCATTGGTATTAGGAGGAAAAAAAGACATGCATTGGCTCTTCAAGAGCTATAACCTTTCTATTGAGCCACCTAGATTGTGGTTCTAGTACAAGACCCCTTTCACGGTCAGACACCAAAGCAAGGTATGGGCCATGCAAAGGCAGCCTCAAGTGCTAATTTTCCACCTTTGGTGCAACAACACAAATAGTGTCAAGCCATGTTAAGCAAGATGTGCCTACTTTTGTCTACATAGTCAGCTGACCTCATTCAAATAACAACAAGATTTTCCTCCTGTTGCTAACCTATAGCACTTTGTGATGGTGCTTAAAATGCTCCACACTAGCAAGAGGAAGGCTCATGTAAGGTCTTTGATCTAGGAGGAGTGAAGAACAAGAAGAGACATGGAGGTTTCTTGCTGAGAATCCATGGAAGCTCTCAAGAATGAAGAAGAACAACCCTCTTTTGAAAAAGTAGCTACAGTTAAAACTCTCCAAGTCTTATGAGCCAACCAAAAGCCCTTGAAATTTTAATTCAAAGTTGAAAATAAGTTGCTAAATTTGACATGAGTACCTTCAACTTCGCCATGGCTCCTATGAGATCTCCAAGAAAGGCTTCTAACACCGTGTGGTACTTCATTAAAGCTTCTTACATGTCATGTCCCTATTGTACCTATTTGACTGTTTTTTTTGTAAAATATAACTGGATATTAGGAAAGAGAAAGAAGAAAGGACCAAATACCTATGCTCTGATACCAATTGTAATGAAGGAGACCTAGGAGAGGGAAGGAGAGAAGGGAGAGACTGCAGAGAGGAGAGAGAAAGAGGAAGAAGATGAGAGAAGAAGAGAGAGAAAGACTAGCAAAAGAGAGAGAAAGAGAAGGGAGCCCATGAAAGCTGGAAGGAAGGGTAAAAGAGACTTGATTATTCATAACTGATACCCTAATTAGATCTCCCAACACCTTAAATACCCTGTCAATATAACTAAGTATTCCTATGCTAATTGGTGTCCTACCTGTCTATCCCCACTCTTTTACAAAAAAAGGAGGGGAAAGAGAGAAAGACATGAAGAGAAGAAAAAGAGGAGAGAGAAAGAGGGGGAAAAGAGCAAAGAGAAAAAAGAGGGAAGAAAGGGAGGAAGGGAAAAGAGGGGGGAGAGAGAGAGAGGGGGAAAGAGGAGAGAGAAAAAAGATGAAAAAGAGAGGGACACACACACACACACATATATATAAGGCAAGAAGAGATGGGAGAGAAGAAAAGAGAGAAGGAATGAACAAGGGAAAGAGAGAGAAAAAATAAAAAAGAGGAGAGGGAGAAAGAAGCAAAAGAGAGAAAAGGGAAAAGGAATGATGGAAGATTAGAGAAGAAAAGAGAGGAGAGAGAATATTAAAAAAGAAGAGAGAGGGGGAGAGAGAGAAGAGAATTAAAAAAAGAGGAGAGAGATAGAAAGATGAGAAGAAAAAAGAGGAGAGAGAGGGGGAAAGAGGAGACAAAAAGAGGGACGAGAGAGAGAGAGAGAGAGAGAGGGAAAGAGAAAGAGCAAAGAGAGAGAAAAAAGAAAAAAAAGGAGAGAGAGAGAGAGAGAGAAGGAAAAGCAATGATGAAATATGAGAGAAGAAAAAAGAGGAGAGAAAAAAAATAAAAAAGCAAGGAGATAGGGAGAGAAAAAAGGACGAGAGAGAGAGAGAGAAGAAGAAGAAGAAGAAGAAGAGAAAAAAGAGGGGAGAGAGAGAGAGATAGAGAGATAGAGAGAAGAGAAGAAGAAAAGAAAAGGGAGGGAAGAGAGAGAGATAAGAAGAAAATAAAAAAGAGGAGAGAGGGGGGAAAGAGGAGAGAAAAAAAGAGAGAAGAAAGAGTGAGAAAGAGGGGAGAGAGGGGAAGAAAAAAGATTGAGAGAAAGAGAAAAGAGATAGGGGTGAGAAGAGGAAAAACGAAAAAAAATGAGAGAGAGAGAGAGAGAGAGATTTGGGGGCAAGTAAAAAATAGAGAGAGAATAGCCAAGAGAAGGAAAAATGAGAGAGAAAAGAAAAAAAGTAGAGAGAGAAAGGGGAAAGAGAGGAGAGAAATGCAAAGAAAAAAGAGGAGAGGGGGGAGGAATAAGAGGAGAGAGAGAGAGAGAGAGAGAGAGAAAGTAGGGAAGAGAGAGAGGGAAAAAAGATGAGAGAGAGAGAGAGAGGAATAAAAGAGAGAGGTGATAACAAAGAGAGAAAGAGAAAAAGACTTGAGAGAGAGAGAGAGAGAGAGAGAAATATAGGAAGGGAGAGAGAAGAAAAGTAAGAAAAAATTGAGAGAAAGAGAGGGGGTGAGAAGAGAGAGAGAGGAAAAAATCACGAGGGGGAGGTGAGGAGAGAGAGAGAGAGAAGAGAGAGGTGAGGAGAGAGAGAGAGGTTTGATTTAAACTTTAAACTTTGTGAGGTCTAATTAGTATCAACTTTGTATATAGATTTTTATAAGTTTGATGCATAAAAGAGATTGTATGTATATCTCGCGTTATATATTACAAATTTTTTAAAATACTTTTAGTTTTACATTTGATGCGAGAGAGAGAGAGAGAGAGAGAGAGAGAGAGAGAGAGAAATAGACATAGAGAATTGGAGAGAGAGAGAGAGAGATAGAAAGGGAGAAAATAATTAGAAACTGAGAGGGAAAAGAGGAGAAATAGATTGTCGAGCAAAGTTGTTGTGTGGTAGCATGGTGATCCGCTTGCTCTTTATGGCAGCTTTGAAGCTACCGTGAAGTGGCATAGCATTCCATGCGCACAAAGCAAAGCATTAGTTGATGTTAGTGGATGGTTTCAAATCTATGGATATTAGTATATTAAGGCTCAAAAGTGGATTCCTTGGAAAGAGTGGTTTTCTACCACAAGGGGAGAATCCTCGATCAAACTACGTTGATATGCTTGTGTTGGGCCCATTGGCCCCAAAACTACCATTAGATTGTCAAACCTACCCAATCTTCCATTCCCTCAATCAATTGAGAGCTATGGCATTGCCATTAGTCCTAGACTATGCCATTTCTTTAAGCCAAAAAAAAACTTTTAAAGCTTTTAATTATAAAGCTTATACTAAGCTTTATATCCTAAAGCTTTTTATTACCTCCTCTTTGGGCAGCCTATTTCTTTGGAGGGAGGGGGTATAATTCATTTTTCCTCCTTCTACATAGCCTTCTTTTCTATCCAACCTTTATTGTCTTCTAGAGGGAGTTCATGCCCATGGAGTTACAAAAACCCTATTTCTATTCAGAAAATTAATAACTTATATTTTTGAACCCAAAACCCTATTCACACACATGGAATTTATTTTTGTGAGATTATATAAGTGATGGCCTAGATATGAATAAACTCAAGGTTTATATACTATCAAGTTTTATGTTTAACAATTTCTTTTAAACTAACAATTTTCTTTAAGTAAGTTCTAGGTTCCACAATCCAAGCAGCTTCCTTTTCACTAACTCTACAAAATGCATGTATGGAGATATATCTATATTTTTGGGACCCTTGTCTCCAATAAAGGAAGGAGCATCTTAAGTCTCCCTAAAACAACATGTGCAAAATTTCAATTTTGATTGTCTATATGTAATTTACAAGTTATATGGTACATATTCAAATTTATTCTTTAAGATGTCAGAAGTTGTAAATGATTTCTTAGGACTATCTATTTGCCATTCATTTGTATATACTTTTCACCATACATGCATATAGTTTATTATGCACACCTACAATTTTATATCTATAGGCTTTTAAATATAAGTTTTACTAGTTTTTGTTATATTTTTAATTATGATAGTAAGCTTACCTACTTACATTATATATCTATTGTTGCACCTACAAATTCTTTGTCCCATGTTATTCATGATCTACGCCTCCTTGGGCTACTTCATTAGTCTTCTTGGACTTTCTTATTTAGATGACCTCATGGAGCAAGATCATTTATCTCAGACGAAGTTTAGGAGATAATTATCAAAATCCAACTATCTTACATAAATTTTGAGATATATTAGTGTGGTTGCACATTGAAAAGAGAATACTAAAAAACATTGAAAGGCGTCCAAAGAGTAATTATGTATTCCAATTAGGCATATCTCCTCAATTGTAAATTCATAATTTATTCCATATTAGTCTATTAGATTTTTTTAAGGGAACTCTCCAATTACACCTATAATAGATGACCCTTCATTGTTAGAGGGAGTTACAGTCACATTAATCATTAAAGTAATCCTTCACTATGACCATACCACCACTAGAACAAGAAATCGATACTATAGGTATTTTGTTAAGTGCCAAAATCATTCTATTGAAGAATCACAATGGATTAAAAAATCAATGCTAACTCTATAGTATGACAATGTAATTGCAGTCTACCACTCACAATCACATTAAATGTCCCACATGCATAGATTCATTGCAATAATAGATGTTATTTCGTGTAAAATCCATGGAATTTTATGGTGGAGATTGCACCTGCATGTGGTTGATTACCCTTGCATTTTTCTTTGCATTATCAACTGGAGACAATTGCTTTTTAACCCCCAAGAAATATTATGAAATTATTAGTTGCTTTTTACTATTGTGAATTTTTGTCTATTTGCCACATAATCTGTGACTTATCATATGTAAAGAGCTAAATTAGGGGTATATAAAAGGTGAAACGGACATATGTACATATCATATTTTTTAGACAATAATACATCTTTGTCCTTCACCTCTCAAGCTCTTCCTATCTTTTCATGGCTGCCAGCCATCTCTCTCTTTCTTGCTTGTGTTTCTCTCTCCATTTCTAGTTTCTCTCTCTCCCCATCTAAACTTTCTCTCATCTCTACACTCTTCTTCTCTCTCCTCTCGAATCCCTTCATGAGAAATGGTATTGAAGCATGGTTCTTTGTTTGGTTACATTTCATATTTCTTGAGTCAGATCATTTGTGATATTCAAGTATATGCATTGTAGTCTTTACAAGTAGTAGTGCATTAACCAATGGATTTTCAAGACAAGAAGACATGCTACATTAATTGAGTCTTGGACAAGTTAGAGGTAGATTGCCAAAGTTAGCAAGTCGTGGATTAGCTTTTCAAGCATTTTTGGTGATTCCTAAATAGAAGTAATCTTGCAAGCTTTAGTGAAGAATAAAGGTCTTGTTACTTTTTTGAACAAATTCAAGGTTTCTTCCTTCTTTTCAAGCTTGCTTTAAGCTTTCATGGTGGAGTTTGGTCTATCTTTCTCTCTCCCATGACTCCATACACCTCAGAGATTTCTAATATGTGATCCTATAGATCATAAGCAAGATATGGAGCAGCTATAAGCCATATTTTGGTTTCATTTTATCATGAGGTATAAGAGGATGTCATTGTGCTATTAGTTCTAGCAGTACCCTCCATGAATAACGATATTCTTCTTCAAGTTGTGTAAGAAGTTAGGAAGAAGATAATTATTAATAATACATTGTCACATTTACATAGGTATAAAAGGGATAGACATGTAAATTTTCACATCTTTTGAATATTAATACATTTATTGACTCTTACCTCACCTTCTTCTTCACAGTTTCTCTCTCTTATTTCCTAACTTTCTAGTCTTTCTCTCTCCTCATCACCTTCTTGTTCATAGTTTCTATGGATTCTCTCTTTTTTCCTAAATTTCTAGTCCTTCTCTCTCCTCCTCACTTCTTTCTTTCTCCTTTGCTCTTCTTTATTACAAAAGCATGGAGCTATTGCCTTTGAAAGTGCAAGTTTACAGATAAGAAAATGGATATGAATGTCTATGACCAAGAGATATTAGCGATCTTACACATGTGATAAAGAAGTGGTACTATTATTTATATGGCAACTAGTTTAGAGTTCAAAGTGATCATAGGCTCCTAAAGTATTTCCTCACTTATTCCAATCTCACTCCTAAGAAGCATAATTGGATAGCTACTTTGCAAAATTATGATTTTGACATCACTCATATGAGGGGCAAAGACAATGTAGTAGTCGATTCTCTTTCTCGCATGTGGGCATGTAAAGTTTTAGCTATGACTGAGCTAGATAGTGACTGGATTGAAGAATTACAAAAAGCCTATCTTTTGGATGATGAGCTCAACCATGTTTTTTAGAAATTACAGCAAGGTCTCATGGAGGAAAATTCACATTATCAACTTAAAAATGGCCTAATCTAGTTAAATGGCAATATTGTTATTTCCTCTACTTCTTGTTTTACACAGAAAATCATGGAGTAGTTACATTCTTTGCCTTTAGCTAGATATTTTGGAGTTTTTAAAACCTATGATAAGATCAACAAAAGCTTTTATTGAAAAGGATTGTGGAAAGATGTTAAGGCTTTTGTTATGAAGTGTATTGTCAGTAGAATAAGGACATCACCCATAAGCCAGGTGGTTTGTTGCAACCACTACCTATTCCTCATGGCAAGTGGTGTACATTACCGTGGACTTCATTACTAGTTTACTTACTACCAAAAGGGGATGGAATAGTATCTATGTGGTGGTGGATAGACTCATCAAGGCAGCCCATTTTATTCCTACCAAGATACAGTTCACTACTTCACAGGTGGCTTATCAGTTTATGGAGTAGATCTTTAGATTACATGGATTACCATTAGTGATTGTACATGATAGAGATTGAAAGTTCATGAGTAACTTTTGGTAGGTGATATTCAGTTCCATGGGTACTAAATTAGCTCCTTCTACAGTCTATCATCCACAGACTGATGGCTAGAACAGAAAGGGTAAACAAGTGGTTGGAGAGTTACGCCATTTCTATCATGACATGCAGCATACACAAGATTCTTGGTTGCATTTGGTGAGTTTTCCTACAATAACCTCATTCATACTAGTATTGGAGTTTCACCCTTTGAGGCTATGTATGGTTATAAGGTGCCCTTACCCATATTTATTTTCAATTAGAAAATCAATCCTCGTGGGAAAGACGAATTGGAAAGAATGCAAACCCTTCTTCAGTAGTGTAAGATGAATCTTAAGAAGGAGATTAGATGAAGATGTATGCAGATGAGAAGAGATGACCTTTAGAGTTCCAAGAAGGAGAATTAGTTTTGTTAAAAGTGCCCAAGTTGCATTACTCTACCTTGAAGGATGGATCTAGTAATAAGCTTGCTCAAAGGTTTTATGGACCCTACAGAATCCTGAAGCACATTGGAGACTTGGCATATATATTGGAACTACCCTCTTCCACTTAAGATTCATAATGTATTCCATGTTAGTCAGCTCAAGCCTTTCTATGGTGCTCTTGTCGATATAGTTGATGAGCTACCACCTACTATAGATGAAGAAGGTCTGATTCAATATATCCCTGAGGCTATCATAGGTCAATGTGAGAAGAAGCTTCATTCTCGTTCTATTATTGAATATTTGATTAGATGGAGAGGTTTACCACTTGAAAAAGCTTCTTGGGGGCCTGAATCTATACTAGATGAGTTTCCTTATCTATGGGATACATTGGTGTGGTTGAAGCACAATTAAAGTGGAGCCAGTTATGGTGCAAACAAAATCTTGATAACTATCTATTTTAGAACTGCCAGACTTTCAAAAATATGCCACTTACATAGGGTCAAAGTACTCTTGAAAAGCTACGTTTTGACATGTGGCATGCTTCATTTGAATACTTCTACCAAAAGTTATGGCAGATTTTGTTTAGCAAGATCTATTTTTACAATAGGATGTACTCTTAATTTTGAGTCTATTTCTTGGAGGCTAACAAGCTCCAAACTCTTTTGAAGACATCAAGATCATGTATATAGCTAAGGCTTACCTTCATGTCTTCCTTTCAGTCTATATATCTTCAATCTTTCATTCATTTCCCTACTTTGTATAGTTGAAAACAAAGTAATACTATGTTTATCCATCCTTCACCAACTCTTGTAAGTTCGTTTTTGTGGGCCAAAACCTTTGGACGGGATGGATTGTAAAAAGTTGGGAAGAAGAGCATTATTAATAATACCTTGTCACACTAACATATGTATCAAAGGGAGTAACATGTAAAATTTCACATATTTTGAATATTAATACATTTACTATCTCTTACCTCACCTTCTTGTTCACAATTTATATGGCTTCTCTCTCTTCTTTCCTAACTTTCTAGTCTTTCTCTCTCCTCATCACTCCTTTCTCTCTCCTCTGATGTTCTTTCCTCTCTCCTTGACAAGTTTCCTTTCTAAATCCATGAATGATTCCTACTTCTAATCTTTCATTTCCTACTCATAAACATGTAGGCTTCTCTCTTTCTCATCCAAGCTTTAGCTTTCATAAGCAATCACTCCATGGTCTTAAACTAAAATAGCCCCAATGCCACAGCCACTTGCATCAATACATATGGTAAAATCTTTAGAAAAATCTAGACAAACCAAAATAGGTGCTAAAATGAGTAAGGTTTTCAACTCATTGAAGCTATTTTTTGTTATAACATCCCAAAAGAATGCTTCTTTTGTTAGCCTATCAATAAGAGGTGCTACCGCATGTGCATAGTTCTTAATAAATTGATAGTAGAAAGAAAAGAGTCCAAGAAATACCCTCAATGAAGTGATGTTGGTTGGAGTAGGCCAATCATTATTAATGCACTCTTAGGATCCACTATAATACCATGTTCACTCACAATATGGCCTAAATACTCCACCTCCTTCCCCATAAAAGTGCACTTGGACTCTTTTGCAAATAATCTATGCTACCGCAAGAGCTCGAACACTTCTCTTTCATGCTACAAGTGATCCTCCTTGTTCTTTCTATAAATCAAGATATCATTGAAAAATACAATTACTATTTTGTAAAGGAAAGAAGGCTATAATATTTTATTCATCAAAGCCTAGAAGGTAGCACGAGCATTAGATCATCTGAAAGGCATCACTACGAAATTGTAGAGACCCCTCTCTATACAAAAAGTTGTCTTGTACTCATCCCCTTCCTTCATTCAAATCTAGTGATAACCTAAATGGAGATCAATCTTGGTAAATACTTTAGCATCTTTGAGTTCATCCAAGAGATCATCTATAGAGCACCTTTGAAGTTATATATATTAATCTTCTCCTTATATTCCTTGTCATAATGGTGTGGTTGTCCATGTATGGTCGTTTGTGCATTGTTATACATCCCTGTCTGAGGTGGTATATTCATGTCATTTGCTTCAAGATCCGTGAGAATTAGGTGCATGTCACATTGAATTGTTCATTCCAAAATAAGCTTGATGCTACCCACAATAGGTAGGTGGCATACACAGTTGACCAAAATGATTAAAAGTGTTTTCTTGAGTTTGAGGTTGAATGTACATTAGCATGTGATAGTTGCTATCCATATGAGTTATGTCCCCCATTTGTATGATTATTCCCAAGAGAATGTTACTATCCAAGTGAGTGTTGCTACCCAAATGAGTCTTACTGCCCATTAGAATGTCCATGGGATAATCTTCTTTCTTCATATCTTTGCTCATGTTGTGGTTGGTTGTTAGAATCCACTCTTCTAAAAGCATTAGAGTACAATCCATAAAAGGATTTGTAAAAGGGGTCACACCCATGATACTTCTTATCTTTGTCTTTGGCTCCCATGTATCCCATCAAATTGATCATTTGTTCTTGAATTTATAGAACCTTTATGCTTGAAGTCAGACTAATATGGCTAATTGAATTCCTTGGCCTTGCAAGGCTCCTGAACCACAAAGTTGATTCCATTTTATTGAGCATTAGTCCTATGGTGGACTTTTATGAATAGGTGAGCTTACACAATGGGATTTGCTGTAGGAATCAACCTGTCACTTAGTAAGGTCATAACCTTGTCAAATTTGGTATTTAGGTGCATGTTGGATTGAGATTGGAGTTCAAGAAACTTATCCAACTTGATATCAACGTTCATGGTTGAGTAGAGAATGTTGTCCTTTAGGCCGTTATTGTCATTAGAGATTTGTTGATCACTCTTAGAGTTGAATGAAGCATGATTTACATTCATCTCTTTAGCTTGATTAACATCTTCTGCTTTTTGACTAATAGCCTCTTGCAGTCCTTGACCATTAGTAGCACTCATTTCTCCTTCTTCTGATTGAGTACCTATGTTTTCCTAAAACCAATTTCATTTCTAGAACTAATTACACTTTCTGATTAGTATCACCTGTTTAGACCCTATTTACACCTGTAAAGTCACCTATAAGTGCTTATAGCATATCTATTTTTTGCTCCTCTTAGTTTTGTGCAAAAATTGAGTACTACAAACAAATATTGACAACCATAAAAGGTGCTTGTTTTGTGCTTTTTTATTATATTACTACAAGTGACTTGCTTGTATATGCGGAAGTAATGGCAAAAAGAATGGTGGATGATGAGCTATGCTTCAATGTGGACTTCTCAAAACCACAATGAAAACATTGTGCTTTTCTAAGTGATCACACACACACACACACACACACACACACACACACACACACACACACACACACACACACACACACAGAGCATAGGGGGGCACACTTTCCATTATGCTTTGCCCTACTCTACCTCATGTGCTTTGCCTTGCGCTACTCAATTTGCTCAAAAAAAATTGCTCAGAGAAAAGGAATACTCGTTGTCCAAACCACCTAAATGATCACTCCATTCAAATCTTCTGTCTCAAAAAACAAAGAATTAAAAACATGCAAGTATATAACTTACAACTAGACTACTTAATTCATATTTTCTAGTATTTATGTGATAGCTTCTAAAGTGATATCAATATATCTAGTATTTTTATAAGTAGAAAATACCAACAATCATTTGAACGCATGATTATCCTAGCAAAACTTATGTATGTAAACTAAGGTATGTATACATTGCAAGTAGCTATTACCACTTTAAGTGTAACTAAGTCTAAGTAAGGAAGCAGAACTTGTAGTTATAACCAAATACTCCTCTACTAAGGTATGCAAGATAGAGATGATCATATATAAGTCTAATTTGACATACATATAGCATCAACAAGTATAAATTTATAGAAAGTTGATCTAAGTACGTATGTACCATCAACATGTAAGTGTAATTAAGCAAGAAAATAGATCTATGTATGTATGAGATATCAACGAGTAAGTACAAGTATAGCTTAGTCCACATAGCTCTATATTTGGATACAAGAGCATCACATCAAATTTCCATAATTTAGTGCCACTAAAATGCATTTCATGTCTTTCTACTCCTCAAAGTTACACCTTAGCCATAGTACTAAGAATTTAAGCCCCAAAGAGGTAGGGAACATTTTTCCTTTAAGAAGCAATCCAATGAGTCTATTATTCCCAAGCCATAGTAAGCAAGAAATATTAAGTACTATAGATACTAGACCAACTTTGAAAATTGGCTAAGACCCCATAACTAGAATGTTGGCAAATAGCCTAATGAATCTTCACCAAAAACACCAAGCCACTACCTTTGCCTAGAATAATAAAGACTTGTACATCCAAGAAAGTTAACGCATTTGACCACAAGCATACAACTTGTTTTCCACTACCATATTATCAACATCCAATCAATCATCCATTGTCACAATTTAAATTAACCTGGTTCTACACAAGTAACCCAATTCTACTCATCATCCATTGTCATAGTTTAAATTAAGCTAATTCTACACAAGTAATAAAGTATTAACACAATGCCATAGTTGCTATCAAAATTCAAAGCCTTCAAAGGAAATATATTAAAATTTTTAATTTTATTTTATTTATTATTAATTTTTAGCATATTAATTTAAATCTAACTTTTAGTTAATCTTAAACAATTTATTTTTAAACCTTTAACTTGTAATTTAGAGAGAGAGAGAGAGAGAGAGAGAGAGAGAGAGAGAGAGTGTGTGTGTGTGTGTGTGTGTAAGAAAAAGAAAAAAGAAAGAAAGAAATAGAAAAACAAAAAAAGAAAAAAGATTTTGTTAAAAAATTTTAAGCCTTTGATAAGCTTAAGGTAAGGGGCAGGGATCCCCTTAAGATGACACCCCCCTTCCCCCCCCCCCCCCCCCTCCCCCAGGCGGTTATTATGGACCTTCATAGGACTTCAAGTCATAACCTGTCTCATGAGGCACAGAAATGGCACAACAGAAACACACACAATATATATTAATAAGAAATCCTTGTATTCATGATATAGAAAGATACAACATTGAAGCACATCTCAGGATGGCACCCTCGTGGCGTCGCACATGTGAGGATACACCACTAAGCATAGGGAATCATATGTAGAGTAGAAACCAAGCAAGGCTTAGAGTTACTACTACTCCTTATATAGGTGTTGTGACAATGCCTACCTGGTCCCACGCGTCCACAGCACGGTAGCCTACACAAGTAATATTGTCACCATAGGCACGCAGCACCGCATCACACCTAGAACACGTGACAAAAGCCAACTCGAAAGATATGCCAAGAAGATGCCATCACGTCACAGCATGCACCCTCTACATCATGTCGCATCACAAGGCCATCACGCCTTAGATATCCCTCTCGCAGTAGTGGCTTGCTCTCACAACATGCATAACACATTGATCTAACTCGCACTTAGGTAAATTGGCACTTGGAGTCACCAAATCACACCATTGAATACTTATGGGATCATAAGTATCCACTTTTAACCATCTTGGACCACAATGCCATGGGGGCGACACGGGTCAATCCCACCTCTCCTCATGAGTCTTAACTCCAATGAGTCATGTCAACTTGAACTCGAAGCAGAGGGCCCCCAGCTACCTTAACCAAATAGAGAACCCTAAATGTCGGGAGGCAAAAATGATGGTTGCTCCATGTGGCACGGCCACCATGGAGAAGGGGGGGAGAGGGAGACACGGAGTTGCCCAAGTCTCACACTCCCTTCCCTCATACCTATCTCCCCTCGATTGAATTCGAGTCCACTCAAATTGAGTTGGTTCCCTACAAAAAAGACCAAGGTTAATCACCCTGAAAAGAGGCATTATGAGGATTTATCAACCATACATATGCCTTTGTTGTAGATTACTCTAGAGCCGAGGCAATGATTTCTTCGAGCCCTTTGTAATACACCTCGGCACCCTCGCAAGATTCCCCAACCGCCTTGCATGGGAAAGAGCTCGCCAAAATGGCCAAATCTCAACCCACTGGCCGCAAGTCTATCGTCCTTGATCCAAAGACCAAAGACAAGTCACTTGCCCTGATTTGCTTCTCTCCTCATCCAAGTAGCTAAGGCACTGCCACCTACTCCAACTTTCACATCAAAGACACAACTACCACTTGCGTCCTTGAGTTGTTTTCTGAATTGGAATGGAAATTATCTCCCCCCATCATTCCTAGGCAAGTAGACTTTGTGCGACAATGCCTACTGAGTCCCACGGGTCCGCAGCATGGCAACCCACACAAGTAACATGGCCTGCGAGCACTCAACACTACATCATGTCTAGAACAGGCAGCAAAAGCTAACTCAAAATATATGCCAAGAAGATGCTATAACATCACAACATGCACCAATATCCATTTTCAATCATCTTGGACCATGGTGCCACGGGGGCAACATGAGTCAATCCCACATCTTTTCATGAGTCTCAATTCCAATGAGTCATGTCAACTTAAACTCAGAGCAGGGGCCCTGACTACCTCGAGCAAATAGAGAACCTTGCACACCAAGAGGCAAAAAGGATGGTTGCTCCTCCATGTGGCATGGCCACCATAAAGGAGGGAAGGGAGTGTGAGGCTTGGGTAGCCCCATGTCTCTCCCCCCTCCTCCATGGTGGCTATGCCACATGGAGAAACTATTATTTTGGCCTCCCGACGTGCAGGACTCTCTATTTGGTCAAGACAATCAAAACCCCCTACTCCAAGTTCAAGTCGACATGACTCGTTGGAGTTGAGACTCATGAGGAGAGGTGGGATTGACCCATGGCACCATGGTCCAAGATGGTTGAAAATGGATACTTGTGAGCCTAAAAATGTTCCATGGTGTGATCCAAGGACTCCAAGCACCAATTACCCATTTGCAAGCTAGGCCAATCTGTTATGCATATTGTCAGTGAGCTGTGATGCAAACGGTGCATGTTGTGACACGATGGCCTCTTCTTGGCATATCTTTCAAGTTGTCTTCTATTGCATATTCTAGATGCGATGCGGTGTTGCGTGCCCACTAACCATGTTACTTGTGTAGATTACTGCACTACGGCGGTGTGGGACTAGGTAGGCATTGTCACGCGAATGCTTGAGCCACATCCCATCATATGCCTTGTGCCGTACCCAAGAATGGTTGTTTTTCCCCCAAGAACCTAGGGCAAAACTGCCTACACATCAAATGCACAAATAGCTTCAAGCCTCTCACGACAAGACTAGTTGTCCCACTGTACAGGCTCTATGGGAACAAGAGATGAATGCCATCACCTCATGAATGGCTCCACTGTAGTAGAACTCCTGTAGTAACCTTCCACAATATACCGCAAGTGTTCCCCAACACATTGCAATCCGCCTTGGTCAATTCCCGCATTCATTCAATCCCTTGCTCATACTCCAAGGCCGAGATTAACTGCCCTACCTCACAAAGAGTTCCGCACAGGAAATGCATTCACTCATACAATGTCTGATTCTCTCGTACAAGTGTATTTTCCCATGTTTCCAATGAGACAGGTCTAAAACATGCTTCCGGGTCCCAACACCAGTCACACACTCCATCCTAATCTCCATCAATTCACAAATCCTTTAGCTCCACACTAGGCCCCATACCCCAATGCATAGCATCCAGACTTGTACGTGTTGCACCCTCCTAGTTTCCACCTTGGGTCCAAGACACCTTGTTGCCTTGCATCAGTCCGCATCTCTTCCCTTCCCTCCACTTACCCTTGGCCATTTGTTTATCCTCATGGCTCCATAAGTTTTCCCATGCATCTTTCATACGCCCCACTTTCGATCCTGTTCTTCCTCCTTGAACCCAAATTTGCTCAATTCTTTATCTTGCTCGCCAACTCCCATGAGCCCTAATTTCTTTATCCTCATCAACGCTCTACAACTCTTGGTCCCCCACCCTATTCCACATTTGGCCCATCTTATACTCACGATTCCACGAGTTCCACCCTTATCATCCCCATCCACCCGATTTTTTAATCCTTGCCCTAGGTCCATGAGTCTTCAACTTCCATTTGATTGGTCCCTCACCCTCTCTCGGCTTCACCACATGGCATGGGTAGGCTTGCCAGTATCTTTATACTCGCCTTAGGTCCACGAGTTTATGACATCTGCTCGATCTCTCACTCTCTCTTAGAGCTTTACTACACTAGCATGGCAACTAGCCCGGTATCTTTATACTCGCCCCTGGTCCACGAGTTCTTTGACCTCTATCCACTCAATCCCTCACCCTCTCTCAACTTCACTAGAGTCACCAAGCTATTCTTTAGACTCTTGGCATAAGAAGTTCTTCATTCTTTTGGCCTCCCTAGCCTTTGCACACATGATGGCCATTCCTTTAGGCTTGCGGCTCCATGAGTGTCATGCATTACATCTCTCACTCTCCACACATCTCACATGCACCCAGCCATTCCTTTATACTCTTAACTCAATGAGTCTTACATCTCTCTACTCAGTATGGCCGTTCATTTATACTCACGGTGTCATGAGTCTTCTCCACCTCATATCACCACCTCAACTCCATCTCCTTCATCATCTTCATCTTCATCTCATCTTAGAACAAACTTGTGGGGCCATAGCCCTAGCTGCATCCATCATTTCTTGCTCATTCCACTTCATCTAGGGGTGCACAACCCCGACCCTACTTCATTCTAGATGACAGCTCATTTTTCAACACATGCACTTGAACAAGCTCGACATCATGTCTCCACTTACTAGACACTCCTTGCTTGAAATCTTGGCCAACTTGCCTCCACCCATGTAGACCACCCCAGTAGTTGGATGCAAGGTAGTAGCTCTGATATGTGACAATGCTTACCTAATCCCATGGGTCCATAGCACAGAAACCCACATAAGTAACATGGTCCATGGGCACACACAGCAGAACACGTAGCAGAAGCCAACTCAAAAGATATATCAAGAAGACGGCATCGTGTCACAACATGCACCCTCTACATCGTGTTGCATCACAAGGCCATCATGCCTTATAGATATCCCTCCTATACCGCAGCTCACTCACATCACATGTAACATGTTGGTCTAACTCGCACTTGGGTAACTTGGTGCTTGGAGTCATTGAATCATTCCACGGGATATTTCTATGCTCACAAGTATCCATTTTCAACCATCTTGGACCACAACACCACGGGGGCAACACAGGTCAACAATCCCGCCTCTCATCATGAGCCTCAACTCCAATGAGTCATGTCGGCTTGAACTTCGAGAAAGGGGCCCAATTGCCTCAACCAAATAGAGAACCCTACACACCAGGAGGCAAAAACGATGGTTGCTCCGTGTGGCACAGCCACCATGGAGGAGGGGGGAGACATGGGGTTTCCTTAGCCTCAACACATTCCCTTCCCTCATAGGTGTTGTTATAGCAAAAACCAACTTAGAACTATAATTTAGGGCAAATGACAAGATTTCCACACTCCTCCCAGTGCGCAAAGGAGCTTTTTGAAGGTAACTCAAACTTTATGCTGATCATTCAAGGGCAAGGGGAGGAAACCGTGAGCCCGTAAATAACCCCCTTACCTCCCACCACAAAAAAATGATAATCCCCCCCTCATTGTTCACTCAATTCACTCCCCTTCCCCACTCTAATACTCGGTGGGAGACCCTAAGCCACTTAACCATGCCTAAGCATGATGCACTACAACCCCATGCCATAGCACACCTTGGAGAGCGAAGCCTTGAGTAGCTTACCTCCTATATACCCTCTCCCCTACAGAAAAATTGAAGCCCACTTTGAGTTGTGAAACTAAGATGATGATATTTACAAGGCTAACCCTGATACTCATATTGTGATTCAAAAAGTTAATTATACATATAAAGGTACAAATAGGCCAAGGAATGCATATTTAGTCCCTGTTGAAAACTTCAAGTAGCAAGCTGTGCGGCTTCTCCAACACATGCAGTTCCTTGACCCATGCCACCTCTTTCAAGGGCCTATCTTACCATTTGACTAGAAATTTAGGCCACTTGGTGACAAACCTGAATTGGAGGATTACCTCAGCTTCAAAGGGCAAGTTGGCATGTGAAGTAGGAAGGGGAAGTTGCCGCCCAAACTTTGTATTGCCATGAAAGTGCCTTAGTAGGTACATGTGAAATGCATCATGGATGCATACTCCTTGGGGTAGTTGGAGCTCATAAGTGACATCGTTGAGTTGCTCCACTACTTCGTACAACCCATGGTACCTATGGTTAAACTTGGGTGTGAGGTTCTTTGGTAGAACCATGTTTTGTGAACTCCCTAGCACCAAGTCAATGGGAAAGAATTCAAGTTGATGCCATTGCGTGTTAAAGTGCTTGGCATGACAATTTTGCTTCCCTTAAGGCTAAAGTGCTTGGCATGACAATTTTGCTTCCCTTAAGGCTTTCTTGTTCCGCTTTAAGCCTATCCCTCCATGTATTGAGAAACTCTTCTGCTCTAGGGTCCTTCACACATGCTATTTGGTTGCAAACTCAAAGGGAGTGAAACCAATTGCACTATGGAGGGAGGAATTGTAATGGTACTCCAACACATCCAAGAACAAGTCTCAATCCTTCCGATCTACACGAACATAGGAGCAAATGTAATCCTTAATACCCTGATTCACCCATTTGGTCTGTTGTCCATCTGTTTGCATGTGATATGTGGAGAAGAATCTAAGTTGAGTGTCTAGCAATTTAAACAAATCCTTCCATATGTTGCTCATGAATCAAATATCCTGATCAAAGACTACGGTGAGAGGCAACTCGTGATATTTGAAGATGAGTTGTGCCATGGCCGCTGCAATGAGTGGAATAGCCGTGGGCACAAAATGGGTTTGTTTGGAGTAGTCTTCCATAACGAAGATTGTATTGTACCCATGGGACTTTGATAGTTCCACTATATAGTCCATGCTAATCACGTCCCATGGGCGTGACGGTACTGGCATAGGTTGTAGTAGACCGACTAGTTTCAGCCATTGTCCTTTCACCAATTGGCAAGTTGGGCACATATTAACATACTCTATCACTTCTTCTTGCATCCTTGGGCAAAATAAATGCATTGAAGTCTTTCTTATGTTTGGATCTGGTTGATATGACCTACCAATCTATAGTCATGAGCTTCTTTGAGTAATGTCTTCTTTAACTCAATATCAACCATGATGTATAGTCTATCATGTGTGTGCACTAGCCCATCCTTGATTTGATACATCCCCCATGGTCTGTTACCCTCCATTATGTCCTCCATTAGTTTTTGCATTTCATTACTAGCTTGAGTGGATTGCTTCACTATGCTCATGAAATCACTATGGGTTGTGAAAGTCACCACTTGCAACTCGGCCTTGTGGCTTAGTACATCTGCCATCTTGTTGATGGGGCTGATGAGCCTAGGATCTCCTCATCAAATTCAGCCATAAATTATTGCCGCCTAGCTTGCTTGGGTGATAACTTTGGTTGAGTCTGAAAATACTTCAAAGAGATATTATCAATATGAACCTTGGTGTGTCTATCTTGTACATAGTGTCTCTACTTGCATAAGCAATGAACCACTACCAACATCTCCTTTTCATGAGTAGACCATAGATGTTTGGTAGGTGTGAACTTTGTGGACTCATAGCATATAGGGTGCCCATCTTGAATCAACACTCCTCCTACAGCATAATCAAAAGCATCTGTGTGGATTTCAAATTTGTGAAATCTAGCTGTAAGAGAGGGGGATTTAATAAGGGGGAAATACTAGCTACATTGGCTGGTATATAAGGTGTTAGGGACTTGATTTTTTCTCATCAGATTTTAATACAAGTCTCCTTTCATCTTCATCTCCTTCTCCAAGCTTTCATGGCTTCTCTCTCTCTCTCTTTCTGTCTTTCTCTCTCTTTTTCTAATCTTTCTCTCTCCTCGTCACTCTCTTTCTCTCTCTTCTGCACCCTTTCTCTCTCCTTTTCCTTCTCTATCTTCTACCTCCTTCATTACAAGTGGTATCAGAGCTCTAGTTCTGATCCATTTAGTTACTTCACATGCTCAGTTACCATCCTTTTTAGTTTAAAAATCCAAGAAGCTTCAAGTACACAGTGACAGGCACAAAAATGGAGGAGCACTGGAGTCTAAACTTATTGGCAAAGCAAGCTTAGCCAAGTTCATCGTACTCTCATTACCACTTATCCCAAAGGATACTGATACTTGTGATCAGTTTCTAGACTCTTACAATAAGAGGTCTGGTCCTGTCAGATGAACAATTGTCCAATTGACACCTAAAAGTTTGGGCAAGGCTCTATCTTTACCCTATTGGAACGACTCTTTCCCTACTACTAGACAACTGTTCTCGAATGAGGATATCCTTAAATTGTTGCAAAAGCAAACCTAGGATGTGTTGGATCCCAATAAGGTTCTTACCACTTTTGGCATCAGTGTCTCCAATCTTGTGTGGAAGCAGCTATGCCAGTTCCTTCAAGATAGGTTTATGCTTGCCAAGACACCCTCTAATTACCTTTTAAAGGAGTTGTTTACAGCTTCTAGAATGGTGTTGAAAGGCATAACGATTGATTGGAGTTCCTACCTTCTATCTAAAATGGATCAATACTTTGTCAGAGCCACTAGGGGTAATGTAACTAATGATACCTTTGGTTCCTACCTTTCTGTCTTTTTGGCATATGCCGCCCCTTCAAAGGAAGTTCCTCCCCCTACTGAACACTCTGATGTTGCCATTGAGGATCTTGATCCTATCCCTCCTGTGGTAGTTCGGCGGAAATGCTTAAAATGAGTGGCTGAATCAGCCCCAGCTCCTTCTCTAGTCTCCGTCCTCCCTGATCAATCTAGCAGTCACCTACCAGCTTTCCTCACAATGCCAAATCTTTTCAGAGCACATCGTGAGGGTACTCTAGAGATTTCCATCCCTTCAGTACAACACTTGGTAGCTAGAGATGCAATTCCCTTCCTGTCAAGATTGTGGGAGAGAAGGAAGGAGTCTCGCTTGAAGCTTTCTTGCTTG